>NW_008329642.1:169048-181790 GCF_000622305.1 Nannospalax galili
GGGCGGGCGGGGTCGGTGCTGGCCTCGCGATCCGCGGCTCCCTCCGGCAGCAGCGGATCCACTTCCCGAACAAACAGCCGGAACTGACAGAAACACCTCCCTCCGCTCCCCCACCACCACCTCCTCCTCCTCCTCCTCCTCCTCAGCAGCCGCCGCCGGTGCCACCGCCTCCCTCCTTTCCGCCCCGCCCCTCCACTGCGCAGGCGCGACGTGTGGCTCCGCCTCTGCGCAGCCGCAGCCGGGGCGGCCGCGCCCTCGTCGCGCACGCGCACTGCGCACGCGCTCTGGTGGAGTCCCTGGCGGGCCCTGGCTAGTCTCCCCTCGGGTGTCCGGGGCCGGCGCGGCCGAACGGTTCGCAGTCCTGGGAGCCGGTGCCCTGCCCAGGCATGACGGAAAGAAGCCCCGGGGGCAGCGCCACGGACGTCCTCGCCCCCTCTTCGGCGGGGACGGGGCTCAGTCCGGGCGCCCGAGGCCCGGGACGCGGACTGGCCGGCGGCTGTGGAGGCGCGGGCTCCGCCCTTCGCCGGGCGAACGCCGCTTCAATGTCTGGTCCTGCCCCGGGTGGCAGGTGGCCGCAGAGTCCGGCTCCCCTGCCGGCCCGTAGCTACTAACACTGTGGCCTGGAGGTCGGCGCGGGCAAGGACAGCCTGGCCTGCAGACCCGTAGAGCCTGAGCTACGCCGCGGCGGAGCGGATGCACGCAGTTCCAGGTTCCCAGTCCGTCGTGGCCCAGTGTGTAACGCGCACCCTAGACGGCTGCAGCGGCCGCGCCTTCAGCTTCATTTCAGGGGTCTTCAGCACTCATCTCAAATCCTGTGGCCGAGGAGGCCTGGGTCTCCGGAAGTTCAGCAAGACCCACTTTAGAATCAGCCGTAGGTTTTTGCAGTTTACTTCCTTTTAGATAGTAAAGTGGACGCTGTCAACTGCCCTCTTCGCTGCAGAGCGCAGAGATCGTTCCACCCCATACCACAGCACCTCTTTTACTTTTTGAGACAGTATCTCTTATAGCTCAGGCTGGCCTTAAACTCACTGTGTGGCCGAAGATGTTACAACTCCTAATCCTCCTGCCTCTTACCGCCAGAGTCCTGGGATAACACGCACGCGCCAGCAGCCCCGGGCTCCGCACATGCTAGGCAAGCACTCTACATCCCCAGCCCTTTATCACTGTTGTAGGAACTCTCCATCCTTACAGTCTTTTCCAGTCAAGCACCTGTTGGATACTGCTGCTTTTTTTTTCCCCCCCTAGCAATTTCCTCCTTTTTCACTATAAAAAGCAGCGCTGGTTGTTTAAAAAAAATGTTCATTCAAGCCGGGGGTGGTGGCGCATGCCTTTAATCCCGGCACTCGGGAGGCAGAGGCAGGCGCATCTCTGTGAGTTCAAGGCCAGCCTGGTCTACATAGTGAGTTCCAAGACAGCTGGGGCTACAGGGAGACCGTGTCTAAAAAAGTTCATTCACTAACTGAAAAGTTCAAATTAATTTTTCCTTATGAACCACTACTCACTGTGACCTGTTAATAAGTTTCCTGGTTACCATGAAATTAATAGTTGAATGTATACATGCTTGCCCATGAATTTCCTGTGCATATTAAATACACATAGGTTCTTTGATCTTTATCATTTAAGTGCTGCACTGCATGGTACTCTGTCTGATGGTTGCATTATCCCTTAACCACTTGGCTGCTAACAGGGATTTGCACAGTTTGTTTGTTGTTGTTTACAGTGTTGCAGGCAGACTTAAGTGTTGAACTGTTTTTCCAGGAGCAGCAAAGCTTAGAATCTGGAGGTCCTGGCTGAGGAGAGAAGCTGCCACCTGTGCTTTTGACTGAAAACTGGGACTGAGAAGGTTAATGTCATCTCTTTAACCAGCAGTTTTAGGAAGCAGAAGAAAGAAGCTTAGGGTAGACATTGGGCAAGCACCCAACCTCACCAGCCCATGAAACAGTAGATTACAGGTTTATCACCTCCTCTGAAGGCAGGAAGATTTCTGCTTTCAATGCCAGCTTTGAAATCCTGAAATTCTCCCCTGAAAAGCTTTTGGATAAGTCATGTTACACTGTCTTGGAACCCCAGTTTCCTCACAGTAGACATAAGGATATGTTTGTAAGTGGCCTGGCTTGTGACAACAGTAATGTTAATCAGTCATCTTTCACTGACTCATTCATACTTAGCCATTGCCTATTATAGACATTCACACATTTCCAAGGCAGCCACCTGACGATCTGGCTGCAAGACACTCGGGATGGAAAGAAAACTGGCCACTAGAAATGCGAGATTCTTGATTTTGCTCAGATGCGTCATCTGGAACCTACTGGGCATTCATTACTCCATTTGTTCAGTAACTATTTAATGACTTCTTACTATTTATTATGCTCATGATTGTACAGAACATGAAACCTTTTCCCTCCAAGAATTTAGACTCCACAGAGTTCAGACATATTCATGAAGAATTAAAAATACAGTAGATAGAAGAGTCTATCTGAAGTCTGTCTAGACTTCAGAGAAGAAAAGCTGCTGATGGGAGAATAATGGGGGAAAGATTTCATCGTAAAGATTTCATGATGACACCAGAATAGAAGAGGCTCTGAGGATTCCCTAAGGCCAGGATACGTGTCCTCATCCTCAAAAGAATCTCTGAGCAGGTTCTACTGAAACACTGTTTCACATCTACTTAACTGCAGTCGATGAAGTACTGTCTCTCTTCCCATATATGTTATTGGGGTCCTGCCTTATGCCTGGTGCTGAGCTGGGGATTCAGCAGTACCAAGTGACCATCTGACCTGGTGCATATTCCCAGGAATTGGAAACTTTGCTTCACTTGTCCTCAACAGCCAGCTTCCAAAGGAGTTTTTGCAATGTCTCCTTTTTGTGCATTAGAAGCTACAATAGGAAACACTGGAAGTTTCCAAGTAGAGAAGCAGTATTAGAATGTTCCTTTAGCGGACAGTGCACAAACATCATGCATACAGGATAGAGCTGAGCTGCAGAGTTGTAAAGGTTGTTGCATTCATTAAATGTTTCTGCTTACTGGATGTACACAGAAGCAAAACACCTTCATGGTCATTCTTTCAGCTGCCATTGGGATCCTGCTTTATGCCTGCACTGGTCTAGCAGCTGGGGATTCAGCAGCAAGCAACATTCAAATGGCTCTGCTTTCAGGGAACTTTCATTCTAGGGAGTAGGGACCACAGCTACATCAGAGAAGAGAAGTGCAGTGGAGTAGGGGGCTGGAAGCATACAAGGTGTTACAGGATCAGACTGATGTGGCAGGCTCACCTCCATTCAAGTTTGTCATTGAGTAAAAAGAGAAGTAGGATGAACAGGAGGCAAGCTGGGAGAGCTGAAGCAAATATTTTTCAGGAGAGAGAGAAAATTAGCAGCCAATGAGTGGAAGGAAGTGACTATTTGGGGAGATGGGCTAAGGGCTCTTCAGAGATCCAGGAGGAATTGGGTAGTGAGGCTAAGAGATAAAGAAGAGGGGCCTCAAGCTGAGGCCTCAAATAGAGGGAGAGCACCCTCAAAGGCAGCAGTGGTAGAGATAGGTCAGCACAGAAGAGGCCTGAAGGACCTGGGACATCCAGGTTACAAACAGGTCAGCAACATGGGTAGGTGCTAGAGCCACAAGATGCAGTCATGCAAGAAGGCAGAAGTGAACAGTAATGCCATTCAGAGAAAGATCATAGGGACCTTACATGCCAGGCAGGGCACCAGTCAATATGCTGGTCCAAGAGAGAAGAAATCAAGGAAATTGCATCTGGTGGTTTAATGGCGATGGAAATTGGCCTCTCATAACTGCAAGCCTGATGCCAATTCTAGAGACTTGCTCTGCCCTGCCAAGGCCCACATAAACCAAGTGAACAGAAATTCTGTGACTTCATGGACCATGGCTTCTTGTTTTAGTATCCTCTGGAGAGTTAGGCAATTGGTACTGTACTTAGTACCTGTTGAATTGAAGCAAAACCAGAAGCTGGGCATGATACACCTGCAATCCCAGCACACAGGAGGCTGAGGGCAGAAAGACTGAAAGTTTGAAGCCAGCATGGGCTACCCATTCAGATCACCTCTCAAAATATCAAAGAGGGCTGGGGATGTAGTGCTTGCCTAGCATGCATAAAGCCTTGTGTTCAATCCCAGCACCACATAAAACCAAGCATAGTGGCACATATCCGTAATCCCAGCATTTAGCAGGTAGAGGTGGGTGGATCTCTGTGAGTTCAAGGCCAGCATGGTCTACATAGTCAGCTGGGGCTACAGGGAGACCGTGTCTTAAAAAAAAAAAGTCATTCTAAACTACATAGTTCCCAGACCATCCTGGAATACACAAATCCCTGTCAAAGACAGAAACTTACCAAGTACTAGAAATTAGTAATAGGGTACTTGCCTACTATGTGCAAGGCCCCATATTTTGATCATATTCAGCCCCCACTCCCCCTAATTCCTCCTAGATCCACCCTACCCCCTCCCAACTTTGAATTTGACCTGCCAGGAGCCACACCCTTTAAGAAAACAGACTCTCCCCTCTCCAGAAGCCATCGACTGCTAATAGCTCCTCAGCTAGGTATGCAGCTCAAGAGCCCCTCCAGTATTTTCTTTTCTAGATAGGAATCATGTAGCCCATGCTGACCTCATCTCACTATGTAACTGAGGATGACTGAACTTTCCAATTCCCACATATGGGTGCCACCATATGTGGTGCAAGGGATAGAACCCATGGCCTAATGCATGCAAGGCAAGCACTCTACCAACTGAGCATATCCCCAGCCTGTGTTTATTGTTTTCTAATGGAGACTTTGTGTGTGATTTCTGGAATGGCAAGTGTCCACAGGTAAGACAACAGGTAAGATGCATATAAGCAAGCGTTCTTTGGGGCCTTCAATCATTTTGTGAAGTGTAAAGAGGTCCTGATGCCAAGAAGTTTGAGAAAAGATGAGTTAGCTGCTGTTGTACCCCAGCTTCCCACCTCCCTTTGGTGTGGGAATCTAAATGGTAAGAAGGCTCATCCACAGCTTTCTCTCAGGGGAGTAAGATGCTGGGTTCTGAGGGAGTTCCATGAACTCACTGTCCCTATCACCAGGCTGCCATCTTATGAGGAACCACACTCAGAAAGCACCAGAAGAGGTTTGGGTTTGGACACATTCAGGAAGGTCTCACCCAGAAATGTCACTGACACTCTTTGGACCAGTTCTTTCAGTTTCCTAAGCTCCTTAATGCCACACCCTAAGGCAGGAGAGTCCTCCTAACAGAATTTAGGGACAGGCTCAGAACCAATAGTGAAGCAATAGGGCTTACCTCTTCTAAAATGTGAAACCTAGTCACTCTGCAAAGCCACATGCCAAAACCCTACTGTTTCTTTTTTTTAAGATTATTTTTATTTTATAAGTATTTTACCTGCACATAGGTAAGTGTGCCCATGCGTGTGATGCCTGCAGAAGCCAGAAGATGGTGTCAGATTCCCTGGAACTGGAGTTACAGATGGTTGTTAAACCTATGTGGGTGCTCGGAACCAAACCCAGGGCTTCTGCAAGAGCAGCCAGTGCTCTCAACTGCTGATCCATCCCTCTAGCCCCTTGCTGTTAAATCCAACTTCCAAATTATTTTTATTGAATAGTCTGGGGGTTTGGTGATTAGAGAATCAAGAAATACGGGGTTTTCCAATCCTGTTGCCAACTGACTGCATGAGCTTAGAGAGCCGCCTCATCTGTTCCCTGAGAGTCTTCCACCCTAAGCACATTAGGTTTGCCCTCCCAGTTGTAGACTGGGGACTCAGTTCCACTCTTCCTCAATAAGGAGCAGGACTGTGTGGGAAGTGATTGTGTGGCCAACCACCCTCCTACCCATGCACAGTAGAGACTATGCCCTGTACTGACATGACACCTCCTTCAGTGCTATGGATCATCAGGTGAAATTATCTCATCACCATCATCCTCATTATCACCATCATCACCATCATGTCTTCTAAATCTAACAGCTTTTCAGACTATGGAATTGAAATGGATGGTACCTCTGGATCTAGAAATGAATTGTGATATGTTGAGAGCATTATACTGTGCTATGCCTTATGCAATAACTGGCACTTTTCCCTTAAGTCCCTCATTTTACACAGACCATATATATTGAGAACCTTTGTACCTAGCTTTGTGCAGAGTGCACCATTACCATTGGCCCATACAATAACCATGTAGGCTCACCATGCAGAGGTGCAAGCCTGCCAAGGCCATGGACCAAACCTCCATGTCAGAGCTCAGTATCACCCAAGTACAGTTAGGGTTCAAATCTGACTTCAAAGGCTTTGTGCCTCCACCTGTAAAGAGCTGTAAAGACACTGTAGCATCTTCCTCTCCTTCAGAATACTTTAGAACCTAATCCTTTAAGAAAGACTGGTCCCAGGGCTGGGGTGGCTCAGTGGTAGAGCACTTGCCTAGCATATACAAGGCCTTGTGTTCTATCCCCAGCATGGCAAAAAGGTAAAGTTCTGGGGCTAAGAATATAGTTCAATCAGTAAAATGCCTGCCACCTGTGTGAGGACCTGGATTCAGATCCCTAGAACCCATGTAAAAGCTAATTATGGCAGATTGTGTCTATTCCCAGCACTGAGAAAGCGGAAACAAGGAAGATCCCTAGAACTCGCTGGCCAGCCAGTCTAGCTGAATCAGAAAGATCCAGATTTGGTGAGACTGGCTACCAGTAAGCTCTGGAGACAGACTGCTACTTCCAAGCCATGTGACCCTCAACAAGAGACTCTGTGTCTCAATTTCCTCCTCTGGAAAATAGTAACAAGAGAACTTTCTTTACAGAATGTTTCAGAGATTAAATGTCAAATGGTATCTGTTATAATTACCACTAACACCTAAAGGGTAACTGGGAATAGTCTATTTTTAGAGCTGCTCTTCCAAATTCCTCATTTTACCAGGAGGAACCCAGCATAGAGGTTAGATGATTTGTTCAACAGCTCTTCTAGCCACCAGGCCCATCAGTTTGCTTCTGTGCAGCCACGCTCCTCTTCCTCTAGGGCTTGTCTGGGCTGCTTCCAGGACTGCTGACTCCAGACAGATGCTTTTATCTGTGTTCCACTGCTGTTCTGTGACAGTCTTTAGCCACTTGCCTTCCTGAGAGCCCACACCCTCTGCAGCTCAGAGAATGCAATTCAGCATGCTCCAGGAGCCTTGAGTCATCTCTGTCTGTGAATCAACCTCTAGCCATCTATTCTGAACACTGAGATCTCGTCCTCCTCCGGTTTCTGGAACTGGAAGCTGGTGTTTTTCCTTTAGATTCTGCTCCCTGAGAGTCTTCCACCCTAAGCACATCAGGTTTGCCCTCCCAGTTGTAGACTGGGGACTGAAAGCCAGGGATGGATGTAACCTGAGCCCCTGGTGAAACAGACAAGCTGTAGGCCTGGCAGAGGCTTCCCAGCTATGCACCTTATCTACCATGCTGTCAAGCACATGTGCAGACAGCTTGCTGGACAGAAGCCCTAGGCAGCTGGAAGGACACTGGTGACCATCTGACCATCTGAATCCCAGAAGCAAGGAACAGTTGCCATGGCTACTAAAAACTAAAACCCTTGGCTACTTGGCTATGGAGAGCAGCTCAGCTGACCTTTCAAGGTTTCTTCTTGCCCTGGAATTCTAGTTCCCCCCATCCAGCTGGGATAGCTGAGCGGCATTAGGAAGTCCTGTGCCATACAAAGCTCAGGAAGAGAAAGTGAGCATTTCATCTGAAGCATCTCAGAGCTTGCTTTGTCTCACGTCACAAGCCTGCTTTCTACTTCTGCTATATTATTAAGACTGGTTTTTTTTGGTCTTCTTTTTCCGAGATAGGGTCTCATGTAGTTGGGCTAGCCTCAAACACCAGTTGTTTCTACCTCTTCAGTGCTGGGATTACAAGCATTTCATCACTTTGACTTTTTTTAATTTTTTTAATTTTATTTTTATGTGTATCCATGTATTGCCTGCATGTAGGTAAGTGCACCCGTGTCATGCAACGCCCGTGGAGGTCAGAAGAGGCTGTTGGATCCCCTGGGACTGGAGTTATGGACAGTTGTTAGCTGGCATGTGGGTGCTGGGATTCGAACCTGGGTCTTCTGCAAGAACAACCAGTGTTCTTAACTGCTGAGACAACTCTCCAGCCCCTAGACTTTTTATATACATATTTTAAAAAAATATTTTTATTTTATGTGTATGTGTGTATTGCCTGCATCTAAGTAAGTGCATCTGTGTCTTGCAATGCCCAGGAAGGACAGAGACGCTGTCAGATCCCCTGGAACTGGAGTTATGGACAGTTGTTAGCTGCCATGTAGGTGCTGGGATTTGAACCTGGGTCTTCTGCAAGAACAACCAGTGTTCTTAACTGCTGAACCATCTCTCCAGCCCCATACATATTCATTTTTATGTGTATGAGTTTATTGTCTGCATGTAAGTGCATCCATGTCATGCAGTGCCCATGGAAAAAGGTGTTGGATTCCCCTGAACTGGAGTTATGGACAATTTTTGCCACTGTGTGGGTGCTGTGAAGTGAATCTGCGAGAGCAGCCAGTGCTTTTTTTTTTTTTGTCTTTTTGAGACAGGGTCTCCCTGTAGCCCCAGCTGGCCTCGAACTCAGAGATCCGCCTGCCCCTGCTGAGATTACAGGCATGCGACACCACGCCCAGCTCAGTAGCAGCCAGTGCTCTTTAACAGTTGAGCCATCTCTCCAGCCCCTAGACTTGCTTTTTTGGTATAGAATTTCTTATCTTTTACAGAGTTCTCTACCACTGCTTTCTATTTTTCTTCCTTTAACAGCTACAGCCAGTAGTTTTGATAAAGGTTTATTTCATGTTGTGACCAGGGAAAACAACTCAGAAAAACTTGCATCACCAGGGCCCAATGGGGTGTGCTCCTTCAGAGAGGACATGTGTCACGAGCCTTCTAAGAATCAGGAGGAAGGAAGTCATTCATAAAGGAGGCAGATGCTGAACTGCAACTCTGGTTTCCTCTTGCAAGTCTCCAGACTGTGGAAACACTGCTCCGCAGAGGGGACGGATTTCTCTTCAGCTTGACCACCAGAAGCTCTTTACCTTCTGTTGTAGAGGTTTGTCTTCTGACTGAGATGCCATCTTCCTGAGTTCACCTGGGCCCACTTACAAAAGATCATCAGGGCTAGGTTTTGTTAACTATTAACCTCCTCTCATAGGAGGGTGCGGAGGGTCATGGAACCTCCACCTGAGCATCTGGCCACTATTGTGGCCAGTTCGGCCCTAATTTTACATGGCCTCAGGTAAGGGCTAGAGTATCTAGGCTGGGGAAGACTAAGAGAGGGGAGCTCCATGTATGCAGCTATGGGAAGCCATCATCCATCCATGCTGGGTAAAGACTTTCCCGTGAAACCTTGTGGAGGAACACCTATACTCCTGTAAGTAATCCCACACCCACTGCTCTGTAAGCAAGCCCCGTGAACTCACTGCCTCCCAGAGCGTACTTAGGTGGAATCATACCTTGGTTTGTTGTTGGGAGGAAGAGGAAGATGTGGACTTTACATCTCTCTCCCCCAGGGAACCTGCCCATGTCTGGACAGAGCTGAGAAGTATGTAATTATGCCCGACTTCCCCACATTAGGGGAGGTCTCAGGCCTGGCTGTGCACTGACGCCAGGATAGAGAAGTCAGTAGGGAAGGATAAAACTTCTGAAAGCAGGGTAGGCCTATGTCTAGAAACCAGAGTACAACTGCTGCAAACCTTCCCTTATTCTTCATGCAAAAAGCTTCTTGTTCAATGGATGTTTGGAGATTATTTTAAAAATCTACTGGAACTGCAGAGATGGCTCAGCAGTTAAGAGCACTGGCTGCTCTTGCAGAGGACCTGGATTCAGTTCTCAGCATCCACATGGTAGCTAGCAAACATTTTGTAACTCCAGTTCCAGGGACTCTGATGCCCTCTTCTGGCCTCCTTGAGCATTCCATGCACAGGTGCACTTATATGCAGGCAAAACATTCATACACATAAAAATAAGATTTTTAAAAATTTATTTCTTGCTTGGCATGGTGGTGCACATCATTAATCCAAGGACTTGGAGACAGAGGCAAGTGGATCTCTGGTCTATTTAGTGAGCCCTATCTCAAAAAAACAAACAAACAAACAAAACAACAAAAGCTTGCTTTTCTCAAGATTAAATCAAAGCCTTTATTAAACATTGCTCCTTCAAACGGCCTCCATCCTTCTAGACCTGGAGCTGCAGGGGTGGATGGGTATCACTTTCCCCAGACAAATCTGATCCATTCAGGCTGCACAATATCGAAGGGTCAAGACACCCCACACTGGCAGAACTGTGCAACTCTGTGCCCCATTCAGGATCTGGGCAGATACCGGTAGTGCCAGCTCTTGACCCAGAGCTCAAGCACAGAGCAGGAACCTAAATCATCTCTCCTGGTCTGAGTCTGACCGTGCTGAGTGGCCAGCCCTGGGCTGCATGCAGCTCACTGAGGTTAACGCATGTGCTTTTCCTTCTCTTCTCCAAAGGTAAGGGTGAGAGATGGAGGAGGCAATTTTCAGTTGTATGTGGGTTCAATTTAAGGCTTTGGCTGTGGTTGGTTGATATATTAAAATACTTCCTGGGAATACAATCTCCTAAGCTCCCCATTGGAATAAACATATTTTCAAAAATGAAAACAGTGAACAGAGATGAGGAGCTGAGTTGACACAGCAGGCCCCCAGCCTATCACGTCAGAATGGTATCATCCACCTGCTCCGTGGAGTCTGCCTGGCTGGCTAGCTTCTTCAGGGACCTTCGGTTGCATTCACTCAACACCTCCAAGCTGGCCACATCCAAGATCTTGAAGAGGGACTGTGAGGAAAGATGAGAGGGAGGAGACATAGTCAGAAAACACAGCTTCAGTCCTCTTAGTCAAATTGAGACCAAGGATGGATGCTAAGCTCTAATCTGAGAATGAGCCAAATAAAATAAAATAAAATAAAAGCATCAGATGGATCTAGAGACAAGTCAGAAAAGAGCTTATCACACTTTTCCTGAGCTGAGGGAGCACAGGTTGGAGTATTCTGTGCTCTAAAGGCTGCTTAGCAGAGGGTTAGCTAGGGCATAGCTTGGGGTTTCAGTGGGGCAGTTCTGCTGAGATCTGTGGAATGTGCTTGGGTGTCATGAGAGATTTTATTTGAAGAAAGGCTTTTGACGTTAAACAAGTCTGAAATACACAGGCACTGTGATCTCAGGCACTAGACTAGGTCATTAACCTGAGTCTCAATCTGCTCCTGACAACTAACTTATATTGTGGCAGAAATAGGGCTTAAGCACTGCCGTACAGAGAATGGCAGGACGAATGCCCACAGGGCGCCCTGCTGGGCAATCTAGGCCAGCCTCCCACCTGAAACAGGTCCTCGCCCTGCCTCATCTTGAGCAGGTTGACGATCGCCTGGTCACTGTAGGCCCTCACGACGGTGTTCTTATCCTTGGTGTTGTCAAGAAGAGCCTTCAGGATGGGCTTGATGGCCTGGGGCTCCAGAGGAGGCAGTGGGTCTTTATTTGCCCACCAGATCATCTTTTCAGCAACCAGCCTAATGTCACTGGATGGGTTCTGCAGACACTGTGAGAGGAATACAGACAGGTGCAACCAGTCTGCTTTTCAGAGAAACCCAGATTCCATTATGGACACTGATCTCATTGTTCACTCCCTAGAGATAACAGTGTGACAAGGTTCCCTCCCTTGGGGAGTTATAGTGTGTCTACCTTCCCCATCTCATTGGGTGTCACTCCCTCCTTGGCTCACCACTCCTGGCTCACATGAGGTTTTATTTCCTTACACAGGCCACACTCTTTTCTGCCCAGGCCTCTGCTGCTCTGGTCACACTGCCTGGGATGTGTCTGTCCCAGGAACCACACTCAGTTGATTCCTTCTCATCTTTCAAATGTCTCCCCTAACAACTCTACCTAAATCACAGCCTTTCCTCACAGGCTCCAGGGAGCTGGCCCGCCTCATTCATCTCTACTCCCTCAGGGTAGAGCCCAGTAAGCCCTCAATAAATAAATGCCAAGTGAACAGTGAATGCAGGCTGATCCATTCACTGCATCCCATATAATCAAGCCTCTTGGAAACTCTCAGGAGTAGGGCTAGGTATTTTCACAGGAAGGCAGTCCCTTTCTGGAACCTCATTACTCAGTGTGATCCAGGCACAGGAGCAATAGAATTACCTAAGGACTGATTACAGAGGCAAGTTTTCCAATGTGGTCCCATCCCACTAAAATGCCAAACCTGGCTCTGATTTCTGTGCACATTAGTGTTTAAGAAGTGAGCTGTCAGGCAGGGGGGAGTCTTACTGTCATCAGATTCCCTGGTTTCTGTCTGTCTGTCTCTCTCGCTCTCTCTCAAGGTCTTACTATACAGCCCAGGCTAGCCTTAAATCCTCTTGCTTCCATCTCCCAAGTGCTGGAATTACAAAACATGTATCATCACATCAGGTTTCCTGGCTTTTCTATATCAGGGCCTGGAAAACCTACACAGTAGTCATTCGAATATAACTAAGGGAGGGAGACAGGAGAGATTTACTTAAGAGTTCAACCCAGGGGCTAGTAAAATGGATAAGCAGGTAAAAGTGATTGCTGACAACCTGAGTTCGATCCCTAGAGCCCACATGGTGAGAACCAACTTCCACAAGTTGTACTTTCACACTAGCACCATGGCATGCACACCCCATTTGCCCCCAACACACACAAAATAAATATTCTTTAAAAAAAAAAAAAAAAAAGTTTTGGATCCAGCACTG
>NW_008329642.1:181823-194350 GCF_000622305.1 Nannospalax galili
CAAGTTGTTCCTTCACCCTAGCACCATTGCATGCACACCCCATTTTCCCCCAACACACACAAAATAAATATTCTTTAAAAAAAAAAAAAAAAAAGTTTTGGATCCAGCACTGTCCTTAATTTCCCAAAATCAGGGTACCTACAAAGAACATCTCAAAAAGTGGTTCTTGATTTGGGGGTCACGGGGTCTGAAAATCTGCCCAAGTGCTGACTACAGCCTAAGGAAAAAAGCACGTAGAAATGCTCTGCTCTCTATTCCTAAGAGTCCAGAAAGCTCTTGGAGACCATCCATGGAAAACTTGACTCCAAGTAGTTGAGGGCAAATTTCCAGTGTACTTTGGTCCTTCTCATGAGCCAGGATCCCTGTCCCCACTCACCTTAATGAACAGGCTGGAGAGTCTGGGTGGCAACTGTCCACCTCCTGTTTCAATGTGATACTTCATAAGGAAGCCCATGCCCCGGACCCCACTCACTGCAATGGGGATCTATAGAGAAAGAAAGAGCTAAACAGGATGGAGGCAGCCCACTCTTAACTCGGAACAGCAGAGCCAGATGAGACTCCTTCCCCAGGGAACTCCAGACCCTCTACCACCCATCTTGTCCTGTATTAGCCCACACCAAAGGTTCTTCCACAGTGCTCAGTTAGGCAGATGCTCAGCAGCTGTGCAGAACAAAGTCACTGGTTCCAGGAACAGGGATCAGAGACCTGCCTAAAAGGGCAGAGATACTACCCCCTAGTCTCTCCAAAGTCTTCTCTGTTTAGATCATGAAACTGGAGACCAAAGGGATGAAGCACTGCTCCCGCTAACCCAGCAAGTTACCAGCCATGGTAAAACTAGAGCCCAGAATGGAAACACCCAGTTGGAATGTTCCCTGTATGGGCCTAGCAAGGTAATGGCCACATATGTCTGGCTAGGGGAGGATGACTGGACTGGCTGCCCAAAAAAAACCTTACCCTGTCTGCCACGGCATTGCTGAGGATCATATCCTGAACCTCATTACTGTATCTGCCTGTACAAAGTCTACCAGGAGCCACATTCACAGCTACAGACAGCGCCAGGCTCCGGCCATGCCGAACCATCCAATCAACGCCGGACACATCCGCTGGGTAGAAGGAAATTAACTGTGAGAATTTGTGCTTTGTAGCACACTCCCACCCTAAAATCCAGGGATCTATCCTCCCACCAGGATCAGACTCAAGGCAGAGGGGAAACACCAGGCTATGGTGTGTATTGGCTCCTTGCTTTCATAGCAGATGTTCCCCAAAAGTGGCAGAGTGATTGCTCACAACTGCCCCTGGCTTGTGGCTATGTTCTTAGAGTGGCAACACTCAGGGCTACAGAAGCACTGGAAACTCCAGTGTGCTTTAGCAGCCGGACTCCTAAGGAACAGGAAGGGAGACAAGTGTCCACGGTATCTCCCCTGGGGCCACGTTCCAGAAGGGTGCTGCCTGTGTAGAGACCTACCCAGCAAACACTGCTGAAGGACAGTGCTGAGCTCCTCTTCCATCAAATAGGCACACAGCTCCCCAAGGCACCCAGCCGAGGAGATCCGAGTGTTGTCCTGACAGAGCAGAGAAGGCAGTGACAAGGGGTGCAACCAATACCATCAGGTCCCCAGGGATGAGGTCAAGAAGCACTATGGAGCCAGGAGGGAGGGCAGGGACTGGGGACGGGGGGGGGGGCAGGACATACCAGCTCAGGAACTCTCAAGCCAGCCTCACTACAGGCACCCGAGTTCCCAGCACCAGACTGGGACTGCCACTCACTGCAACTGCTACTTGGTGGGGAGTTAAATATTGCACACCCAGCACTTCACTTAATTATAGAAAACTCCAGCATGTGTGCATATGGTAATCATCATCACAATAGCAATAATAACTGTATTTACATAGCACCTTTCTTCTCAGGAAGTCTGAATGCTTTACATTTAGTGTCTCGGTTACTGTCAACAGCCCCATGAGACAGAAAGGGTACAGCTGGGAAAGACCCCAGCACAGACAGGGGAACCACCTGCCCACAGCCACCTGCAAAGACAGCTAGAAAATCAGAATTGAATGAATCTCCCCCACTAGTCTTATGTCCAAATGACTCCCGGTTGTCTCTGCCATGTTCGTGCCCCACTGCCACCTAAATGATTGGGGTTTGTTTGAGACAGTCAAGCTAAAGCCATCAACCAACACAAGGAAGATGGAGAAAGATATGCCATCGTGCCCCATACCTCAACTTTTTTTTTCAGCCCTGGGGAGAGAACCCATTCCACTGAGCAACATCCACAACCCTAAAGCAAGTATTTTCTGTCAAAATCAAGGACAGCTCCCTGTTTGCCCCATGGCCAGATTATTTCAAATACCAACAAAGGGGATTCTAAATTATGTGTTGTTTTATTAGTAGGTTCCAATTGACTGTGTTCCTTTAAACCAACTAGCCACCAAAGACTTAATGTCCTACAAAAAAGCTAATACCAGGGCTGGAGAGATGGATCAGAGGTTAAGAACACTGACTGTTCTTGCAGAAGACCCGGGTTTGAATCCAAGCACCCACATGGCAGCTAACAACTGTCTGTAGCTCCAGTTCCAAGGGATCTGACAGCCTCTTCTGTCCTCTGCAGGCATTGCAGGACACAGGCACACTTACCTACATGCAGGCATAACACTCATACACATAAAAATACTAAATAAAATTTAAAAAAAAAAGCTAATGCCAGGGTGCTCCCTGACTGCCATCTTCAATCTAAGCACAAGTTCTGAGGATGGACTACCACCAGTTTGAGCCTCTGAGCTCTAAGTAGAAGCCCAGGTGCCAGGCAAGGCTTAAAATAGCTCGGACACCCACTTTCTCCAATGTGAGCTATCTTTAAGTTCTGCTGTGGTAAAACAGAAATTTGTTTAAGCTCTAACTTTTGTTTGCACTGTGCATGACCCTGTAAAGGCCCTAGTAGACTATGACCAAAAAGAATAGGTACTTCCACATGTACCCACGGGGAAGCAGGGGCTGTAGGTAGAGAACAGGAGGTTCAGGATCAGAATCAAACCTCTGGAGCATAAGCACAGGAGCAGCAGTATAGGCCCTGGGTATGTACACAGAGTAAAACATAAAACCACAAGAACTAGGTCTGGTAGCTCACACCTGTAGTACCAGTACTAGAGAAGAAGAGGCAGGAAGATCAAAAGTTGGAGACCAGTTAGCTCTAGGTTCAGTGAGAAACCCTGTCAAATAATTAGGTAGAGAAGCAATTGAAGAAGACATCCTGATGTCAACCTCTAGCCTCCAAGTACCCAAATAGGTAATTCCCATATAACACATACACACACACGCATGCACGCACACATACACACAGAGACACCAACAAACACATGTACCCTCTTTCTTGAGATCAGCCCTACAAATATTATAAATGAGCCTACAAATGAGGCTGCCATAACAGAGGTCTGTCTGTGGAAGGGAAAAAAGAAATTTCTTAGCCAAAGACTCACCAACCCCGTAGATCTGTCACAGTACAAGGCAGCCAAGGGGGGGGGGTTTAACAAATGCTTCCAGAATTGGAAGGGATGATGGACTTGGACACAACCAGTAGTTGCAGGGCTCAGATGCTGGTTTTGACTCTACAACTTGGTAAGAGTGTAGCCATGAGAAGTCTTGCCTTCTAAAACCGCTGAGACCTTCACATGGACATGTACCAGAAATAATCTATCCCACTAGACAGTATGTTTCCTGAGGGCACTGACTATGTGGCCTCACATAGCTGGGGGAGGCCCTCAACTCTGCAAATGTTTCCTGGACCAGTCTTTGTTGTATAAAGGGGGCTATGAAGAGCAAAGAGGTAAGCAACTGGTGAAAGATCTGGTACTTTGGTAATATCAGTTGCCTTCTCCATGAAACAGACTCATTAGGCTTAGGGTGTATGTAGCTCAGTGGTAGAGCACATGCTTGGCATGCACAAGGCCCTGGTTTGATCCCCAGTACAGTTAAAACAATAAAATCCCCAGAATCACCAACATCAATAATACTTTCTGAATTTCTCACAGTCCGAGCAACCTTGGTAAGTACAGGAATGAGCACTCCTGGTCAGCTGGCAGCTGAATCAAGTTCACCTAACATGATGTGAAGAAGACAATCAAAGATGATGGGACACAGTAGAGCTCCCAGTCCAGCCATCTACCCACAGCCATACCTCATCATGTCCCAGCATGCTCAGCAGGAGTGAGACGATGTTTTTCCGGATTGCGGCATCCACTTTGGCACCTGCACCTTGAATCACAAACCTCAGGGCCTGCAGCATGGTGTCTCTACAGAACCAATGCATGCCTTAGTCCCAGGTCCCTCGACAACACTGCCTTCCACCTGCACAGGCGTGACCTGGAGGAACTGCCTGGCCTCCTGGAGGCTTATGGCATGCACGCAAGGCAGCAACTCACCTGACACCTGGGTCCTCCATGACACGGATTCCATTAAGCAGCTCTGTGAAGAGGGGATCCACCTTGATGTGGATGGAAATAAGTTTCCCTAATGCATCAGCAGCCTTTAAGCGTACACCCCTATTGGAGTCCTGCAGGGCTTTGGTGAAGGTGGTCTGAAGCTGCGGCAGGAAGGGCTTCAGAGCAATTCCAACCTGTGAGAGAAAGCCAATACCCAAAATCACCATTGTGGTGGCTCCCAAGGTCATGGTGCAATGGCAGTATGAATGCAAACAATCAACCTCAAACAACCATGAGCTAGCCAAGCTCTCACACATAGGCAAGGGATAGCCATCTCATGCAGCTAAGAGCCAAGAACATACAGGTTTTGCTTGTCCACATCCATTTTCAGCATCCTTTGTCACACAGAGAATAGAGGCGATGGTGGCAGCAGTAGCAGCCATCAGCAGAGAGCTGATGCAACCCTGGCCGGAATAGGCTTTAGCTCAGTGGAGTCCAATTCACAAAGACAAGCAACTGAAACTCTCTCTGAATCAATTCAGTAGTAAGGCAGGCAGTGTTATGGGTCTCACAGGTGAGGAAGCAGGCTTAAAGGTTACATGGTTTTCTTAAGATCCTTTGCTCACGGAGCTACAAGCAAACGGCTAGGCACTGAACCATAGTATAGTGTGTCTAGAGTCCAATTCCCCCTGCTTCACAGTTTTGCCATAATAGTTTTTGCCTTACTGCCATAGGACATCTCAACTGTTCTCCAGGATCTAAATGGACAAATGGAACAAGCTCGTAAGTCATTTACCTTGGCCAGCAAAAGGCTGAGTGTCTCCAGCAGAGCTGCTTTCACATTCCAGCTGAACCTGTCCCCAAGGATGCGAATCAGAGGGCCAGTGATGCTGACCACAGAGGGCCTCAGGGCATCAGCTGATGTCAGGCGGATCACCAAACCCAAGGCCTTGGCTGCTTCCTCTTTCTGCTCAGGACTGCCAGTGAGGACTCCTTCCCGCAACACTGGAAGGATGGAGGTTACCCCCTGACAAGAGAACCATAGCTGACAGTCCAGTCTCAAAGGCTCCATGTGTTTCCACTCAAAGCAAGGTACTCCCAACACCCTTCTCTCTCCAACTCCATGGGAAGTAATGCAGCGGGCTGAATTAGGGTCGCAGCCAAGAGGGTGTAACCTGACTGGAAGACAAGGGTCACAAAAGGCTGATAACAGAGATAACATGCACAGCTACCTCCTCTGTGACCCATTAGCTCTGACTGAGAGGTGGCCTACACAGCTTAAACCAAGGGCAGCCTGAACCTAGTCCCTAAGAAGCCACCTTAGAAGAAGCACGCAGTCTGTGAAGGTGCTCCAGAGTACACAGCATAACAGACGGAACCACTGCTGCTCCAGCTGCAGTCCCCGAGTTATATGCCCCAGCACCCAGCACCACCAAGCCCCGCTCACCTTCTTTGGAAGGCAGAAGCCTGGCACATGCTCGCCTTTGCTCTCATTGCCTATGAACCGGATTTCCTTGTGCAGTTCTTCAATCAATGCCAGCTGGTTACCAGCATCCAGTTTCTGTGGGAATTAGGGGAAAGCAGTGATATAGCATGTATGTTTCCTCTTAAGACATCAGTCTGGGAGGGAGAAAAACAAATTAGCCACAAGTATATCAGTGCTGAAGCTGAGGAACAGGTAAATGACAGATTCCTGTCAGAACTTAGAAATATCTGGAATTTTTAAGCCAGGTGTGGTGGTGCATGCCTTTAATCCCTGCACCTGGGAGGCAGAGGCAGCAGGATCTCTGTGAATTCTAGGCCAGCTGGGGCTACCAGGAGACCATACCCTGTCTCAAGAAGACCAAAAAAAAAAAAAAAATCTGGAAATTTAAACCTGCATGGTGATACACACCTACAGTCTCAAGCACTTAAAAGGCTGAGGTAAGAAATTTGCTTAAACCTAGTTAACCATAACAAGCCCCAACTCAAAAGTAAACAAAACTCCAAATAACAGGGAAAAAATACCTTGAATATTCTGCAATCAAAAGGTTGTTGTGGGGTCAGTGGTCCCCCTCCTCACCTTGGTGATGGCATTTAGGGCATCCCAGCTTTCATCTAAAACCACAGGGCTGGAGTCATTGAAGAGGCGGATTAAGCCGGAGACCAGGCTCCGAAGGTGGCTGGTGTAATCAGCCTTGGACCGTGAGCAGTAGATGTTGAGGATGATAGCAGCAGCCTGCCTCATGCCCACCTCAGGGCTGCGAGTGGCTTCCAATAGATCCTCAATGATGATCCGGTGCCCAGTGTCATCCTCTACTGAGAGAATCACAGCCTGACAATTGGCCATCTCCTGAAAACCACAGGGGACAAGTGTGCTGAGCACAGAGTCTCAGAGCAAGGTAGGATGGCCGTTAGAAAGCTTCAGGAGTGATCACACTCCTCTTACCAGCTGCTCATCTGGTGTCCCAAGCTTCTCCTTCAGGGCCAACATGACTGCTGGGAGGATCACACCAAGATGACGAGTCAGAGCATCACCTGCCACAGACGAAAGGAAAGCCAGCACCCGGGTATTGACAGGTGGTGTCGTCAGCTGGTGGAATACAAACAATACCAACTTGATGAAGGACTGCACCTGCTTAGTACCAGGCCTAGAGCTGGGTTCTGGGAAAAAGGTGAGCAAGGGAGTCCACTCCTCCTGCTGAGATGCCTGTTCCAACACAGCTTGAAGGGCAAGGGGGGCATCCAGACTAAACTGTATCCACCCCACATGGTCCCCAACATCTGTGTTGAGAAGTGGTATTCACAGAAGACCCAGGAATAAAAGTGGTTTTGGGGCTTGGGGTAGTCACCGTATGTTGGGACTTACCTTGGGCACGAGGTAGGGCAGCACCACACGACTCTTTATAGCCATAACTTGCTTCAGACCATCTAAGGCAAATTCTGACACTGCCTCATCATCCTGCAGAGGGACATTAGGGACAACCCCAAGGAGCCAGCCATGCCACATGTCTGCTGTCTGAACTAGTTACAGCCACCTGCCTCTTCCACTTACCTCTTTGCCTCCCACATTTACTTACTAAGGACAAGCATAAAACCAAATCAGATCTTGCTGCACCCACTCCAAGGGGCCCAAATTCCCAGTCTTGGCAGAGTCATCCCCCTGCATTTTCCAACTATGAAGACAGTAAAAGTCACACTGGTAGGTGTATAGAAGATCCACTTACCAGCTGCTTCAGTAAAAATGGGAGGATGTCCTCCAAAGCCTGATGACCAATGGTGGAGTGCAGTTGCTCGAAGGTCTTGGCTGCTGCCTCTCGGACTTCCTCTAATGGGTCACACAAAGCCTTCCTTGCTGTGGGCACCAGGGACTCAGAGAAGTACAGCACCTAGAACAGTGCAAGCACAGGTACAGCAGTGCAGAAAGGGCCCCGGGGAACAGAATCAAGCAAGGGGAACAGACTGGGGGTTCTACCTCAGCCAACACAACTCCCTCTGCTGGACTGTTCTAGTAACTCTTACCATGGAAATACTGAAGTACAAAAAAAGTAGAGAACGCCTGATGCAGCCCGTGCATCCCTCACCTAGACTTAAGAGCTCAACCCAATCCAGTTGTCAGCTACTTCCTGTCTTCTACAGGGACTCTAACCTCCTTCCATGGCAAGGCCTGCAGGATCTGAACTCCTGTCCCCCCGGACTGTTTTGTTCATCTCTTGAAAAGCTAAGTCCTTCAAGCCTCAACTCCAAACCCATACAACTTCCTTTTCTATGCAACAGGCCCAATGATGGCTGTTCCCTGGGTAACCAGTTCCACCACAGCAAAGCTCACTCTGAATCCAGTGATCAGCTGATGTGCCAGCCTTGCCACTTGATCGTGGGCACCTTGCAGACATGACTAAAATACAGGAGGACTCAGTATACTCAATTATTCACAACTCTTTGGAGTGACAGTATTTCTTTTGAGTCCTTGTGAAATGCAGTTATAAAAACCACATATAAAGCTGGGAGTGGTGGTACACACCTTTAATCCCAGCACTGGGATCTCTGTGAATTCCAAGCCAGCCTGGTTTACATTGTGAGTTCCAGGCCAGCTGGGCCTACATGGAGACCCCCATCTCAAAAAACCAAAAAAACCAAAAAAACCCAAAAACCCCAAAACCCAAAACCTACACTGATATACACACAGAAGGAGAGGGATCCAGTAAACCAGATTAACATGCTTAGGCTAAGCAACTGGTCGCTGGTTACATTTCTAAATGGGCATCCATTTACTTGCATCCATATTGTCATCCAACTTGAAAGCCCAGTGTACTCTCAATCTGCTCCCTAGGAGTGGTTCAAGGATCAATAACCTTTGAAAATAAGGTCAAGCCTTAGCAATCAAGTGCTCTAAAGCCCTTGAATGTTGCTACTATGGAAAAAGAACTAATTTCAGACAACATATTTCTGCCTACTGAGTATTTAAACTCTAGCTGTCTTTTCTTAAGAGACAGGACACCCCCCTGCTCCTGCCACCCTCTGCCACTGTTTGGTACATGTCTCTTGCTCATTTATTTATTTATTTATTTATTTATCTATCTATTTATTTATTTTTATGTGTATGAGTGTTATGCCTGCATGTAGATAAGTGCACCCATGTTGTGCAATGCCCTCGGAGGTCAGAAGAGGCTGTTGGATCCCCTGGAATAGAGTTACAGGCAGTTGTTAGCTGCCAGCTGGGTGCTGGGATTCAAACCCGGGTCTTCTGCAAGAACAGTCAGTGATCTTAACTGCTGAGCCATGTCTCCAGCCCCGTCCCTTTCTCTTTTAATGTAACTAGTAAAGTGATACAAAAGGGTTACTCATATACAGAAACCTCAAGAGTAGTGAGAATTCTCTTTAGTCTTCAAAGGCCACTTGAGGAGCCCTCCAGATAACTTGGTTTTTAGCTCACAAAACTGATAGGAGAACCAAGAAGGAAATAGTCTGCCATGGTGGGACAGTGCCCTGCTGGCAACAGCATCTCCAGGAAAAGACTGGTGTATCCTCAAGAGCTTGGCTCCTGTGACCTCCCTCCCACAGCCCTCTGATCAGTCAGCTGGGCTGCCTGGGCTGCAGGGCCCTGTAAAGATACTCACAGCGTCCCGGCTGGTGGACTTCATGATCTCACTCAGGCCAATACACACACCCTGCCTCTCATCACTCTTCTGAGACCTCAGGCCCTCCTCGAGGATGGGAATGATCTCGGGGAGGATTTTCTCCCCTAGCTTCCTGACGAGATCTCCTAATGTCCTCGCTGCAATCTGTCAACAGAGATAAAGCCAGCATGTCATATCCCTGCAAATCTCAGGGAACCCAGAGAGCAACACCAGAATGAGGGCTCTGAAAGCTCAGAGGTTTTACCTGAGTTATTAATTTCCCAGGGTTAACATACTAAAAAGAAAACTACTGCTGGCATCATGGCACATGCCTGTAATTCCAGTACTTGAGAGGCTAAGGCAGGAGGACTGCCATGTGATCACGGCTGGCTTGAGACAGAGACTCTATTTTATTTTATTTTTTTGTTTTTTTGAGACAGGGTCTCCCTGTAGCCCCAGCTGCCCTAGAACTCACTATGCAGACCAGGCTGGCCTTGAACTCACAGAGATCTGCCTGCCTCTGCCTCCTGAGTGCTGGGACTACAGGCATGTACCACCACACCTGGCTGAGACCATCTTAAACAAAATAAAGCAAACTAAAACAGTCCTATCTTTGGGCCGTTATGGTAGGCACCAGGTATGGTGGCCCAAGCCTGTAATGCTAGCATTAGGGATGCTGAGGAAGGAAGATTATGAGTTTGAGGCTAGTCTCCATAAGCTTTGTCTCAAAATATATACATACATACATATAAAATACATACATACTTGCATATACATACAAAACATAAATACATACACATAAAATATATAAAAACATACACATAAAAGACATGCATACTTACATACACACAAATACATACACATATAAAACTAGCTCATACAACTACACAGCATAAAGCAAGAGCCAACACATGGGACATGAATTCATCACAGGATACAGGACTAAGGCCAATTTTCCTGGATCACTGAACACTTATCCCTGTGCTCTAATTCACAAGGAGCTGAATTTGGAACAAATGCTAAGGAAAAAGAATAATTTCTTCTTGGAGGCTTCATACAAATCCTTTAAAGCTAAAGACACTATTTGCTTGCCAAGGCCAGGCACTGGAAGTGGGCCAAAGGGGACTGGCAGACTGTGTACCTCCTCCCAACTACCATACCCACCTCTCTCCACTCAGTCACTAGCCTTATCTCATGCCATGCCTGCTCCTCCCTGGTGTATCACTCCAGCTACAGGGGCCTTGCTCAACCTCGACCATGTGCCACAGTCTTGTCTACCACGGCAGCCTTTGCATACCCCAACCTTGCACGTAAAGCACTACTGCCTCTCTGGATTTGTTTCATTTTTCCCACCTCATGAGCTGGACAATGCTTCTTTACCTTTCATCTTCAAACATTTTAGAAATTTTTTACTCATGGGTCTAGAGAGATGGCTCAGCGGTTAAGAGCATTAGCTGCTCTTGCAAAGGACCAGGTTCAATTCCAGCACCTACATGGCAGCTAATAACAATCTGTAATTCCAGTTCCAGGGGAATTTGACACCCTTTTATGACCTCCATGAGCACTGCATGACGTGGGTGCCCTTATATACATGCAGGCAATACATTCATAAACATAGATTAAAAATAATTATTTTTTTTAAAACCTAAAAATTCTTACACACACACACATTTTTTAAAGTGTATGACTGTAAGTGCACCACGTGCAATGCCCATGGACATCAGAAAGGGGCATTAGATCCCCTAGAACTGGAGTCATATTTGGGTGCTGGGAACCAAACCTGGGTCCTCTGCAAGAACAGCCAGAGCTCTTAAACACTGAGCCATCTCACCAGTTCCAACATTGTGATTATGCATCTTATTAGCCAGGATAGAAAAGGAGGCTGCATTTCTCTTCCATTGTGTCCCTAGACACTAGGCCTCAGCTTGGTACACAGTAAATATTTTGCTGAATGACTAAATAAGTAAACGTTCTTTTTTTTTTTTTTTTTTTTTTTTTTTTTTTTTAAAAAAAAAAAAAAAAAAAAAAAAAAAAAGAGGACGATAAATCTTTCACTGTGATATATCAAAATAAACATTTAGTTTTTTTCAGACAGGGTCTTCCTGTAGCCCCAGCTGTCCTGGAACTCACTGTGTAGACCAAGCTGGCCTTGAACTCACAGAGATCCATCTGCCTCTGCCTCCCAAGTGCTGGGATTAAAGGCATGTGCCATCACACCTGGCAGTAAATGTTCTTTTGTTACAAAGGAGACACCCGAGCATCTCAGGCTCTACAGATACAGCTTTCTGGGCTCTGAAAGGAGAACTAGGGTTGAGACTCAGCAAGGTCTCTCAAACTCACCGTTCTCTTATCTGCACACGTGCTGGCCAGGAAACCCAGCAGGAGGCCAAAGAGAGTAGGCAGGATCTCACGCAGGGTGCGGGGGGTGTTGGAGACAACAATCTTCCACACATGCAGTGAGGCCTGCCGCACCACCAGCTGCGTGTCTGAGCGGCCCATGTAAAGCCCTGCCAGAACCCGGTTCCGCCGATCAACCCCCAGGGCAGTGATGATTGCCTATAGCCCACAGAAGAGGACAGAAAAGAGAGGGTGGTGAACCTCTGGAGTATATACTCCACTGCAATCAGTGTAGGGAGAAAAACCAATGCCAGATGCCCACCTTGTTAGATTGAGCAGTTCCAAAGTTATCATCCTCAGAGGCAGTTTCTGTGGTCATTTTCCCAGTGACCCCAGAGATGTGGAACAGGAGATCCCCAAGGAGCTGAACAGAGCTGAATCTGAGAAGGAGGCCAAGAGGAGAGTCATGCAGTCTCAAGGGACAGTCTTAGGGTACCCCAAATATCTCAGCATGGGAAAAACTAAAAGCAAGTTTCCTTTGTTTATACTTCCCTACATATTTTCTTCTTTTAAAACTATTTTACATTATGCCAGGCGTGGTGGCGCATGCCTGTAGTCCCAGCACTCGGGAGGCAGAGGCAGGTGGATCTCTGTGAGTTCAAGGCCAGCCTGGTCTCC
>NW_008329642.1:194372-227160 GCF_000622305.1 Nannospalax galili
CGCCTGCATGTATGTGAGTGCACCCCTGTCGTGCAATGCTGCAGTGGTCAGAAGAGGGCACTGGATTCCCCTGGAACTAGAGTTAAGAACGGTTCTTAGCTGCCATGTGAGTACTGGGACTTGAACCTGGGTGCTCTGCAAGAGCAGTCAGTGCTCTTAACTGCTAAGCCATCTCTCCAGTCCCTTCCCTACATATTTTCAAAGTTTTCTACTAATGAACACGGTAATCACAAAGAAGGGTTGAGGTGTAACTTAGTGGTAGAGACGTGTATGTACAAGGTCCTGGGTTCAATTCCCTGTACCAGAGGGGGAAAAATAAACTTACTTTATAACAAGACCCTCTCTCAACAAAACAAAATTTAAAAGCCTCAACAAAGGGGCTGGAGAGATGGCTCAGCAGTTAAGAACACTGGTTGTTCTTGCAGAAGACCCGGGTTTGAATCCCAGCACCCACATGGCTGCTAACAACTGTCCATAACTCCAGTTCCAGGGGATCTGACGGCCTCTTCTGTCCTCCACAGGCATTGCATGACACAGGTGCACTTACCTACATGCAGTCAATACACTCATACACATAAAATATAAATAAAATATTAAAAAAAAAAGCAAAAAAAAACCTCAACAAAAATTCACTGTATGGATAGTCTATATTTTGAAAATCACTCTCCAGCCTTGGCCTGGGTGCCTGCGGCTGCCATGATGCTAATGCCCAAGAAGAACCGGATTGCCATCTATGAACTTTTAATGGATGGCATGATGGTAGCCAAGAAAGATGTCCATATGCCCAAACACCCAGAGCGGGCAGACAAAAATGGGCCCAACCTTCATGTCATGAAGGCTATGCAGTCTCGAGTCTCGAGGCTTCGTGAAGGAACAGTTTGCCTGGAGACATTTCTTCTGGTACCTCACCAACAAGGGTATCCAGTATCTCTGAAATTACCTCCACCTGCCTCCTGAGGTCGCGCCTGCCACCCTTTGCCACAGCTGCCCAGAGACTGGCAGGCCTCGGCCTAAAGGTCCAGAGGGTGAGCGGCCTGCAAGATTCACAGAGGGGAGGCCGACAGAGGCATCTACAGATGGAGTGCTGTGCCCCTGGTGCTGACAAGAAGGCCGAGGCTGGGGCTGGCTCCGCAACCAAATCCCAGTTCAGAGGCAGGTTTGGTTGTGGACGTGGTCAGCCACCTCACTGAAGTTCGAGAAGAATATTTTGTGTTGAATAAACTTATAGTCAGAAAAAATAAAAATTAAAAAAATTTTTAAAAAAGAAAATCAACCTCCAACTTTTCAAATGATGAAACTGGGGGCTGGAGATATACCTTACTGGCTTAGTGGAAGAGCACTTGCCTAGAATGTGCAAGACCCTGGGTTCTACCTCAGTGCTGTCAAGAACCAAAAACAAAAGCAGTACCACAGCAAACAACCTTCTGCATATAGCTTTGAGCACTTGTCTAAATGCATTCTTTCAATAAATTCCCAGAATTGGAATTTCAAAATGAATGAGCACTCACATTTAAAATCTTAATAGAAACTGCAGTGGTGAACAGACAACTTTTTAAAAGGGACTCAGAATAAAGACACCATTACAAAGCAGAGTGTGGTAGCACATACCTGCAGTCCAGCACTTGGGAGGCTGAAGCAGGAGGATTCCAAGATTAAAGCTAGGCTGGGTTACAGAGTGAGTTCTAAGCCAGTCAAGGAGGCCCTGTCTCAAAAAGCACAACAGGGGGCTGAGGAGATGAATCAGTAAAGTGCTTGCCATATGTGCAAGCATCAGGACATGAGTTCAATCTCCATGTAAAAAGCCAGGTGTGGTGGTACATGCTTATAATCCCAGCTCTGAGAAGGCCAAGACAGGTGGACTGATGGGGCTCACTGGCAGGGTAGCCCAGACTAATCAGCAGTGTCAGGTCTCAGTGAAAGATCCATATCAAAAAACACAATGGACAGTTCCTGAGCATTCACAGGCAACACCTCCCCCCCACCCCCCCACCCCACCCCAAGATTTTAAGAAAGCAAAACTTGACTACTGGAAGTGATAAAAATGCTTAAAAGCAAGGGTCTAGAGAAAGTTGAAAATTCTTAGCAACACTGTACTCTTAATTTCTCAGCCAGAGTTCCCAAAATTCAAAGCATGGGCCCACTGGGCCCTCTGGTGCCAGTTCTCACCGTATTCTCCAGAGGTCGTCAAAGAGGCCTTGCTCCAGCTGAGGCAGCAGCAGCGCAATGGCCGTCTCAGCGTACATGGAGATGACTCGCTGGCCTGCACGCAGAGCGGTGTCACGCACAAACTCATTCTCATCAGCCAGAGCCTGGGTAGGCAGAGAGTGTGGATCAGCCAGGACTACCTCTCTTGGGCAACCAGACCAAAAGGAAATGGGACTCTGAAGAGCAGGCTGGGGACTCCTACCATTTGGCCCCAGTAGGCAATGCTAGCTAGCTCTCCAAGAGAGCAGTGGCACCCTGCTCTCATATCCTCCCTCTTCCGGAGTCACTGGCACCTACTTTGAGGATACAAGGGATGATGGGCCCCACATAAGGAGTGAACTTGTCCCCAAAGGTGATGGGCAGGTAGTTGAACATCATGATGTAGCCATCTCGGACATGGGGTGCGATGTCTACTTTGCTGGCTGTAGCCACAATTTCTGGCATCAGTTTTTCCAACTTCTCCACCCCTAAGCCAGCCATTACCTCTGCCAATCCTGAAGGACAAGAATGGAATCAACCCACTGCTCCTGAAGACCTCTCAAAAGCATTCTGTCTGGCCCCTGGGCCTGCTCTGGTCTCACCTTGGGCAGCACCTGAGCGATCAACTGAGCTCTGCTCATAAGTCAGAGTTTCCATCAGCCATGGCAGCAGATCCTCAAAGCATGATTCCCCCATGCCTTTCACCATGGCCCCAAGAGCCTTTGCAGACACTGTACGCACCTGTCACATAACCAAGAACAGGGATGGTGAGGAGATGCAGCTCAGCATGAGGGAGCCACGCAGGAGTAGGGAAGAGTCCTTGGCCTGCATCCCCTTGCCTGACAGTGGCTTTGAGGGTATTTCCAGGAGTCAATTTTCCAGACACTGAGCTAAAATAGTGAGCGTTCTTAACCCCAGACTCACCTCAGGGACAGGATCCAAAAGTGAGGCTTTAAGGCCAGGTGTCACACTGGGCAAGTAGGGAGCCAAGTCCTACAATAACACAAGAGGCGATGAAGGCAGAGGCCCAATTCCTGCTTTCTCCAAGCCCTATTTTATTGTGGATCCTGCTGACAAAGTGTGTCAGGAAGACCCCAAGCATGAAAATCTCACAGCTCACAGAAGAGCTGTGTGACTGGAAAGAACTTCCCTTATGATCGCTTCTTTGACAGCACTGGGAAATTGGTCAGGAAAACCCATGAAGGAGTCCCCAAATCCCTGCTCAGCAGGTTAAATAGTCAGTTATAGACCAAAGCTTGATGCCTCCTACCCCTCTCTTGGGACCATAGCCTACCCAGACAATGGAATCCTCAGGAAATTATGGTACCATGCTGTTAGAATTTCACTATCATCTTTTCTGATTTCTATGTCAAAATGTTTGTCTCTTTATGTAGCATTCAGTGATATGTATGGCTCAGTGGATAAAGGTGCTTGCTGCCAAGCCTGATGACCTGAGTTTGATCCCCAGGCCCCACATGGGGGAAAGAAAGAACTGACTCCTCCAAGTTGACCTCTGACCACCACATGCATGCTGTGGCACATGCTCACACACAAATACACAAACACACACACATACACACACACACACACACACACACACCACACACACGTACGCTTACAAGCACACAAAAATAAATAAAAATGTAATAAAAAATGTTTTTGGTCTTTTTGAGACAGGGTCTTCCTGTAGCCCTAGCTAGCCTGAAACTCACTATGTAGACCAGGCTGGCCTGGAACTCACAGTCCACCTGCCTCTGCCTCCCAAATGCTGGGATTAAAGGCGTGCGCCACCACACCCAGCTACAAAAAAATTCTTTAAATAAGAAAACTACCAGGTGTGGTGGCATATGCCTTTGATCCCAGCACTCAGGAGGCAGAGGCGGATCACTAAGAGTTGAAACCCTATCTCAAAAAAAAAAAAAAAAAAAACAGTAAAGAAAGAAAGGAAGACAGAAATACACACATTATGTTCATTGCAACAGCCCTTAGCCCTTAGAATAGGAAAAAAGCCAGGAGTGGGGACACACACCTTTAATCCCAGTGCTTGGGAGGCAGAGGCAGGTTGATCTCTCTGAATTCCAGGTTAGCCTGGTTTTCATAGCAAGTTCCAGGCCAGTTAGGGCTACAGGGAGATGCTGTCTCAAAAACAAAAACAAATACAAACAAACAAACATACACACACCCCTCGGGACACTGTATGACCAATGATTTATGTAAATTATGATATATAAACTTGTTACGATAGTATATAATTCTTTTTAAAAATATTTTATTTTTATTATTTTCAATATTTTATTTATTATTTTGTATCTATGTGAGTGCACCCCATGTCATGCAATGCCATGGATGTCAGAAGAGGGCTTCAGATTCCCCTGGAACCGGAGTTAAGGACAGGCTGTAGTATCTCTCCAGCCCCTATTATTTTTATTTTATTTTATTTTGGTCTTTTTGAGACAGGGTCTCCCTGTAGTCAAAGCTGGCCTGGAACTCGCTATGTAGACCAGGCCGGCCTTGAACTCACAGAGATTCGCCTGCCTCTGCCTCCCAAGTGCTGGGATTAAAAGCGTGTGCCACCACGTCCGGCCTTATTATTTTTATTTTATGTATTGCCCACATGTGTATAAATGCACCCATGTCATGCAATGCCTGAGGAATTCAGAAGAGGGCATCAGATCTCCTGGAACTGGAGCTACAGACCACTGTTATCCGCCATGTGGGTGCTCAGAATTGAACCTGGGTCCTCTGCAAGAACAGCCAGTGCTCTTAACCACTGAACCATCTCTCCAGCCCCAAGGGACATTATATAATTCTACTAAAATATCAGTTTGGGGGTAACTTCTTATAACTTAAAAATAATGTTCAGGAATGTAATTTTCTCTCTCTCTTCTCTCTCTCTTTCTGGCCTAGAACTTGTATATAAACCATGCTAGTCTTGAACTTTGGCAATCCTCTCACCTCTACCTCTTGAATGCAGAGTTTAAAGGCATGTAGCATCACACTTGGCCAGTAATGCAATTTTTTAAATGGAATGTAAAAACATAAACAGTAATTGTTTTAGCGTGGAAGGAAGGCTGTGGGAAAATGTTTTTTTGTTTTTTTTTTTGAGACAGGGTCTATGCTGGTTTCATCTTTCCAGAACTCGAGCCTTAGCTCCTGAGTATAGGGATTTCAGGCATGCACTCAATTTTTTTTTTTTCTCTAAATTTTCTGAAACAGATACAGCGTCTACTTTTGTCTATCAAGTCAAGGCTGTGATGGATGGTGAAATCACAGATACAAGTTCTTGGGGACAAATAAATAAGCAAATCTCCCCACCTAAACTTAATTCCTTTAAGAGGCTTCCGGAAGTGAATACTCATAATCAGAGGACATTCCAACCAGGGGAAATTGCAGCTGCTTTCCACACTCCTGAGAGGCCCAAGGACAGCTTTCCTCTGCCCCAGTCTGCAACAGTGGCCCATGGGGGTAACCTCAGCTGAGAACTAAATTGGTAAGTAAGGACTTGAACCACTGTATTGCGGAAGATGCCCAGATTTCTACCTCCCACTCCAATGGCCCAGTATTCCCTTACAAATATAATCAGGGATAGCACTCACATCCCTCTCCAGGTCTACTGTGGGCCGGGGCTCTGTGCCCAAAGCCAGCATCTCCCCATCCATCCCACTTCCAGCCCCAGCTAGACTACTACCTTCTGGTCTGTCAGAGAATACATGTTGCCAATAATCTGTGCTGCCATCTTCCGTGTGTCTGTAGAACGGTCCTGGAAGGCTCTCTGGACAATAGGCATGATGAGAGCCAGGGACGGGGCATCAATGAAGTGGACAAACTTGGTGTCCAGCAGGGTCTGCAGGCACTTCTGGGTCTTCCTTGATGGATCCGTCAGGGCATCCAGCAGGACAGGGGCAATGGCTACAGGTTCACACAGGAAAGAGGCTGGTTTGTGCCAGTCTAGGAAGTGGCAGAGCCACTTCCAGAATTCAAGTAAATCAGAAAAGCAGGGAGACTGGGGTGCCCCTAAAAAAGTCATAAGCTAGGGAAGCCAGTCTGCCTGCAAAGAGCAATCCTTGCTCCACTAGCAGAGAAGCAAGCAGCTGTCATCTCTCTATACTGTAACCTGTGACTAGACAGATAACCATGGGCTGGTTTCAAGAGCACTGAGCTGCAGCCACTGTGCTGAGCCTGTACAGTCTTGGTTCTTGGGCATCATGGACTTTATTCTACAATCAGTAACCAAATGGTGATTTGATGAAAACAAAAAACAAAAAGCAAAAAATAACCTGTTCTAAGACAGTGAAGGCCCTTATGAGCCAGTGGTGGAAATAAACTGCACAGTACTTAAAGCAGCCAAGATCAGATAAAATTACTTCTCAAAAACATTATAAATGGGCTAGAGAGATGGCTCAACAGATAAGAGCACTTAATGCTCTTCCAGAGGACCTAAGTTCAGGTCCCACAACCCACATCAGGCAGTTCACAACTACCTATAACTCCAGTTCAACGGGATCTGATGCCCTCTTCTTGTTTCTGCAGGTACTGGCACACACAGGATACACATACATATATGCAGGCACTCACATGTATTCATATATTCATACACATAAAATATAAAGATTTATCTATCTTATTTTTTAAATATGGAAACAAAATATTATAAACAGCCCAGCAGAACAAATTATAAGAACACCTGGTTTATCTTTTCACAAGTCCAAGCAGTTTAACTACTACAAAGACAAGTGTTAGTCAACAATAAAAAACTAATAATCTAACTTAAAAATGAGCAAATGGTTTGAATAGGTAATTCTCAGAGAAGACAGGATGCAGCCAATAATCGCATGAAAAAGATACTTCACATCACTGGTCATTAGGGAACTACTGCCATTCACTCTGCAGGATGACTACATTAAAAAGCCGAAGCAACGAGTATCAGCAACTGAAACCCTCATACACTGCTGCTGGGAAAGTCAAACAGTGCAGCGATCTGGACAATGGAAAACAGCCTGGAAGTTCCTCACGAAGTTAAAGAGGGTTGTTGAGATGGCTTAGCAAGTAAAGGCCCTTACCCCCAGGACTGATGAGCTGAGTTCAATTCCCAAGAGCCACATGGTGCAAGGAAGGAACCAGAACCTTCTCCTACAAAGTGTTCTCTGACCTCCACACATACACTGTGGTGATCAAGTCCCTACCCCATGTACACATACACAGAAAAATAAATAAGTAAATGCAATTTTTTAAAAAGTTAAAATTATCACATGACCCATCAACTCCATTCTAACCAAGAAAACTAAAAACGCACGTCTGCACAAAAGTGTTTACCCAAAAGTTCACAGCAGCAATATTCACGATAGTAAAAAAGCAGAAACAGCCCAAATATTCATCAGTGGGTAAATAAAGTATTTATTTTAATAGGTTTCAGCCATAAAAGGCATGAAATATCAATACGTGATCTAATGTAGATGAACCTCACAAATATTATACTAAGTGAAAGAAGCCAGACACATAAGGCCACAAACATGTATGACTTATATGAAATGTCCAGAATAGGTAAATTCCTAGAGAGAAAGGACAGATCAACAACTGTCCAAAAATCAGTGGTGGGTGATGGGGAAAGTGGAGGGTTCTTGCTAATGAGCACTGGGTTTCCTTCTGGGATGATGGAAATCTACTAAGTTAGACAGTAGCAATGCCTACAGAATGTTGTGAACACACTAAGCACCACTGATTCATACATTTTAAGCCAGGCCTAGTGGTACACGCCTTTTGTCCCAGCACTCAGGAGGCAGAGGCAGGCGAATCTCTTGAGTTCAAGGCCAGCCTGGTCTACAAAGTAAGTTCCAGGCCAGCTGGGGCTACAGGGAGACCCTGTCTCAAACCTCCCCCACCAAAAAAAATCACGCTAGATTCCTACATGAAGCATTCTTACTCATTTGATAGGCCCAAAATTATTCTGTGCCTTAGAAATTCCAGGGCTGTTGTACACTGTGAAAGTAGAATCCACAGAAACAGAGTCAAATGGTGGTTGCCAGGGGCTGGGGAAAAGTGTTGGTCCAAGGGTAAAAATTTCACTTGGGCAGAATGATTAAGTTTTGGAGATCTAAGTACAGTATAATTGGTATACTTTACTGATAACTGAAATTTGCTAAGAGAGTACATCCTAAATGTTATCACCATTAAAACAAACAAAATAAACCCTATGTGGAGCAACACATATGCTAATTAGTTTAGCCATGGTAATCATTTCACAGTGTATACATACATCAAAATACCGCACTGAAATGTGCAACCAAGCATGGAGGCTCCCATCTAGAATCCCAGTACTTGAGAGGCTAAGGCAGGAAGATTGCTATGTGTTTCTAGCCTAGGTTACTGTCTTAAATAAAATAAAGCAAACCCCAACACACCATCTGTGTATTTACAATGTACAATTTTTACTTATCATTTTACCTCCAAAAATCCAAAAACCTTAAAAAAGCTGGGTCAGAAGGACTGCCCTAAGTTGGAAGATAGCCTGAGCTACATAGAGAGGCCCTATCTAAACTATTTTTAAACAAGGGCAATGTATGCTTACTAAATTTTATCTGTTTAACCTATTGATAGAGAAGTGCAATGAAACCACCAACCATGAGGATAATTGGTGACTACCTCCATGCAGCTTTATACATTTTGTCTTATATTTCTTGAAGCTAATATTTAGAATTGTGATTAGAAGAACTAGAGAGATGGCTCAGAGGTTAAGAGTAATCATTGCTTTTGCAGAGGACCCAGATTTGTTTCCCAACACCCACATGGGGACACTCACCACCAACAAAGGGGCTCACAACTGCCTGTAACTCCAGTTCCAGGGAATCCAACACCCTCTTCTGGCCTCTACCAGCACCAGGCACATACCTTGGTACATACACACATACCCAAGCACTCACACATACACACACACATACATGTAAAACAAAAATAAATTATTTTTAAAAAGGAATTATGGGACTAGAGAGATGGCTCAATAGCTAAGAGCACTTGCTGTTCTTCCAGAAGACCCAGATTGGGTTCCTAGCACCCACATGGCCACTAATGACCATCCGTAACTCCAGTTCTAGGAGATCCAACAGCCTCTTCTGACCTCAGTTGGCACCGCATATATGTGGTGCACTTATATACATGCAGACAAAACACTCATACACATAAAAATAAAAAATTTTTAAGGTTTTTAAAATTTGGAGCTGGAGAGATGGCTCAGCAGTTAAGCGCACTGACTGCTCTTGCAGAGGACCCTGGTTCAATTCCCAGCACCCACAAACTGTCCTTAACTCCAATTCCAGGGGAATCCGAAGCCCTCTTCTGATTTCTGCAGCAATGCATGACATGGGTGTACTCACATACATGCAGGCAATACACTCATACACATAAAATAAAATAAAATTTTTAAAGTTTCTAAAATTTGTTTTTATTGAATTTTTGTGTTAAAAAGTTTTTTAAATAAATAAAAAATATTATAGCATCTTAGAAAACTAAAACACATCCCACTATGTAATGGCCTCTTTATTCTGAGGAAAGCTTTTTCCTTGGAAGGAAGGAAAGAAAAAGAAAAAGAAAAAGAAAAGACAAGCAGAGGAGAAAGAAAAACAAAAATCCAATCCTCTACTTGGTCATTCTTTACAAAAAAAAAAAAAAAAAAAGTCCAGGGTGGAGGCCCATGCATTTGGGAGGCAGAGAAAGCCAGCCTGATCTTTATAGTGAGTTTCAGGTCAATCAATACTAGACAGTGAGACCTTGTCACAAAAACAAAAGAATAAGCTGGGCAGGGTGATACATACCTATAGTCCCAGCACTTGGAAGGTAGATGCTGGTGGATCTCTGTGAGTTCCAGGACAGCCTGGTCTATATAGCGAGTTCCAGACCAGCCTGAGCTATATAGTGAGAACTTGTTTCAAAAAAACTCAAACAAACAAAAAAGAATATAGTTGGACTAGTAAGGTGGTTCAGTGAGTAAAGGGACTTACCACCAAGCCTGACATGAGTTGAATTCTTCAGATCCATATGGTATAGGAGGGAACCTGCTCCTACAAATTGTCCTCTGCCTTCCACACATGCACTGTGGCACACATGCACCATCCCCAACACATATATACATATACACATACATGCACACACACCACAAAATAAATAATGTAATTAATTTTTTCTAATTAAAAAGAAAGTCAGGTGAGGTAGCACATGCCTTTAATGCCAGCACTCAGGAGGCAGAGGAAGGCAGATCTCTGTGAGTTCTAGGCTAGCATGGGCTATATAGTGAGACCTTGTCTGCAAAAAATAATAAATAGGAGCTAGAGAGATGGCTTAGTGGTTAAGATGGCTCAGTGGTTTAGAGTACTTGTTACTCATACAAAGAACCTGGGCTCTGTTCCCAGCACCCACACAGCAGCTTTATAACCTTTGGTAACTCCAGTTCCAAGGGATATGATAGCCTCTTCTGGCCTCCGCAGGTAATGCATGTATATGATACACTTACATACATGTAGGCAAAACACTCACAAACATAAAATAATTAAATAAGTAAATAAATAGAAAAATAAAATTGAAAAAAAAAATACAGTTAAAACATTAACTCCTATCACAGACCTGATGGAAGGAGATGGAACAGAAAGCTCCCAAAGAGCCTAGCACTTTGGATAGTGCCAATATGGTTCAAGCTGCCAATGAATTCCACAAACCTCAAAGCTCAGCTAAGTACACAGGATCTGAGTCAAGCTGCTCCTGAGCCAGTGACTCAGTATCCCTGTCTATAAAGCCAGTGACATCTGCTCCAGACTAGAACAGACTGCTTCCAAACTCCATTCTAGCTATTCTAGGAAAAAGGCTTCCCAGCTGATACAGGTGATTTCATTGTGGACATATTTCTCCTCAGAGGAAAGCAATCTTAGCTGACATTCTCGAGTGTCCAGGGGAAGGAAAGAGAGGTGCCAGAATGAGAGCCCTCGTGGGAGACATACCCAGGATCTCCGGGTTCCTGATGACAGAGCCAATCTGCCTGAGTGCTTGTTGTCCGGCCTTCTGCACTTTGACATGTGAATCAGTCAGCACCTCTGTGAGCTTGGGAACGATGCTGGGAAGGCAGGATGACAGCTGCTTGGGAGCACAATATGCCATTGCTCCAAGCAGCTCTACTGACCCTGTAGACGGAAGACATGTGCCAGCGTTGAATCACTCAGCACAGCACTGGCAATTCAGCTGGCTGTAGGGTTAAGGGACACCCAGCCTGCTTCCCTGAAGATCAGAGTAAAAAAAAAGTTCCTGAGGCCTACTGAGCCGTGGGATTCCAGGTGAGGATCAAGTGGTACCGTGCAAAGGCAAGACCAGGACAGGGGAGACCTGCTTTAGTCCTGTGGGTGATATAAGACCAAGTCACTGAATTTCCCTGGCTTCACTTTCCTCATTCACAAATGAGGAGACTCATTTAGAGGCAGGGTCTTTCCTGATCTATGATGTTTCAAACTGTAGGGCAGACAGAGCCTGAAGGACCACAGGGAAAGCCATGTAGGGAGGCCACAAACCCTGGCCTTTCCCAACCAGAGTAGTTTAACTCTGCTTATTCCCTAGTGTCACAGGGTTCCAGATAGCAGCTTTCAAGCCCAGGATTTCCTCAGAGCTGTGCCTCGTGCCACAAGAAACCTGTCTTAGGTGTGAAAGTACACAAAACTATAGCTGGACCAAGCTGCCCAAAAAGCAGTCTTGGCCTTGTCCCTGATGGGGAGCACATCGACAAAACAAGAACTGTAACTACCTGGGCCCCTGCTGAGGCTGATTTTCAGAGTAGCTGATTTTCAGAGTAGGAAGCTGAGACAGAGAGAGAAAACAGTGACCTTACCAGCCTTAGTCCGCCAAGATTCCTCCTCCAGCGCAGCTAACAAGGAAGGCAGCACCAGCTTCACACCGTGAGCACTCAGGTTGCTCATCACAGCTTTGGCACAATCATCTGCAGCCTCAAGGGAGGAGAGAAGACATTCAGGGGTCTCCTTGCCTAAGTAAGAATTCTGATACTAGCCCTAGTGTTCCTACAGTGACATACATACTGGGATCTGTTGTGTTAGCCCCTAGGCCCAGGTCCAGAGGGGCAGCCAAGAACACATCTTATGAGCCAAGTGTGGTACACACCTTTAATCCCAGCACTCCAGAAGTAGAGGCAGGCAGATCTCCCTGAGTTCAAGGCCAGCCTGGTCTACATAGTGAGTTCCAGGCCAGCTGGGGCTACAGGGAGACCCTGTCTCAAAAAGACCAAAAAAATAACAAAAAGAAAATCAACAAAAAACCCACAATGCATCTTTAAAAGCTTAAGTACCCAGAGTTAGGATGACTCAGCAGTTAAGCACTTGCTCCAAAATCATGAGGAATGGAATTCAGATCCCACCACCCATTAAAAAAAAAAAAAAAGAAGGTGTTCTCCACAAATGCTGTAACTCCAGCTCTGAGGGGAACAAAGATTGGAGCATTTGTGGGGCTTGCTAGCTTCTAGCCTAGCTGAGAAAACATGGGCCCCAGGTTCAGAGGAGAGACCCTGCCTCAAAAGGAATAGATGGAAGGTGCTGGAGGAGGCCAACTAACACCTCTTTTAGTGTCCATGTGCACACACGTGCCTATACACTCACAGACCTGTACATGTACACAACATACAAAAATAAATAAAATAATAAAAGCTTCGGTGCCTCAGGGACCAGAGAGAAATCCCTAATAGTAACTACTGTCCCAGGCATAAGTCAAAGGGATTCTAGCAATGGGGGCTTCTGCCCTGGTGAACCCTTGTAATCAGTGACTGCCCTGGGAGCACCATTCTCCCTTACAGCCTCAGGACTTACCTCACGTACGTACTGGTTCCCATCTCCAAAGCATAGTAGCAGATGGGGCAGCACATGAACCACATAGGGCTCAAAGAGCTTCCCCAGCATGGTGCAGAGCATCTCGAAGGCAAACAGGGCTCCTGAGGAGAGAGGGTGAGACAGCTGGGGATGCAGGAGGCCAGCATCCTCCTGCCACCTCCTCAAGCTGTGGTAGATATGGGACTAAAGTATAGCAGCCTCAGTCTCAGTACTCAGGGCAGGGATGTGGCAGAGAGGGGCAGAGAAGGCAGGGAATTGTTCATCACTTCTGGTACCAACAACTAGAAAGGCCAAACTTCTCTCAGCTAAGGTGCTACAGTTAGAAATATTAAAGTCCAGGCCAGAGAGCAGTATGATGGAAGAAGACTATATCTTAGCACTCTGGAGGCTGAGGCAGGAGGCTCACCAAGTTGGAGGCCAGCCTTAGGGAATCCTTACCTTGAAATAGTAAACTTAGACTAGCATGTAGCTCAGTGGTAGAGCACCAATCTAGCATGAGTGAGGCCCGGGGTTCAATTCCCAGTAGCGCAAGAAAGAAAAAGGAAAAAAGTGCAGGCAACCCCACCAAGCTCAGGGCTGAGGGGTCACACACATGGCTTGTTCCTTCTGCAGTACACACTCTCTCGCCTTTCAGCTGGGAAAGAAATGTCAGATTCCTTCCTCTGGCAGTGTGGGCATTGACTTCCTGTGCTGACAGCACCAAGCTCAGAGACACCCACCCTCTCGCCTTCGGAAGTTCTTTTTATCCTGAATGGCATCGGTCAGTGCAGCCATCATCTCCTGCTGCTTCAGAGAGAGGATGCCCAGGCCTTTCACCAGGCCTGCCAGCCCATATGCGGCCCCTTTGCGCTCTGCATACTTGTCTGACTCCAGCAGCTGCTGCATGAGCCGTTGAATCATCCCTCCAGCATCCTCCTTGATGGCAGGTACAAGAGGTGGCAAGCAGCTGGCCACAGACTCCTGGACCTGTGGGAGGGGCCCATCTCATCAATGCAACCAGCTCAATGACAATTGTTTCTGGTGACTATACATTACCCACTGTGCCATGTCCCATCTCAGTCACTGCAATGTCAGTGTCACAAATGTCAGAGAAGCAGTGACATACATGCTCCATCGGAGTGAATATTTCATTCAGTGGCAAGAACATCACCCTACAACACTGTTTCTGGTCTAAACTACAGCTTCTTTGTGTGTGTGCGTGTATGCATGTTTCTGTGCATGTTTGTGTGCACATGTATGGGAGTGGAGGTCAATATCAGGCGCCTTCCTTGATTGCTCTCCATGTTATTTTTTTAATATTTTATTTATTATTTTCATTTTATGTGTATGAGTGTATTGCCTACATGTGTAAAGCGCACCCATGTCAATGCCTGAGGAAGTCAGAAGAGGGGGTCAGATTCCCCTGGAACCAGAGGATGGTTGATAGTCACCATGTGAGCGCTGGGAATCAAACCCAGGTCCTCTGCAAGAACAGTCAGTGCTCTTAACCACTGAGCCATCTCTGTAGCCCCCAACTACAGCTCCTTGAACTGTGGTTCACAACCCCATGAGGGGTTTGTGTAACTCAATGTAGGGGTCATGAGAAATTTGGCAACAGTAAGTTTCTGAATGTGCAATGATCAAAAATTAATTCAAGCCGGGCGTGGTGGCGCACGCCTTTAATCCCAGCACTTGGGAGGCAGAGGCAGGCGGATCTCTGTGAGTTCAAGGCCAGCCTGGTCTACATAGTGAGTTCCAGGACAGCTGGTACTACAGGGAGACCCTGTCTCAAAAAGACCAAAAAAAAAAAAAATTAATTCAAAACCAGATAAGAACCTGAGGTGTTCTTGGAAGTACTCGTAACTTCACTGCTGCTTTGGTTCTGAACACACGACACAGGCACTGTGCCCCGAGGACATCATCACAGCACCAGTGAACACTGCCTAGAGCACCTCAGTTCAAACTCCAGACTACTACACACTAAGAACTTCACACACAATATTTTCTGCTCTTACAGAAACATCATGGCTTAATTACAGAAAACAAAGACTTCTATGTCTCCTTATCATCATTCCTCTGCATGCAAATATCAAATTAGTACATCTTTATGTTAGCACTGTGTCAGAATGCTTGATTTTAAATTGATATTTGAATTGCTGACTTGTTCACAAAAAATTTTTTCTATGAATTTTGGCTAGGAACTAGGACAGAATTTCCAATAATTTCTGAAATAGCCTTAAACATACATCTGCTGGGGAGAGCTGCTAACGAGATAGCTCAGTGGCACTTACCACCAAGCATGATGACCTGGGTTTGATTCCAGGGATCATATGGTGAAAGGAGAGAACATACTCTGCAAGTTGTCCCCTGACCTCCACATGCATGCCATGGCATGGGCCCCCCTCCCACATAAATTAATAGAGAAAATATTTATATAATAATAAATACATCTACCATTTTGTACTATGTATTTAGGCAAAGTGGTATTCTCAGCACTGATGATCATAAAATCAGAAATCAACTCAGAAAAACATTAAAGATGTTCTACATCCTAATTATCTAAAAATAAAGAGGCATACCCATCTCATCAGTATGCAAGTTTTTCATCTTTAATAAATGATAAAATTATAACTAAAGAATTATTTTAAAATAAAATTTGATTTATTATTAACTTGTATATCTATTTTATATACCTGTTTTATATACCTACATACCCAGTGTTGAACAGACAATGTCTCTGATGAAAAGGACTCGTAAAATGAAAAAGCTTAAGAAGCCCTGGTCTAAACAAAGAACCAAGGCCTGGCCCCAAAGTCTGGCCCATCTAGAAGTATGCCATGTGGCCCAGGTCTCTTAGTTCCCAAACTTGTCCAAATCACAGGAGAACTGGGCTGTGCCTGACAGAACCAGGGCCAAGTTGAAGGTATCAAAACCACCCAACCCTACCTTCTAGTCACGCTCAGAAGCCCAACTTGAGTACAGCAGAGCACCATGCTGCCAGCTGCCAGGGTGGGGCCCTTTGGCAGAAGTCAGATTTGCTGACACTTTATTTGACCAGAATTCTGAAACTTGTTTTCAACTGTGACTTTTGTGAGGACACTCTGCAGTATTGGGGATCCAAAATGCCATTCTAGAAATTATATGTAAACGCATGGCTTTCAGCCAAGAAAAAACAAAATCCTTTGCCATGGCTTAAGAGTGGCATTAAAAGTTATCTGCAATACCTAACTAGCACAAGGAGGGCAGAGGTTCAACGTAAATAGAGCCTGTTTTTTTATTTTTTTCTTCAAAATCTCTGTATCATCAGTCCCAGATTTAGTCTAAGTGTATGTACACACACCCTCTAGCAAATAAGCAGAAAAAAGTGAAATATCTAGATTCTTCCTGGAGAGGTGGCTGCTTTCTGACTAGTGAACTCAGCCCCTAGAATCCCAAAGCCTGTCCACAGTGGATCCCCAGTGGATTCATGGGCCCCTGAGATAGGAGGTACCTGCTGGGAGGGGGTAGAGAGGGCAGCAATGAGCTTGGCAACGATGGGTTTCACTTTGGGGTCACTTTTGTCCAGGTGCTTGGCTAAAGAGCCCATCAAGACCACCACACTCTGCCGCACGGCGTCATAGCTGGCATCATTAGGTGCATCCTTCAGGAACTCCTCAAACACTGGCAGCAGCGAGTTGACATTCTCCTAGAAAGGCCAGTCCCCCGAGAGTCACAGGTCACCTCACAGCCTGAATCCGAACAGGCTCAGCTTCAAGGAATGGCCCGAGTCTGGCTCTAGGACAGGCCCCTGGACAAGCCAGTCAACCAGCAATGCTGGCAGGTTTCCCAGTTTTCCAGCAAGCCTTGTAAGAATTTAACATCCTGGGGCTGGAGAGATGGCTCAATGGTTAAGAGCACTGACTATTCTTGCAGAGAACTTGGTTTCGATTCCCAGCACCCACATGGTGGCTATGAACCGTACTTAACTCCAGTTCCAGGGAAATCCGAAGCCCTCTTCTGAACGCCTAGGCATTGCACAACACGGGTGCACTCACATACATGCAGGCAATAAACTCATACACATAAAATAAAAATAACAACTAAAATATTTAAAAAAAAAAAAGAATTTAACATCCTTTTAGGGTCTTTCTGGCACGAAAGAAACACAAATACAATTTCCTACCAGGTGCTCATCAGGATTTCTAGCCCTCAAGTATCTGGGTCATCTGTTCCCCAGATGGCTGAAACCTACTCACCTTCCCATGGGCATTGAGTGTTGCAAGAGCTGCATCTAACATGCACTTCCGGACATCTGGGTTTCGGTCATTGAGGGCATCAGGGACAAAAAACTGAAAGAGTGGCTTCACCTGAGAGCTATCCAAATACTGTGAGAGTTTGTTCAGGGCCAAGGCCAGGCCACACCTGGAAAAGAAGGAGCATGTAGGTGACAAGGGCATCCCATGCTAATGGAATCTATCAGCACACAAAGAGGGACAATGGCAAACACAGCTCTGGGACAGGGCATAGCATAGGGCCCATCATGAAGGACTTGCCCAATGTTCTGAACAAGCCACCTGTCAAAAAAAGACCAACCTATGAGTTTATTTCCGCCATGATTTCCTTGGATAAGGGCCCACTCTACCTCTGTTTCCCTGAATAGGAAAGCAGTGCCTATTCCTCTACTTTAAAGCAGGTTGTAAGAACGGAACATTTGCAAAGACAAAGTAGTAGTATGCTTCTCAGTTGAGGAGTAATAAGAAATTCCTCAAAGCAAAAAAAAAATCTGTGTCTTCTCAGCTGATGGTATGGAAAGAAAAAAAAAAAACCATGATGGGCCAATACAATACTCCACACTAATATACAAGGCCACCCAGGAGTGGAGAATGTGGGTCAGCCCTACTGTTTCAGGAAGACCTCTCTGTGAGAGACAAATGTCTTCCAAGGTCATACCTTACTCCAAGACACCTTCCTAAAACATCAGCTGCTGAAGGAAATTAATATCCACTAAGCAGATCACAATTTGTTAATGGGCTAGTGCCAATGATTTAGGGGGCAGATAAAGAAATTCCCTCCCACGGATGAGGGAACAGAACTAGCTGAAGGCCATACTGAAGGGCACATAGTTGGTAAATGTGGAGCTAGCACTGAACTCAGGTCTCTGACTCAAGGCAGCCTGACGCTTTCCTTCTACTTCCAGCATTATCACATGCTCTCCTTGAAGCACTCATCCCAGCTGGTGCAGCTGAAAAAGACTGAGAATAAGATCGGAACAGGGTTCATACCTGGCTTCCCATTGATCTGGAGGGGATTCTGAAATCACTCGTCCCAAAGCATCCAGCACTGGGGGTGGCCGCTACAAAAGATAGGTGGATAAGTGCCCAAGGGACAGGCCTGGATACCAGGATGGTGAGACAGGCTGAGCAGAGTCCATCTCATCCCCTACCCCCTGCCCCGAGACAACAGCAGCTGCCCAGGTCACTCACATAAAGTTTCTCCTGGTAGATCTCCATGAGTCTGCCCATGACCTCTGCTGCCTGCCGCTGGTATTGTGCCACTGCTTGGGAGAGGGCCTCAGCCCCAGCCTGCCTCACAGCTGCCTCATGATAGATTACATCATCAATCAGCAAGGAGCAGAGATCTGACTGCAGATTGAGGGCCATGGTCGACCAGAGCCTGCAGCAGACCAATGTCCAGACTGGTCAGACAAGGACCTGCAGTATGTGTCCAGAACCCATGCCCTTCCTCACCGGAGGAATACACTGGAATTGTCATTTCCCAAGAAAGAGCAATTGTGGACAGAGAAAGCAGCCACCAGCTGGCTCTCACCTCTCAGCCAGCTTCCGGATCTCATCCTCCTTGTCAAATTTAACCACCCAGAGTCTCCGCAGCAGCTTCAGGCCATTCTTCTCATCAGTGTCTGGTGCTGGCAATACCAGATGGAGCTCCAGCAGCCCCTGGAGGAGGAGAGATTGGACTGTGCAATTCGACCTCTCAGAGGAGGACATGGCCTGCCTCCTTACTTTGCCATCCCAAATACAGCCATTAGTTATGTGCCACTATTTAAAGGTAAACCAACTAAAACTAATTCTAAGTTACTCAGTTGCACTAGCCACGCTGCAAGAGTTCACTAACCACACACAGCTACTGTATCAGAGAGCCCAGGTAGAAAGGATTTCCAACACTTCAGAAAGGTTCATCAGACAGTGCTGGACTAAGAACTGCTGGGAATCAGCTCAAGTGGCTACCTGCTCAGTAGTTTTTGAGGGACTTAGGGTATAGCTCACTGATTCACAGTATGCTTAGCATGTACAAGACCCTGGAGTCAATCCTCAATGCCAAGAAAAAACTTTTTCCCTTCTGTGAAATAATGGTGTAGTTTTTTTTTTGTTTGTTTTTTGTTTTTTTGAGACAGGGTCTCCCTATAGTCCCAGCTATCCTGGAACTCACTATGTAGATCAGGCTGGCTTTGAACTCACAGAGATCTCCCTGCTTCTGCCTCCCGACTGCTGGAATTAAAGGCGTGCGCCACCATACCCGGTGTGACAGTAGAATTTTTAATGCAAAATTAATAACTAAGGGCCGGAGAGATGGCTCAGTGGTTAAGACTGACTGTTCTTGCAGAAGACCTGGATCGAATCCCAGCACCCACATGGTCCATAACTCCAGTTCCAGGGGATCCAACAGCCTCTTCTGTCCTCTGCAGGCATTGTATGACATGGGTGCACTTACCTACATGCAGGCAATATATACATACACATAAAATAAAAATAATAAAATTTTTAAAATTAATAACTGAACTCTAAACAAGACAAAAGCCCAGAAAAGGTGTATCCCTTTACTGAATTTTCAAATTTTTATCTAATGTGTATGAGTGTTTTGCCTGCATATATGTAAGTACACCCATGCATGCAATGTCCACAAAAGTCAGAAAATGGCCCCCTGGAATTGGAATTATGTTAGCTGCCATGTGGATGCTAGGAACCAAACCAAGGTCCTCTGCAAGAGCAGCCAACATTTTTTTTTTTTTTTTGGTCTTTTTGAGACAGGGTCTCCCTGTAGCGAGCAGCCAATACTCTTGACTGCTGAGTCATCTCTAGTCCCCTGTTGGATGAAGTTTTAAGAAAAATCTCCTACACTGCCATAATTTTTTACCAAGTGTCAGTAAACACTGTCAGTAGGAGGAGGGAACCAGCACCTGGGAACTACAGTCTAAAGGTCAGGTAGAAAAGCTAAGCAGAAGTGGAGGGCTGTTATAAGTCAGGCCATGTGATGGTCAGTGGCAATTGTCAACTTGACAGAATCTAGAATCACCTGGGAGATGGTGTCTGGGCAGGCCTGTGCGGGATTATCTTGATTATATTACCTGATCTGGGAAGACTCACCCACTGTGGATGGCACCACTCCCTAGGCAGGGGAACCTGGACTCCAAGAGTGAAGAATGAGCTAAGCAGTAGCATACATGCAGTCACTGCTCTCTTTCTGACTGCAGATGTGATATGAACAGCTGCTTCAAGCTCCTGATTCCTTGACTTCCTCACCATGATGGACTATAACCTGGAACTGTGTAAATAAACCTTCTCTCCCTGAAGCTGCCTCTGTCAGCGTAATTTATCACAGCAACAGGAAACTAGAACAGGCCATCTCTAACAGTACCAGGAGTCACATTCCAGCTTGGTAAGTACATGGTGGACAATGATAACATCATTAAGCTTAGAAGAACCCCCAACCCACCCTATAACCTCCTCCCTTTGCCTCCTGGGCCTGCCATGAAGGTAAAGGACATTTTGTCAAATGCTCATCACAGAGCTCCAACACTTGCACAGAGCAACAAGGGCATGTGCACGCACCCGGAGTGCAGTCTCCCGCACACTGGCACATGAGGACTGCAAGGCACAGAGCAGCACGTCTACCTCCTCCTGCTCCGCAAAGGCACAGCCATCCTCACCACTGCTGCTGGCACACAGGGTGGTCAGTGTGTCTGAGGCTAGAACCTGAGGATGACATCAATGCAAAGTTTAGTTCAGCAAGCTACTCACCTCATGAGCTGGATGATGGGCTGGGTGGGGGGCCCATAGAGGGCTCTGAACTGCAAAAACCCACCCCATAGCCTCTCTAGGGCTAAAACCCCAAGAGTCAAGCCAGGCTAGCAGCAGGACCCAAGGAAATGCCTCACAACTCAGAACAGTAGCCCTTCTATAAAAAAAGGGCTAAGAGAGAACTAAGACTTAATTACTCATCCCAGAGTCTGAAGTCAGAGTCACAAAATGCCACAGCATAGGCCAACTGGAAAGCAGATCACCTGTAGGCGAGGGGAGCCTGTCCCAATCACCCAAGTCAGAAGACGCAGCATGGCCACTCGAGGCAGCAACTCTGGGCCACTCTGGGAGACAACAGGAAACAAGTTGGGGTGATCTTGTTAAAGGTCTGTATAGCATGCCTACAACCAATCAACTGGCATTTTCTCACCCATAGGAGACTATTCTGGGTCATAGAATATACTCAATCATTGTAGAAACTTCACTAGGTTTAGATACAAAGTCCACAGGTACTAACCTAGCCCATCATAATCACTAGAAATTAAATATAAATAAATTCTAAAGCTTGCTTGAAATTCCCAGAGTGTGAAATACAGGTGGACGGTGAACCTAAGAAGAGGTACTGAACTTCACAAGTAAGGAAAGAAATATAAAATAAAACACATCAATAAGGCCAGTGTCATGGTGCACGCCATTAAATCCCAGCATTCAGGAGGGAGAGGTGGGTGAATCTCTGTTTGAGGTCAGCAGATCTCTGAGGGTTTGAGGCCAGCCTGGTCTACACAGTGAGTTCCAGGCCAGCCAGGGCTATATAGTTGAGACCATGTCTCAAAATAAAACAAAACAAAAACAAAAACAAACCATCAGTAGGCTGGAGATGGCTCAGCAGTTAAGGGTGAGCACTGGCTGCAGCTCTTCTGGAGGACCCAGGTTCAGTTCTCAGCACCCACTTGCAAGTAACACCTACCCATACCTTCTTCTGACCTCAGGCATGCATGTGGTACACTTACATACATGCAGGCAAAACATTCATACATATAAAATAGAAATAAGTCTTAAAAAAAATCAGATACATCAATAGGTAATGAGTTAAATACAGTGCATGCAGCCAGCAAAAATTAATGTTCAAATATATTGATGGATGGAAACCTTTGTAGATAGTCATATCAAAGAAGCAAAGCCCATCACATTATGTGGGTTACTGCTATCAGTACAACACCTTCTACTTCCCTACCAGAACTACTCAAGAGTCAGGAAATGTTGCAAACGCTTGCCTCCCCAAAGCCCCTCAAGCCAAGGGGAGAGCAGAGCTCCCTGCCAACCTCATCTACCCGCCCAGGTGGAGTGTCAGGGGAGGCCCTGAGCTGAGCATGGATGGTGAGGATCTGAAGAATCTGGGCCATCTGCTCCTCCTCCTCCTCGCTGTGGTAGGGCATCTCAGTGAGCACCATCTTTAACATCGGGAAGACCAAGGAGAAGGCTGGTGCAGACAGGGGTGCAGCATCTGTGAGAGCAAGCATCAGACCGGTTCCTGAGGGCATGATTGTACAGGTGTAAGGCAAATGGGGAGGAAAGCTGGAAGCCTTTCTGATACCAAGCACAATGCCAGGAAGGGCTAGTAGCTCAGTGCTAAAACTAATCCTACTTCTACCCCCAAAACTTGCCCAGTTCCAGAATGTGAAATTCAATAAGAGAAGTAGCCGAGGTAAACCAAGGTCAGATTAATTGGAGGCCAAGGGTGAAGCCCAGGTGTAGCTCTAAGTCCTGCATCACTGCCCACATCATCTCACACCACCCTGTGACTTGGTGCCACCCCCGACCCTTACCTGGCTCACCCTTGCCCATCCTGCTGGTGATGGTGTGGGTGTGCAGCAATGTCACTGCCCTTTTCACGGCCACTGAAAGCTCTTCTTGGCACCAGGACTTATCCAGAGCACACTCTGGCTTCAGCAGGCGCAGTGTTACATGGCTCACCAAAGTGCCTGTGAGAAGAAACCCAGCAGAGATGACCCATACAAAGGCCAGGCTCAGGACAGAGGCAGTCTTGTGCCTCTATCATTTCTGCTCTGCCAAAATGTCAACTTAATTTCTTACCTAATCTTGATAAGAGCATCACAGAGAAGAGAGGTAGGCAAGAGCTGCCCTTTTGGGCTTTTTTGGAGAGGTGACATTTGTTTTGGGACAGGGTCTCACTATATAGCCCCAGCTGGCCTAGGACTTGGGATCTTCCTGCCTTTACCTTCCAAGTGTTGGGATTACAGGTATGCAGCACTGTATCTGGCAGAGCTGCCTTTCTGATACTGAAGAAATGGGTGTACTGAGAGAAGGCACAAGCCACTCAGTTATTCTCACCAAAGAAAAGTTCTACCTGCATGGTTCCTCCACCAGTCAGTGAGGTAACACTTCTGGCAGGTTCCACATATACCAACTGACTTTTCTACTCAGAACAATTTGCAGATTCCAGCCTCACTCATGGGAGCATTCCCTTTAGGCTAGGAAGAAAGTCTGCTTAAAGTCAGCAAACAACGCACAAAACCAAGGCCACCAAAACTCCCAGCCTCCTACTTGGCTGTTGTTTCTTCAGAGCTAACAGAGAGCTAAAGGTCACAGAGACCTGTGATCACCACTGACATGTGGTTGCTCAGGAGCTTTAGGCACGATGACCAACCATGACTCACCAAACTATTCTCACTGTCACTAAGCTCCTGACTTCAGTTTTTTGTTAAGGCTTATTTTTTGTTTTGTTTCGAGACAGGGTCTTCCTGTAGCCCCAGCTGGTCTGAAACTTGCTATATAGACCAGGCTAGACTCAATCTCACAGAGATCTGCCTGCCTATGCCTCCCAAATGCTGGGACTTAAAAGGGTGTGCCACCCCTTTAATCTGCTACTGAGGGCTAGGAGCGTGGCTCAGTTAGCAGAGCACTTGCCTAGCCTATGCTAGGTCCTGGGTTTGATTCCCCAGCACTACAAAAACAAAGGAAAGAGGAGACAGAATAGCATCTACTTTAGAAAGCACAACAGTCAAGGCTAAGATGTAGCTCAGCTATACAGCACTTAACCAGCACATGACGCCCTGGATTTGGTCCCCAGCACCAAAACAAAATTAAACTACTACAGAAAGATAAGATGCTGTTCCTCAGAAAAGGTAGAGAGGATGCAAAAATGAAGAGAAGAAGCAACACTATATCACTCCTGAGCATATTCAGTTTAAGGTTCCATAGGCTGCTTCCATGTAGAAACAAAATTCAGCAGCTTAGGTTGTCACGTGCCTTCCTATAGCACCCACAGGAATCCCCACCGAGTCGTTCTGAAACTGCTCTGATAGGATCCCACAGCCAGCAAACAAAAACTAACCCAAGGCCTTGAGCCTAGGAGGCATGACACAGGCAGCCAAGGACAGGAAGGGGCTCTTGATCCTGGGAGCAGCCAGGGGAGATTTCAACAAGGGCAGGAAGGAGTCCATCAAAACAGGGATGTACTGGGTCAGGCCACGTGGGTTCTTGGTCATGATGGCATCCAATAGTCCTAGTGCTGCTTCCAGCTCCCCATCCAGCTGCAAGAAGAGTCACCCAGAGAAAAGGTCAGGAGGGCACACTCTGGGACAGCAAAAGAGCAGGGTTGGGTTGCCCAGTGTCCTTTGGCACTGGCATGTCGTGGTGATAGCCGCCACTCACCTCCTGAAGCCGCCTCCGGATTTGCGCCTCCTTGTCCAGCTGGGCCTGCAGCATCTCCCTCTGCTTGCTAGTCAGCTGCACCTCTTCTTTTATGCCTTTCTTCTTCTTTATCTCCTGAAGGGCCAGGGTCAGCAAACCAATTCTATCTCCAAGGAACAGATCTGCCTCCCCACCAGAAGAAAGCAAGCTTGCTTCCAAAAGGAACACCAGGCCAGTTCCAAGTCTGGGACTAGGGTCCCCAAGTCCACCACATGTCCTCCCTCACTCCCACAAAGTCCACTGGATGCCTACAGACTGGAGATAGCAGTAAAGAAGCAATTTTTAAAAAACTGGATTCTCTGCTAAAAAAAAAAAAAAAAAAAAAAAAAAAAAAAAAGGCAAGGAGAGAAATAAATATGTTAGAGAATTAAAGTTCCCCCAATGATCTCCAAAGGGTGTTCAAAACTTTGGACTATCCTCAGACCCACCCCACAGTATAAGTTGAAGTCTGCACAGAGCCTGCTCAGATGGCCAGAGAAGATACAGCAGAGAAATCACTCACACTTTCAACAAGCATTTATTGATCACCTACATCATGCCAGGCACTGTTCTAGATGCTAGAGATACTGGGGAGAAAGATGAAATCTCTCCCCTCACGGAGCTCACAATCTAGCTGGTAAAGGTAGACAAGAAACAAGTAAACAAATACAAAAACAGAATGACTGTGGTGCATGAGAAATGTTATGAAAGCATTACGCCAGGAAGAGAGTGGGGTATACTGTGGAAGGCAGGCAGGGATCCCTTCTCCGAGAAGGGCATGTGTGAGATGAGATGTGGAAGACAAGAACCACTCAGCTTTGAAAAGACCAAGGGCTGAAAAACGCAAGAGCCTATGCACACTACTTTTGTCAGAGCCAGCTCTGTTCAAAGCTTTGTCAGTCAACTTGGGATGCCCCAGCGGCTCCATCCACGGCACCAGGTCCAGCACCTGCTATAAGATCAAGACGGGGCCTGGTCTTCAAGAAGCTGAGGCAGGCAGGGGAAGCCACAGAGGAATGGTAGAGTACTAGAGAGGACCAGGGACAATTCAAGGGAGGGTAGCAGAGGAGTGTGCCATGGGCCTCGGCATGATCCAGGGGTGCGGTCTACATGCAGTAGAGACAGCCAACAGCCTGAAGCTATCAAGCTCAGCCATCTCAGGAGATGCTTCTATGGACTCACCTCCTTCAGCTCCAGCTCAATGATCTGTTCCTTAAAGGAGTAGGCTTTGTTTTCTCGCTTCATGTTGGCCTTTTTTATGCTATCCTGCTGTGCACTGAAACAGAGGGGGTGGTCAGTCATCTTGAAAAGAGCCACCAGACCGGCCCTCAGCCTCCTGATAGGCATGAAATCCTAGACTGCTAGTGTATGTGTATGCGTTGATGCCAGATATATGCATGTGTGTTTTCACATGTGCATGTAGAAGCCAGAGGCTGACTTTAGGTACCTTCCTCTAATCACTCTCCACTTTATTTTTTGAGACAGAGTCACTCGCCATTTTGGCTAAGCTGACCAGCCAGGAGGCTCCTGCTCCACCTATCTGCCCAACTTCAGCATTGAGGTTATAGGCATATAATACCACACTCAGATTTTTTTGGAGGGGTGGGGAGAGGATTTTTTGAGACAGAGTCACCCCCAGCTGGCCTGGAACTCACAAAGACCCAGCTGCCTCTGCCTCCCGAGTGCTGGGATCAAATGTGTGCCATCATCCCCGGCCACATTCAGCTTTTTATGTGGGTGCTGGGGATTCATACTCAGGTCCTATCTGCACAGTAAGCACTTTACTCAGCCATCTTCTCAGCTTGGTTTTCGTTTGCTTTTTGTTTTGGGGTTTTTTTTTGCTTTCTGGAGACAATGTCTCAGTGTTCACACAGTCTATATAATTCAGGATGGCCTCCAACTTACAATTTTACCTCAGTCTCCAAAGTATGGGATTACAGGTATGTACCACCACACCCAGCTCCCAGTTAGCTTTTAAGTGCTATGTACCACAGCAGTGTCAGATCCTAGAAATACTGGTATCTAGAGCCTAAGCACCAGGCCTGAAACACAGCAGGTATTTGTCCAATGAATGGACTGGTGGTTTTGCCTTGTCCCTACAATAACCCTAACAAAGATGTCTCCATCAAAAAGGCAAGAAAACCAGAGCTGGGGAAGGGAAGGTAACCAAACCAACAAAAGAGCCACTGGCATCTTACCTCTGGATGATAGATTTGTCAAACAGCTCCCCGGCAGGGGTCTGCATGATGGCAAACTCCTCCCGAGTCACAAGACGCAGTGCAGGGTTCTGTATGGAGGCGGTGATAGTGCTGATAAGCTGCGGGAGGACCCGGTCAGGGGACAGGATGGAAAGGGAGCCCATGGCGTTCATGGAAGACTGCCAGACAAACAGATATGGTCAGTCTATACCCTGGCTGGCACCAGAGTAGGGTCCTGCAGTGCCCAAATGCCCCTTGCAGTGGCTCTCTTTCTGCCTCGTACTTTCTGAGTAATTCTCAACAAGAGTGGACATCTATAGCTTGAGCCTGCCTTACTTAACAAGCCTTTTACCACTTGGTCTACTAAAAACACTCTGATGGTCCAGACAGAGCTGCATCAGCCTTTCCAATGCCAGGCATGTAACCCCAACGAGGATAGTCTCAGGAATGAACACAGGAACCAAGCCAGGTTCATGGGGCTCATGAGACCCGAAGTCAGTTTATGTTATTGGAAGGTGTGTGCTTTCCTGATAGGGCTGGTAGAGGGACAAAGTGTGAGCCTGCAACTCTAACCTTCTCACCAGCAAATATGAGAATGCAGGCCACAGCATGGAAAGCGGAGATGAATGACTACTGATGGATCAGATGGAGTACTAGAAGATAGACAGCACCAGCCGAGACCTGTAGCACCAGCCTAAGCTACTCACCTTCTTGGTAAAGAAGGCCCTAAGTTTCCTTTTGTGCTAAAATCAATTTGGATTTGTCACTTAAAATCAAGGGTCCAAGCCTACATTTCACTACTCTTTCCTGAGTGTCTTCGAATCATCACTTCTTGCACCCTGAAAGTGGAGTCTCCCAGCGCTAACCTGAGTCCAAAACCAGCTCACACACTCATTACCTGGCTCAGTGGATTCTGTGTAGTGATTCTGGGGATGATCTGATCCAGGTGCCTGGTGATGAAGGCTTCAGGGTCAATCTTCATTCTGGCGAGAAGTGCTGGCCAAAGTCCAGACTGTACTGCCACTGAAGGAGAAAGGGTCCGTGAAGCCATCTGCCTGGCCTGCTGTCACACAGCCCAATGCCCTACCTCTCCCACTGCCACCACAGCAACAGACCTAAGGATGGGTGGTGGGAGACGATCAGCATCTCCCGGGCCAGCTGCTCAGCGCTAGTGACATCACCCTTGAGCCCTGGAACCCCAGAGATGACACACAGAGCTTCCTGAAGGACCCGTGGAGGCACATAGGTCTTGCCCATTTCAGTTATCTCCCCAGCATCTGTCACAAGAATCTCCAAGGGCAGCACCTGCAGAGAGACAAGGCATGAGTCCCCATTGCTCAGCACCCTGTACAGATGTAGCATACAGAGACATTTATGCCTCTTATGCTATCATCTGGGCTTCTGCCTGTCCTGGCACCCATGGGCTGTATAGATGTGCCTGGAAGGGCAAATCACCCATAACCCTAAAAAAGCCTAAGGGGATGCCAGGCATGGTGACGCACCCCTTTAATCCCAGCACTTGGGAGGCAAAGGCAGGTGGATCTCTGTGAGATCGAGGCCAGTCTGGTCTCCACAGCAAATCCAGGCCAGCTTGATAAGACCCTCTCTCAAAAAGTTTAAAAAAAAAAAAAACAACACAAACACAAACACACACATACACACACACACACACACACACACACACACACACACAAAAAAAAAAAAAAAAAAAAAAAAAAAAAAAAAAAAAAAAAAAAAAAAAAAAAAAAAAAACCTCCCAAAAAACACAAAAACCAAAAAAAAAAAAAAAAAAAAAAAAAAAAAAAAAAACCTAAGGGGAAAAGAATGAATTAGAAAAACTGGTCCTGGAGACCTAGGCCAAGCCTACAAATCTATCACTGACCCATCCACCTCAAGCAGGTTTAGGCTTAGGGAAGAAAACAGTGAGCCTGGTCCCTACAGTGCTGACAGGGGCCAGGCCTTTGGTGTGCATTCCTGATTCTTCCTGCCACAAACAGCTTATCTTACCCCCAATGGCTCACATAAAGCAAGAACTATAAGCCCTACCTGCCTTAAAAGGTACTGTGGGGTGCCAGGTGTGGTGACGCACACCTTTAATCCCAGTACTTGGGAGGCAGAGGCAGGCAGATCTCTGTGAGTTCAAGGCCAGCCTGGTCTACATAGTGAGTTCCAGGACAGCTGGGGCTACAGGGAGACCCTGTCTCAGAAGGAAAAAAAAAACGGGAGAATGAGTGTGTTTAAAGTAACAACAAATTATTAAGTATCTTAAAACAAAGAGAAAATCTCCAAAGCTATTTTGAACTACATATCAAAGGCATGGGAAAAGGAAAGTCTCTAAAAAGAGAGGAATTATATGAAAGATGGTACCAGAGCTTAAGGGTAAGGCAGAAAGTTTTGGCATCACAATCTGAGAGAATAGCCCAGCTAGAACCTACACCATAAACAGGTTAGCTATAAACAAGTTGACTGAGCAGGTCCAAGAGCCCAGATCCTCTTACCTTGTGAGAATTGAGAACAGTCTTCAGCTCCTCTAAGAGGCCATAGGCCACCTTAATGCCCCCAAGAGAAGACAACAGCTTCCGAACTGTCTGCTGAGCCTGCCTACGCACATGCCAGGTTCGGCTCAGGAGCACAGCCACCAGGACCCGATAGTACTGTCTGCAAGGACAAAGACAGACAGTCTTGGGGAAACCCAGGGTATGGCTTTTCACAGTCAACCTGTCACACACCCCACTCCTCAGGCTTCTGATGGGATTTGCTTTGTTTGGTCCAAGAGACAAGAAAAGCAAGCCTCACGTACTGAACTTTGCCGCCGGTGAGTCTATGCGGGTGGTCAAGGAAAAGCCTCTCAGTCAAATGGAGCACAGTACAAAGGGCTGTGAGGGAAAGAAACAGTGGAAGTATTTTTAAAATAAGTAAGTGGGGCTGGTGAGATGGCTCAATCAGATAAACAAGCTTGCCACTAAGACTGAGTTTAATCCCTGAACCCATGATGGAAGGAGAGAACCAACTTGGCCAAGTTGTCCTCTGACTTTCAAAAACACACACACACACACACACACACACACACACACACACACACACAGTAAATGGATTAATTTAATTAAACTAAACTAAGTAACTCTATGTATTCTTCTCCACCCCCCAAAGAGTTGGAATGAACTAAAAAATTAACACCAAAATGTAAATGTGATTATTACTAGATATTAAATTACAGCTCATATGCATACACACCCTCTTATATATATATATATAAAACATAAAGGATCCAGATGTAGTGGATAAAAGTGGTTATCTATGACCAGGAGAATGAGTGACCAGAAATCAAAGAGGGAGGTAGTTTTCAGTATAGACTCTCTTGTGTCTTTTATTTTTGAAGGATACGAATTCAGTTCTTAATCAAAAGCTAACCAAAAAAAATTTTTTTTAAGTCGGGAAGTGACTAACAGTTGTAGCTCATTAATAGGATGTTGTGATTCGTGAGTCAAAAGACTTCAAATCAAATTAGCAGCAGACTCCTCTAAGGCAACCTAGAATTTTACACATATATTTAGAGATAGCTGCTCCTTTTCTGCCAGGATAGAACTAATAGTTCCTGTATCTTCTGGTGGGGGAGTAGAGTCTGCCACAACCCACTAGCACTTAACATAAGAAAACCCCAGACAGCACCAATTACCCATTCAGCTGTAATTACAGCTAATATCTCAGTTCCATGAACGTCACTGGTATCTCTACAGTCCTCCCAGATACCCCTCTTACTGAGCCTGACACTCCCACAGGAATGAATTAATTGAGACAATAGCCAAGCTGTTGGCCAGATCACTGTAGTCTGGGCTTTTGCAGAGTTGCCTGGTCAAGCAGGTGGTCAGGGAAGGGTCCTCTCTGAAGACCCGCCAAAAGACTTAACTCTGAATAACTCACCATCCTCTGAAGCCATGAGCAAAAATTTCTCAGAAGTGAAAATCTGCTTCTTTTCATCCACGACCAGCTGCCAAAAATTGCTCAGTCTGGCCTCTGCAAGAAATAGAAGGTCACTCCATGACACAGTGTTCCATGTGCCCTAGCACTTGGCCCCTCCATGCTGAAGTTGCTGAGCAGGCTCTGTGAAAGACTCTAATCATATAGAGCATTTCTAGGCTCACTGTTTTGTTTTAAGACCAAATTTCAGTCCTTCTGGCCTCACTTCTGGTTTGGAAAAACTTCAGGGTTCCCTATTAGCCTGCAGAATCCTAGTAGGCAGCTTCTCCTCCAGAATTCCCACCTACCCAGACACCTAGCTAGAGTGCCTGAGGGTCACACACTGTTGCTCTTCCTCCCTTTTCCTGGCTGGGGCTGTTTAATTGCATGTAGCCATTCCTTCATGAGAGTAACATCCTTCTGGGCCCTCAGGGATCTAGTTTAAATGCTTCCTCCTTCATGAAATCTTTCCCAACACTCATTCCCTAAGCTAAAACACTCCTTCAAAACAGCTCTAATGGCACCTATTTCACTAAACCTATAGGCAGTTTTTGCATCTCCTTGCTCCTAATATAGAATGTGCACTCTGAAAATTTGATGAAGTTAGTCACATTTATCTTTGTATTCCCAAGGTAGCCAAGGGCCTTGGCATGTGTATAGTGGACAAACAATAACATGCATGTGGAGAGGTGGGTCCTAGTCCTTAACACAAGAACAAAGCCAGATAAAGGCACAAGCAGAAAGAGAGACTGCTATAATTTGGATAGATGTTGCCCACCTCCAAAGGCCCATGTTAAAGATTTGGTCCTGGGGCTGGAGAGATGGCTCAGCAGTTAAGAGCACCGACTGCTCTTGCAGAGGACCCGGGTTTGATTCCCAGCACCCACATGGCAGCTACAAACTGTCCTTAACTCCAGTTCCAAGGGGAATCCGACACCCTCTTCTGACCTCCGTGGCACTGCACGACATGGGTACACTCACAAACATGTAGGCAATACACTCATACACATAAAATAAAAATAAAATAACTCCAGTTAAGGGGAATCCGACACCCTCTTCTGACCTCCGTGGCACTGCACGACATGGGTACACTCACAAACATGTAGGCAATACACTCTCACACAGAAAATAAACATAATAAACATTTACAAAATAAACAGCATACTATGTTTCTTTCTCAGCCTTCAACACAATGTGTAACTATTCAATCATTTGGGAGACTCGTAATGTTGACCTGTTCCATGAGGACAGCAAGGATGCTTCTCTGATCATACCTACCACTATACACCTAGCACCTAGTACTACTGAACACAGCAGGTGTCAACAAATCTTTCAGCGAACCAATGAACACAAATCTCAGGAAATTCTCCCACTTTGGCAAAGGAGCTTGCCCATCGTTATTCCTGCAATGTAGCCAAGCTGGCCAAGTGGCTGCTTGCTATCTGAAGGTGCTGAAGCTCACCTGGGTGCCAAGTGGCTGAGTGCCAGCTTGGGAATAAGCCTGGTGAGGCATTTTGGCCACAATTCCCTCTTCTCTGTGAACTGCGGGGGATGGCAGTCTCAAGGGTACCACAGAGCTGGACCAAAGGGCAAAATAATGGCTTACAGCTCTGCAGGTGAGGTTAACGCTTACTAAACTGCAATAGCTAACTGACTGCCCCAATTCAAAAATCAAATTAGTGAGCAGGAGAGAGAAATAGGTGGTGTTTTCCTACCACCACAATGTGCCACTTTGTATGATGAATTTCTAGTTCCAGGGGATAGACTGGCAAAACAGGCAAGTGGTTTAATGTTGTCAACTGTATATTCCCCAAAGCCGACTGACACATATACCAAGTCAGAATTCCCATCTTTAAATAATAAAGCATCCCAACTGTTTTTTTTTTTTCCTAATCAAAAG
>NW_008329642.1:228590-247992 GCF_000622305.1 Nannospalax galili
CAAGGTAGCCAAGGGCCTTGGCATGTGTATAGTGGACAAACAATAACATGCATGTGGAGAGGTGGGTCCTAGTCCTTAACACAAGAACAAAGCCAGATAAAGGCACAAGCAGAAAGAGAGACTGCTATAATTTGGATAGATGTTGCCCACCTCCAAAGGCCCATGTTAAAGATTTGGTCCTGGGGCTGGAGAGATGGCTCAGCAGTTAAGAGCACCGACTGCTCTTGCAGAGGACCCGGGTTTGATTCCCAGCACCCACATGGCAGCTACAAACTGTCCTTAACTCCAGTTCCAAGGGGAATCCGACACCCTCTTCTGACCTCCGTGGCACTGCACGACATGGGTACACTCACAAACATGTAGGCAATACACTCATACACATAAAATAAAAATAAAATATATTTTAAAATAATAAAGACTTGGTCCCCAGCTTATGTATGGAACTACTGGCAGGTGGTAAAATCTTGAGGAGATAGGGCCTAGTGGAACGAACTGGGTTCCTAGTTATGCCACAAGATGCATGCATGCCCTTAGTTCCTAGTTATGCCAAGAGATGCATGCATGCCCTTAAAAGAGACACTGAGACTCTGGCCCTTTATCTCTTGCTTTGTATCTCGGACACAATAAGGTAAATACCTCTGCTTCACCACACTCCCTTCATGATATAGTGCCTTGCCACAGATGCAGACAACAGGCCAAGCAACCAACGTGACTGGATCCTCTGAAACTATGGGCCAAAATACATCATTCCTCCTTTAATTTGAATCTCTCAGATATTCTGTCACAGTGACAAAAAGCCAACTAACACAGAGGTGTACTAAAGAAAAGTATAAAATACAAGGTAGCCATAGAAAAGACTGAGAAGGCTCTTTTAGTTATACTGACTTGAAATTATTTCTAAGATACGTTTTATACATACATATATATATATATAAAATGTTACCCAGCTTGTTTCACTGTACACTGATGGTCTGGACACAAAATAAGTAACACTACTATCCAAAGAAGTGAACTTAGCAGCTGGAAGACAGGGGACCCTTCATTCTTTTTGTACTTTCTGAATTTTATATCCTATATGATGGTCAGCTTTGTCAATCTGATATAACCTAGAATCACCTGGGAAGAGAGTCTCAATGAGGAACTGTCTACCCTGATTTGGCCTATGGGCATGTCTGTCTGTAAAGGACTGCCTTAATTAAGTTAACTGATATGAGACCCAGCCCACTGTGGATTACACCATTGCCTAGGCAAGGGAGTCCTGAAACTGAGTAGAGAAATCAGGCTGAACACAAGAGGGTTCACTTCTCTCTGCTCTGACTATGGATGTGACTGTCACAGTTGTTTGAGATCCTGCCTTGATTTCCTCATAGTGATGGACTATACCCTGAAAATGAACACCTTTCTTCCCTAAATTGCTTTTTTTTTTTTCAATATTTTATTTATTATTTTTATTTTATGTGTATGAGCGTATTGCCTGCATGTATGTAAGTGTACCCATGTTATGTAATGCCCATGGAAGTCAGAAGAGGGTGTCAGATCCCTTGGAACTGGAATTATGGATGACTGTCAGCCACCATGTGGGTGCTGGAATTCAAACCTGGATCCTCTGCAAGAGCAGCCAATGCTCTTAACCACTGAGTCATCTCTCCAGCCCACTAAATTGCTTTTTGTCAAAGCATTTTTTTTTTTTTCTCTTTTTGAGACAGGGTCTCCCTATAGCCTCAGCTATCCTGGAATTCACTATGTAGACCAGGCTGGCCTCAAACTCACAAAGATCCGCCTGCCTCTGCCTCCCAAGTGCTGGGATTAAAGACGTGTGCCACCATGCCAGGCATTGTCAGAGTATTTTATCACAGCAACAGAAATTAAACTAGAACACTTTTTTAATATATAAGCAATTAAGAAAGTTCCAATACTCAACCTAGATATTTAAGCATCATATACAAGGCCACATCTCAGAGCACTGGAGCAAGAGCCAAGAACAATCAGAGTCTCCTGACTGCATTTTTATTATGACCCTGAGGCTCATCCCTGCAGGTGACAGATGGCCCTGTGGCTGACAGGCTGATGCTAAACATCAAGATACTCCTTCCAAGGACCTTCAGGAGGCCCGTATCGCCTGGCACCTTGAACATCTGTGGACCCTTACCAGCCTGTGAGTCAGCCACTGAAATCTTGGAGAGAAGCAAGGCTGCAGCAACTCCTTCAGTGACAGTGGGAACCTGAGTGTTCTGGGAGGCTGCCTTCTCTACTGTCTGCATAAGCAAGGGCAGAAAGTCCAAGGACTGCAGTAGTGTGTCACCTGTGGAGATAAGACAAGCATCTTACAGACAGCTGGGTCTTCAGGGATGACAAGATTATTTGAAAAGAAGTTATTCACCCAGGTATGAGTTGGCTAAAACCCTTCAGTTAATCTGTCAAATATCTCAAAGTACTGCAGTTACAATCTGGGACTTAAATCAAACTCTATAACCCTAAAAATTAATGGTAGAAGAATCCTTATTAATCCAATCCTCAATACTCTTCTGATGAATAAGGCTAAGTGGGTTGCCCAGGGCTATATAGTAGTTGACAAAGAATCACTGCTAACTTGAAGCCTATTAATTCCAACTTGGGTCTCGTTCCCAATACAAGACAATCTCTAGACCCAAACCCCCAAGCTAGAACCAATTCACTGACCTATGACTCCAACAAATTTAAAAGGAAACGGTGGGGAGATCAGTACTACTATAACTAAACACTCAGACTGGCCTCAAATTCACTGTGCTACCAAGGATGACTTGGAGCTCAGGATCTTCCTGCCTCCACCTCCCAAGTGCTGGGATTACAGGCATGAGCCACCGCGTCCAACTGTCATGTTTCTTTCTAAAACATGGAGTAGAACTGGCTCAAGCTGAAGACATGCAGTTTAAACAGTCTCTGGCACCTACAAGTCAATCTAAAATCAAAGCTGATTAAGGAAGAAAAAAACGTAAACTTATATACAATTTCAGACTGTTTTTAAATCAAAGATATGGACTCATTATGTCCTTAAGGTAGGTGATAACATCTTTAAATTTTTTATTTATTTTATTTTATGTGTATGAGTGTTTTGCAGTGAGTACAATGCCTGCAGAGATCAGAAAAGGGCATCGGATTCCCTGCAACTGGTATTATGAATAGTTGTTAGCTATCATATGGGTGCTGGCAACCACTCTTAACTGCTAAACCATCTCTCCAGACCCAGTTGACAATATATTAGTTATATATTTCTACTCACAAGAATCTATGATTTCAATCGGCTCACTGTGTTTTTGTATAAACCTCACAAACCACTGCACAGAGATGATTTAAGATTCAGAGCTTGAAAATGAGCTTCAGGAAAAGATGGATTACTCTCACCTCAGTGCAAACATCTCTGCTGACCAGATTTCTTTCTCTACCATTAAGAGATACAAGGGTATAAAGTTCATCAGAGGAGTTGCCCCTGTCTAGAGAAGGCTCGGGAATCTCTTTAACATTTCTTTAAACACAGCAAATCACACATTTTAAATTAACATTATTTAAAAGAAATGTACCAGGCATGGTGGGGCATGCCTCTATTTCCAGCACTGGGAAGGCAGAGGTAGGTAGATCTCTTGTGAGCTCTGGTCTACCTGGTGAATTCTAGGCCAGGCCACCTGGGGCTTCAGGGAAACCCTGCCTCAAAAAGATGAAAAAAAAAAAAAAAAAAGAAATGCAAGCCCATCTCAGCAGCAGAAGTCAGTATTACAAGTTTTAATAGGCAGATCAAGATTCTCCTAGCTGCTTGTTTGTTTTTTTTTTAATTGACCTTTTGTAGCTGTTTTGAATGGAGAAGGCCACCCCTGCCAATGTCAGTGGCTATGTTTAGCACTCTTGAGAAGGAAGCAGTCTAAATTTTTTAAAAGGTTCAGAATCAAGTTTACACAGCATTGGACCTTTTAAGTCAGTTTTGCATGATCTCAGATAGTGCAACAACAGGCTCTGATTGTGGGTCCCTTCTGAACAAAATTTGATAAGAGAAGTCTCTATCATGAAGACTGGACTCTGATTCTGGGGTTTATGGATTTTGCTGAAAGGCCCAAGGACTAAGAAGAGAAAGGCCAGAATAGTGCTAGTACCCTAAGGACTAGGCCACCCATAAAGGAGGCCCAGACACAGGCCCGTAGGAGGTGTCTTACCTCGGAAGGAGGCCAGCATGCACTGCAAGTAGGCATGCCTCACTGCCGAAGTGGACGTTTTAAGGCTGAAAGCTTTCTTAAACCAGTCAGTAAGCTTCTTGGGCACTTCTGTCGTGAACCGGTTGCACCAGAGAGCCAGGACAGAGGCGGCGTGGACCAAGGTACCTTCATGCACTAGAGCAAGCAGCACAGACCCAGTTGGTCTAAGTCTTATAACTATATCAAATCACTGCAAGCAGCATAAGAAGGCAACCCAGGGGAGGAAGCAGGGGCATTTCAGACAATCTCCAGCCCTGCTAACTCAAGATGTTCCTACAGAAAGCCTTTAGAAGGCTCCGACTATAAAAACCATGGTCAAGAATGGGTCTAGACTGTATGCTCACCATGTTACAAGTAATTACCTTCCTGTTGGAGGAATGGGATGAACAGCTCAGCTACGGCCCCATTCAAGACTTGACCAGAAGGCCCAGACACCACATGATGACTGATGCTTCCAATCCCTGAAAAGCAGATTCTCTGCTTAGTCACTCATCTGCACAGAGCCACAGCATGCAAGTCTTCCTGCCACTGCCACCTTGGCACACCAGGTCACAGACCCCTTTGGGGTGCCCCGGCAGTCATACTCTCCCCTGGCCATTACTGACCCTCCTTCAATTCTCCTCCACAGTCTTGCCTTTTATAGAAGCCAGGCCTCTTGCCACGCAGGCCGGCATCAGAGTCCTGGGAGGCAGGCTGGCACAGCCAACACTGTCAGAGAGGTCAGGGTTCAAAGAACTCGCCTTACCTGAGAGTTACATTAAACCTCTCCCATTACTATACCACACTGTCATAACCTGGGGAGAAATCCCCTACCTGAGAGGACACTCATCTTCTGGGCTACGATAGTTAGCTTTCCCTCTGAGCCTAGGAGGAGAGAAGCAAAGGTTCAAGATCATACTGGCCCTACTTCATGACTCAAAATACATGTAGAATCATATGTAGACTTTCTGAGGTGAAGCTGGGTTTAAAATAACATTTACTAACCTTTGTTTTCTGACTAAAAAAACACTATATTCTTACAGAAATTTTAAAAAACAGAAAAAAATTGAGAAAAATTTTAAATCACTCATGTTCCCACTACTCAAAGGTATTCTTAATATCTTATTAGAGTCTTTATTTTTAGACAGGGTCTCACTATGTAGCTCTAATCGGCCTGGAACTTGCTATGTAGACTAAGCTGTCCTCAAATTCACAGAGATTCGCCTACCTCTGCCTCCTGAATAATGGAACTAAAGATGTGCACCAACAGGCCTGGTCTTTTTTTCTGCCATGAACAAAATATCAAATATACTTAAAAATAAAAACATGGGCACCACCCCACCTACATTGCCCTGCTTTTGCTCATACATGCAGAGGTGTGTCCTTGTCCATACAGTTTCTCCAGGAATAGACTCAGAATCAAGTTCCCACCAGATCTGGGGCTCCAGTGGAAGGCTGGATGCATACCTCAGCCATTCCTGGGGTCAAGAAAGCCTACTCACCTCCGAGGATTGCAAACAGGTGCTTGGTTAGGGCCTCAGTGGCAGAGGGATCACTGCACTGGCGGGCCAGGTTGCACAGTGCCAGCACAGCTTCATCCATCAGGCGGGGGCTGTTGGATTTCAGCTGATCTGGACACACAGAGCCACGGCTCAGAGGCTGTAGCAGCTGAGCATCCAGTCTAGTCTCTCTCTAATGGCCCCAGCTCTTCACTTCTGGCTTTGTTCTCATATAAAGAATCTCGAAAAAGAAAATCTCTGTCCTTGTTCATGAGGTTAAAACCTTCTTTCTTTCTCTTAAAAAATTTTTTTTTTTTAACATTTATTTGCTTGTGGAGGGAGGAAGGTACCAAGGCACAGCTGTAGAGGTCAGAGAACAACTTATGGGAGTTGGTGCTCTCCTACCATCATGTGAGTTCTAGGGATTGAACTTAGGTTGGCAATCCTGGCAGAAAGCACCTTTACTCACTGAGCCATTTTGCTGGCACTTAAGCCTTATTTTTTTCTTTTTTATAATATTTTATTATTTTTATTTTATGTGTATGAGTGTATTGTCTGCATGTAGGTAAGTGCATCCATGTCATACAACGCCCGTGGAGGACAGAAGAGGCTGTTGGATCCCCTGGAACTGGAGTTACGGACAGTTGTTAGCTGCCATGTGGGTGCTGGGATTCAAATCTGGGTCTTCTGCAAGAACAACAAGTGTTCTTAACCACTGAGCCATCTCTCCAGCCCCCTAAAGCCTAACATAAGCTGTTCCCTACTTATCCCTTTTTCAAAAAAGAACTGTGCCAAATACAACCAAAATTCAAGCTGTATCAAGGGGCTGCAAAGGGGATCAGCGTACTCACTAGCCAGGCCTTTCATGACGTCCAGGGCATACTGGCTGAGATCAAGTGTCACTGATGCCAGCAAACTAGAGATGGCTAAGGGGACAGAAAACACTGTCCATTATCAATATCAAGAACCAATGCCCATTTTTATTACCCTACTCCCCAACAAACACCACCAGGCCTGCTGTCTAGCCACATGGTAACATGACCACCCTTCGCCTCTACAGGGCCACAAGGGCATTACACCCTTGAGCCAAAGCTATGCTGGAAAGCTGTATATTGCCTCAATCCCACAACAAAATATTGTCCCTACAACATTCCACCAACACCTGTTATGAAAATAAGACTTAAACATCATACTGTACCGTTCAAGTACCACCTTCACATCAAGTCCCACTGTCTGGAGAAAGTTTTTTTTTTAAATATTTTATTTATTATTTTTATTTTATGTATATGAGTGTATTGCCTGCATGTAGGTAAGTGCACCTGTGTCGTGTAGTGCAGGCAGAGGACAGAAGAGACTATCAGATCTCTTGGAACTGGAGTTACCGACAGTTGTTAGCTGCCATGTGGGTGCTGGGATTCAAACCTGGGTCTTCTGCAAGAACAGTCAGTGTTCTTAACCGCTGTGCTATCTCTCCAGCCCCGAGAAACAGTTCTTAATCTCAACGGTTCTCCAGAAGGTTCTCTAAATCCACAATTATAATCAGCATTTTTTTTTTTTTTTTTTTTTTGGTCTTCTTGAGACAGGGTCTCTCTGGAGCCCCAGCTGTCCTGGAACTCACTATGTAGAACAGGCTGGCCTTGAACTCACAGAGATCCACCTGCTTCTGCCTCCCAAGAGCTGGGATTAAAGGTGTGCACCACCACGCCTGACTTATATTCAGCATTCTAAGTGGATACACTATTGCATGGTTTTCTATACAAAAAAGCCCATGACTTTCAGCATATTCTAGAGTTCCTGATCTTGACCATGGTCCTTACCAGGTAACAGTGACACATCTCACTACCCATCCCCTCCCACTAGTTTGGCAGGAACCTACTTTCAATAACGTTCTCTGGGCTCCTCAGTAAGGACTTCTGTATGGTGGGCAGAATCAGATCCTTAAACTCCGAGTGGGACATGAACCGAAGCAAAGGGGTACAGTTATCCTAAAAAGATATAGGAGTCAGGCACCCAGGTCTCATGGGAACAGAGCAAAGGACAGGGAAGAGTCCCAGAATTTAAACCAGGATTTGACTTGTCTGGGTAGAGAAGCATGCTGTCCACTTACCAACAAGTACTTCGGAGGCTTCACTTTGCTCATCAGGATGTTCTTCACATAAAAATCCAGCAAGGCGTTCTACAGGACAGGGACCCGGCTAGACCCTGACCCTCAGAAGTGATGGATCACAGGCCTAAGAGGTCCCTCTTGCTGAAACCTCCAAAAACCAAGTCATGCCCCCAAATCTCAGTGTTAAGCACAAAGCCCCACTTCCCTGGCTTTCCACAGTTCCCATGTTTAGCACTATGGAGAAGAGAGCTGTCATTTCCATGGCTTTCCACTGTTCCTGGAGAAAAGTCCAGAGACGCTGGTATGGCTTTTGAGGCCCTATTTGCTCAGAGTTGGCTACATTTGATAGAGAGCTCTCTTTCACCCACTCCCACCAGACCAACCCCACTCAGCTGTCGATGCTCCTTCCCACTTCCTCTCTGCCCAAAATGTTCCACCTCACCTCTCCAGCTGCTAACTCCTTTTCACCCCCAAGTCCCTTCATTATGGAGACACACATGTTCCCTGACCCACAGACGAAGTCAAGACCACTTCTTGTACTTAGCCTTCACAGCTTGTATCAGTTATAATTAACTAGATGACAATCTCATGTCAGATTCCTCTTTTGACTCAGTTCTATGGGGTCAGAATTCCCCTGCTCCCTGCTGCATCCCCAACACCTGGCACAGTGCTTAGCACATCAGGACTGCCCAATGGTAGTGAATAAGCCAACTATCATCTCAATAACTACACCAGAATTCAAACAAGCTAGAATGGCAGAGCAAGCTCCGATTCCTTCCCTCCAGAGCACCCTCAGTGAGGCAAACCTATAGTCACCATGTTGAACACTTGCCTTATACTGATTAACCACATCCATCTCTTTGTGATTTGTGCAGAACTGCATCAGTACCCCTAGCATCCCAGCATAGTTCTGGTTAGGTTCTAGGCTAAGGATGGCTGACAAGTACTGCTCCACCAGCCCTGGGTTCTGAAGAGGAAGCAGAAGGCAAGTGGATCAGATGGCAGTGGGGGTACAGGAGCAGCAATGCTTACCACCTCATGCCAGCTCCACTTACCTCCTTCCACAGTTTAGTGAGCTTCTTCATAGCACCATCCACAGCATGCTTGTGGGAGCCACCCAGCACCTCCAGTAGCAGCAGACACTGTACCTCTACCTGCCAGGACCAGTAAACACTCACGTCAGGATAGGACATGGCAGCAGGTGTTCTATGGCCCTCATAGCCTGCCAGAAACCTTCATCAGGCCTCCCACATCCCAGCTTCATCTTCACTAGACCTCTTCCACTCCAGCCTAATCCTCTCCCCTCCCTTCCTTGTCCAAAGTCCCATCCTTTATTTACACTGCTCACTCATGTATTTATTTAATAAATACTCGTTAAACAACTACTATGGGCCAGACAAAGAATATACATGGAGAACAAGACGCCTTCCTGCACCTTACAGCCCACAGTGAGAAAACTACATTGAACAAATAAAGACACAAATGGGGACATAGTTCAGTACCTACAATGCATGAGGCCCTGAACTCACTCCCAGTAACAAAAAAATAAACACAAATAAACACACAACTTCAGTAAGACAGCTGGAGGAGAACAGGAGTCCCGTTTAATGTACTTATCTGCTTGAATTCATCCTTCATTAACTCCAATACTACCTGGGCATGGTAGTGCACACCTAATCCCAGAACATAGCAGGCCAGAGGATCAGGAATTGAAGGTCATCCTTAACTACATAGGGAGTTCAATGCCAGTCTAGGCTACCTGAGACCACAAATGCTCACTGAACAGCAGCTGAACAGCAGGCTATGCTAAGCACTGTGAAAGGAGGTGAAGCTCATATGTGGGATTCCAGAGTGCACAGAGCTCACTGTCCAACGCAGAGTAAGACCCATAAGGTGCCCAACTGAAAAACACCTCAGAAACTTTGTGTGCCAAATGCTTCTCTGCCTTTTAGCTAAGATCAAGTGTAGAAACTTAATGTGCCACAAACACCCAGAGTCACTGGTAAGCAGCTGCTGAATTCCAGTTACATGTATACAAAAAATACATGTACAAGACCTTCACTGTAACAGTGTCTATAATAAACGGCTGCAAATAGTATAAGTAGCTACCTACTGAGAACTAGTTATACCTGCTGTGGTTCACTCAAACAATTGGTAAGCAGTCATTAAGAGCCCTCATAGTGGGGCTGAAGAAGTGGCTCAGCAGTTAAGAGCACTGGCTGCTATTACAGAGGACCCGGGTTTGTATCCCAGCACCCACATTGTGGCTAACAACAGTCAGTAACTCCAGTTTCAGGGGATCTGACGTCCTCTTCTGACCTCCGCAGGCATTGCATGACAAGGGTACACTTATATACACACAAGCATAACAATCAAACATATAAAAATTAAAATTAAAAAAAAAAAAAGAATGCTCATAGTGAGTTCCACACCAGCTAGGGCTACAGGGAGACCTTGTCTCAAAACAAACAAAAAAAGCCCGGGGGTGGTGGCACACGCCTTTAATCCCAGCGTTCAGGAGTCAGAGGCTGATGGATCTCATAGAGATTCAGGCCAGTCTGGTCTACATAGTGAATTTCAGGCCAGCTGGGACTACGGGGAGACCCTGCCTCAAAATATACATACATACACACACACACACACACACACACACACACACACACAGAATGAGAGGTCATGCTATGGGTGTGGCTCAGTGATAAAGTGCTTGCCTAGTATGTGCCAGGCACTGGGTATAATTGCCTATAGAACAAAAAAAAAATTTTTTTTTTGGTCTTTTGGAGACAGGGTCTCCCTGTAGCCCCAGCTGTCATGGAACTCACTATGTAGACCAGGTTGGCCTTGAGCTCACAGAGACCCACCTGCCTCTGCCTCCTGAGTGCTGGGATTAAAGGCATGTGCCACTACGCCCAGCTCAAAAAAACTTTTTTAAACAGAATGAGAAACTATTTACAACAACTCTGACACAAACTGAAACTAGCTAAAGACAAAAACAATCCAGGTATAATGGTGTGTTGTGTGTGATTCCAGGATGTGGGAGGCTGAAGTAGGAGGACTACTGTAAGCTTGAGGCCAGTTTGGGCTACACAGTGAGTTCAATGCCAGCCTAGATACTAAGTCAAACCCTGTCTCAACAAAGAAATAAATATAAAAGCTAGGTATCATAGTACATACATGGTAATCCCAGCACTGAGGCACAAGGATGACAGTAAGTTCAAAGCTAGCCTGGTCTACAAAGTGAGTTCCAGGCCACTCAGGGTAACATAAGACCTTGGGATGAGAGAGAAGAAAGGAAGGGAGGGAAGGTAGCAAGGAGAGAGAAAAAAAGAGAAAGCACATGCACTCTGCAATCATTTTATTAAAACACTATTTGCTAGCATGCCAAAGCCGTGAGTTCAATATAGCACTGGGGAAAAAAAACAGGATGTACAGATGTACAAAGAACATAGTCATAGAAACTAAAACTAGTAACAGAAGAACCCATGGTGGCTAGGGATAGAGAATGAAAATAATAGATGCTTCTATACCTATTGAAGATGTCTGTAATTAAAGGTTTTTAAAGCTTGCTCATATCACATTCATAACTTTAATAGGGCTCCCTCTCCCTGGGATGTTTCAGCCCTAGATCGTATCTTCTGGGTCCTTGCTCAAATGTCACCTCCTCAGAGAAGCCTTGCTCCTACTACTTACCTTCCACCCTGCTTTTCTTTAGTATTGTATTAGGCTCAATTGTTTATTTGTAGACTTGTTTAAAGTCTGTCTTTTCTAATAGTATATAAGCTCCACAGAAGCAAGAGCTTTATTCACATTATCAGCCCCAACTTTTAGCACAGTGCCAGTCACTGGGAAGCCTTTGGAACATACTTAAATGGCTCATTTAACTATGTATATGATGGACAACAGAACTAGCAAAGGAAAAACTCAGATTCTAGTGACAGCAATAACAGTCACAGCTCCTTATGCATTCTGCTCCATACCACAAACTTCCAGGGCTGGACCTTCTCATTGGCTAACCCACAGTCAGCTGACCCCAGTTAACAGCTATCTAAGAATTCAATGGAGATAATCCAGACAACTTTTCTGTTGTTAACCATCTTATTAGAAAGCTCTTGGCTAATAACAGAACCCATACTCTGCGATGGGCTCTCAAGTAAGGCACATGCCAACTACAGCATATACACTACCTGTGGAGTTTCAGTGTTCTAATTCACCACTAATCTACTGCTAAAGGCCATTCCACAGCTGTCCCCAGAAGTGTGCTAGGTAAAGCAACAAGGGGTGGTACCACCTATCTGCCTGACTGCTTTACCATAAGATGTTTTCTTTCAGTTTTTTGTTTTTGTTTTTAGAGACAGGTTCTCACTGTGTAGCTCTGGCTGGCTCGGAACTCCTTATGTAGACCAAGCTGCCCTCAAACTCAGAGATCGACCTGCTTCTGCCTCCCAAGTGCTGGAATTAAAGTGCACCACCATGCCCAGCTTCTTTCAGTCTTCTAATGCCACTAGTCATTTCCAGCTATGTGTGCATAGCTCTACAATGTCTATGGCCATTTCTATTCTGCTTAGAATTCTTTGAGGTCCCACAGGCTCAAAAGGTAAGTGACTCATCAAACCTCATGGCCAAAAATTTGATCTGTAACACCATCCTCAGACTCCTCATCACAGAACCATCCCCCTGACCTACACTAAGCACATACCTAGATATCTAAGAGAACCTCTCCACCTGGCCTACTAGGCTATCTCTGCTGAGTAAACAGTGGGAAGGAAAACAGGATGTGCAAGAAGACAGAGAGGAGAGAATTGGAGAACAAAGACGAATTTCACTCAGTTTAATACTGAAACCCAAACACGAGAAAATAACTTACTAGGCAGAAACAGTATTATTTACATTATTGAATCCTCTGGTTTCCTTGCTTTTTAGCTGCACGCCCCCACCCCACTCACACACACACACTCTGGCCTGTCATGTCTTTCACACCTGCCATGAATGCAGGGCCAGCACTTCAGCACCATGCCTGACACAGAGAAGCTTGAAAACATTAATGAGGAGATAACTGTGATCGTAACATGTGCACATGGACATCTACAAGAGCACTTGGGACACAACAGGTGCTTCAACATCTTATAATGGTGTAGCGTTGACTTTCGTGCTCTAAAATAAGGGAACCTACCAGTTTGTTCCAGATGTCCCCTTGCCGCTTAGCTTTTAAGGGAAAGACAATGCGTACTAGAAGGCAGGTCCAAGTCAGGGCTAACAAGGCTGCTGAGCCGCTGCTCTTACTGCAATGAGAAGGGAGAGAGAGAAGAGCTGAGTGCAGAGCAGAAGCTTCCACCTGGAGGACACATGCTCACCCCAAGACACCACATGGAATGTAGAACCCTCCCTTGACTTAATGGTGCAGAACTTGAAACCTGCTCCCCATGACCATCTGTGATAACTCAGGGCAAGCAGCGTCCCTTGTCTTGGTTCCAGTTCCCGGTCCTACTGCCCAAGAAAGTGACTGTCTCCACCAATCTGCCATCCTGGCTCTTCTCTCCATTCAGAGGCAAACAGACTCTGGGCACCATTCAGAGCACAAAGGATAAGAGCCAGATGTGTTCAGAGCTGCTCACATATACCACCTACCAGAGTAGGCCTCCACCACCTGGAGGCCCACAGCCTCAAGCTCTTACCTAGGAACACCTGCTTTGGAGCCAATGCCTGAAGACTGAAGAGAGTGAAGGAGGTTCTTGGCTGTGGCCTCTGGCTGGGCCTCAGCCAATTGCTGGATGGCTGCCTGCAGGGCTCTGCGGGAGGCTGCATCTCTAGGAGAGGAATGAAGGAGTAGGTGAATCTCAGCAGAGGCAGGACTGCTTAGGTCAAGTACTGGTCTTTCTGGGGAAAAACTGACAGCACTATATTCCAGAGGATCCTAGTAATGGAAATAGCAAGATAAATCACCCCTAATAAGAGCATAAGATGGTAAGGGAAGCACCTACACTTAAGGAATACTCTCCAGGGATTCAAACTAGGTCAAGTGCCTTTATAGCCACAATCAATGAGAGCAGACATATACCTTGTGACTAGGTAGGAACTATTCCACGCCTTCTACTAATGACCACCCTGAAGTATATAATGGTATCATCTCCGTTCAGCAGCAGAAGAAACTGAGGCACAGCAAGGGATCCAGTAGCTAGAGCATGGAATCAGGAAGTCTGGCCCCAGTACCTGGGCCCTACCTACTGTTCCATACCATCCCTTTTACAATGTGTTCTAGATACTGGGCTTCTGATTGGGATTCACCTGTATCGATGCAGAGTCAGGCAGAATAACTTGCAGAGCCCTTTTACTGCTCCCTCTGGCAGATCTGAAACCAAAGTTTACAGAGACATTTATCAATAAAAGCAAAGTGGTGAGCAACTGCTCTGGTCAGGCCTTCTGCCAAATATGATCCTGGGAACCAGAACCTCCAGAACACCCTGTATCTTTGAGGTAAAATCCCCAGGAAGAAAAAAGCAAATGACAAAATAGGACCTGAGGAAAACATCTAGTATAAAAAAGCTTAGAGTAGACATTTGATAAACCAGTGAGACTGAGGCAGTACACTGGACCTCAAAATCTTCCCTGTGGTTCATGGAGTGGAGGCTCAGGAGTGCTACAACTCTTCTACTTCTTTGTTGTTGTTTTAGACAGGGTCTCCCAAAGCCCCAGCTGGCCTGGAACTCACAGACCAGGCAGACCAAGGCAGACCAGGCTGGCCTTGATCTCAGAGGGATACGCTGGGATTGAAGGTGAGTGCTACTACTCCTGGCTCCTGTCCTGCTTCTTGACCTGAGCTGCTTTCACATTGTGCTGTTCAGTTTGTGAAGGATCAGCATCTGTTTGCTTATATGATATGTGCACTTTTTTTTTTTTTTTTTTTTTTTGGTTTTTTTGAGACAGGGTCTCCCTGTAGCCCCAGCTGTCCTGGAACTCATTATGTGGACCAGGCTGGCCTTGAACTCACAGAGATCTGCCTGCCTCTGCCTCCTGAGTGCTGGGATTAAAGGCGTGCACCACCAAGCTGGACCTGATATGTGTACTTTTTTATGTAGTCTAAACAAATGATTTAAAAAATAACAAACTAAGTGTAGTGACACGTGTCTGTAATCCGAGCTACTCAGGAGGATCACTAGATTCCAGAGGCTGGAGGCCAGCCTAGGCAACATAGAGACTCTGTCTCAAAAAAAGCAAAACAGGATACAGGTGCTTGCATGTATTGCCTGCATGTATAAAAGTACACCATGTCCTGCAATGCCCATGGAGGTCAGAAGAGGGCATCGATTCCCCTGGAACTGGAGTTATGGACAGCTGTTAGCCACCAATGAATGCTGGGAATGGAACGCGGGTCCCCTGTAAGAGCAGCCAGTGTTCTTTAACCACTGAGCCATCTCTCAATTAATTAAATTTTTAAAGTGCAGGATTAAAGTACCATGAGGAGCCAGAAAAAAGAAAAGCATCTATTACCAGGTGGTTTCTGAAAGTCCAAGCTGACCAAGAGATTAGTCAACTACAGGAAATGCAGACAGGCCAGGCATGGTGGCTCACGCCTTTAATCCCAGCACTTGGGAGGCAGAGGCAGGCGGATGGATCTCCGTGAGTTCAAGGCCAGCCTGAGACCCTGTCTCAAAAACACCAAAAAATAAAAAAAGAAAAAGAAAAGAAAAGAAAAGAAAAGAAAATGCAGACAGGGTAGCATATGCTGAATGAGGTTAATAACATGAAAAACAGGTAGAAGGGGTGGACTGATGGCACCTGGCACTCAATTAGTGCTGTTCATACACATTAAAGTATCGCATCACCAGTAGGTAGACTATTGTTAAACCTCTCTTACAATGAAGAAAGTGAGCAACAGGAATCCAAGCAGGCCAGCCAGAGGAGCAGTCAGGCTGAACAAAAGTGCCTAGGAATGCTAAAAAGCCAGCTGGGATGAGCACTACATGCCAGAACAGAGCATGTAGAAGCTTGGTGAGGGAAATTCAGCCATGGTAGAAGGCAAATGAGGCCCATGAAGGACTTACACAGGGCCTCGCTCCTGTCTCAGGCACCCAGATGATAGCAGACAAATGAGGAACAAAGACCCAATTCTCTCAAGGCTCCCAACAAAGAGGAAAACAGTAACTGTGGCCAGGAACAGGCTAAGAGAACAGTAATAATGACAGAAAACATACAATGCAAGTGTACCACAGCCAGGTGGTGTGTGTGGAACACCTTCCACGCATGTTCTCACAAACTCCTCACACCAACACTATAAGAGGTACTATCTTTGTATTCAAAACAAGAAGACAGCTCTATGCAACAGCACCTCCTTGGACTCAAAATATCAGAAAACTTGCCAGGCACAGTGGTGTATACCTTAAATCTCAGCACTCAAAAGGCAGAGGCAGGAGGATCTCTGTGCGTTTGAGGCTGGCTTTGTCTACATAGCAAGTTCCAGGGCTACCCAGTGAGAGCCTGTCTCAAAAAACAAACAAAATCAAAGATTTCATGGAGCAGGCTGAACTTTCACATCGAAGCCTACTAAGCACCTTACTCTCAATTTTAGAATTTCAGAGTGCCAGAAAAAGCAAAATCACTCTCAAAAGATTCAGAGTGGGTCATAAACTCAGACATATAAGTCAAATTCACTCCATAAAGCAGGGGAGGATGTAGCATTTGGCAGTTATTTTACAGGGAGAGCCATCTATGATGGCTCAGTGCGTGTATGCAGCTGGTGTCATCACAGCCTTAACTAACTAGAGCCTTGCTGAGAAACTAACCAGGAAGACCTCTGAAGAGGCCATAAAACCCAAACACTTAAGCATTAATACACAGGGGGACACCTCCATGCAGAGCAATTTACTCCATTGACATATGGCTTTAACAAGCTTGGGTATGCTGACCAGGCAGCAGCAGGTCAGGAGCAGCAGAGAATATGATGAAGAACAGTGGGACAGGCAGATGCGGGGCTCACATCTTAATCTCAGCACTGGGAAGTCTGAAGTTAGTGGCCAGCTGGGGCTATATAGTGAGGCTCCGAGGAAGTGGGGGGAGAAAGGAGGAGGGAGAAGGTAGGGAGGGGAGGGAGTTATTTCAAGCTGTGATAATGGTAGATGCCTAAAATTTCAGCAGTAAGGAGGCGTAGGAGGGAGGATAGTGAGTTCAAGGCCATCCTAACCTACATAGCAAGTCTTTCTCTCAAACAACACCCTCCCCAAAAATGCAATAAAAAAAGAAAATTCAATAAAATTGAAACATCGGTTGTTTCAAAACAAGAAGACAGCTCTATGCAACAGTCCTCTTGACTGTTCCAAGAGGACATTTGAGAACATGGCATCTCAAACTTACTGGACCTAGCTAACCACCTGTTACCATTTTGCTGACTTCCATGGAAATACAAAGAAAAACAGTGTCCCAAATTAAAACCATTGCTGTACCTGGTATACTGCTCAAGAAAGACTGGTATATCTTTTAGAAATACTTGTTAAAACTGTAAGCAGCTTTGGCACCAACAATAAACTCTGCACTAGTCCAAATGTTTAAACTGTCTCAAAGCAACTCAAAAAAAAAGGAAAATGGTGGCGGGGGTTGGGGGGGGCACACAAACTTTTAGTCCCAGAGCTTGGGAGGCAGAGATAAGTAGATCTCTGTGAGTTCAAGGCCAGCCTGGTCTACGTAGTGAGTTCCTGGCCAGCTGGGGCTACAAGAAGACCCTGTCTCAAAAAGACCGAAAAAGAAGGGACTGGAGATGGCTCAGTGGTTAAGAGCATTGGTTGCTTCTGCAGGACCCAGGTTCAGTTCCGAGCACTCACATGATGGCTAACAACCATCTGTAACTCCAGTCCCAGGAGCTCCAATTCCCTCTTCTGGTCTCTGTGGGCATTGCATACATGAGTATACTTACATAAATGCAGGCAAAACATTCATACACATAAAAAATAAAGGAAATTAAGACAGAAGCTATGCAGAGAGGGGGAGAGGTGATGGTTCCAAAGAGAACAAATATATTTTCAAAATGGAACAGTATTCCTGATACATGATGATAAATAAATACCTTTTCCAGCAACACATCTCCCCAGGTCACTGAGAATTTCTCTCCGCTCCTTCACACTAGCTGTGGTCACCTTCCCGGCAAAACGCTTTAGTGTCTCAGAGACCTGTGAAGACCAAAACCACAGAAAATTTCACTAGTCAGATTACAAACCAGAGAGAGAGAGAGAGAGAGAGAGAGAGAGAGAGAGAACACAAGCACATGCGCACATACCAGAATGACATTACTGACAGCAGGGGCTGGGTAATTATGCTACAGGAGGCTGCCTCTGTGCTTCACAGGATTTTTAGCAGCATTTCTGGGCTTCACTCACAAACTGCAGCCAGTAGCAGCCTATTTTCCTCCTGCCCCAGTTGTGACAATCAAATCTCCAGACACTGTCAAATGTCTCCCAGGGAGGGGGCAAACCACTCCCAGCTGAGATGTACTATTTTAATCCAGTCAACATACCGGAATGTACACCCCTACCTGAGGAGCTACTGGGAAGTTGATGCTGCTAGGGGAAGGGGAGTAATTTTTTCTTTGGGGGGTGTGTCCACTGGTAGGTTGCCTATGCTCCTGTGGGTGGTCTTCTACCCATGCACACAAACATGGACTGAACTAAGTAGATTATTTTTTAAAAAAAGGACATGACCAGGCATGGTGGCACATGCCTTTAGTCCCAGCACTCGGGAGGCAGAGGCAGGTGGATCTCTGTGAGTTCGAGGCCAGCTTGGTCTACGTAGTGCGTTCCAAGACAGCTGGGGCTACAGGGAGCCCCTGTCTCAAAAAGATTAAAAAAAAAAAGAGGACATGAAGATGAGAGAGGGATGTGTTGGTGGGGAAAGTGGAAGGGGGAGCTGAGGGGAGATGATGAAGATAGAGTAGATACAGGTATGAAATTGTCAAAGGATAAATTCTTCTTTAAAAACAAAGAGCATTATCTTTCCACATATAAACTATACCTCAATAATCCTCCAATAATCCTGAAAACACTGAATATGACCTCAGAAAGGACGATTGTTTTAACTCATACACATAAAATAAAAAATAATAAGCTGGGCGTGGTGGCACACACCTTTAATCCCAGCACTTGGAAGGCAGAGGCAGGCGGATTTCTGTGAGTTCAAGGCCAGCCTGGTCTACACAGTAAGTTCCAGGACAGCTGGGGCTACAGGGAGACCCTGTCTCAAAAAGACCAAAAAAATAAAATAAAATAAAAAAATAAATTTAAAATTTTGTGTTATGTTTTGCTTGTACCTGCAAAGGTTAGAAGAGGATGCCAGAGCCTCCTGGAACTGGAGTTATGGACAGTACCATGTGGGTGCTGGGAACCTAACCCAGGTTCTCTGCAAGAGCAGTCAGTGCTCTTAAACACTGAGCCATTTCTCCAGCTCCAAGGACAATTATTTTAAGCAGAGCTCTGTAACTAATCAGAACTAAAAATGTTGATTTCTAGCCAGGTGTGGTAGTGCACGCCTTTAGTCCCAGCACTCAGGAAGCAGAGGCAGGTGGATTCCTGTGAGTTCAAGGCCAGTCTGGTCTACATAGTGAGTTCCAGGCCAGATGG
>NW_008329642.1:248014-261357 GCF_000622305.1 Nannospalax galili
AAATAAATAAATAAATAAATAAATAAATAAATAAATAAAAATGTTGATTCCTAATTGTAAATTTAAGGCCCAGACAAGACATAGAAAGCAAATAAAGTTCATAGAAAAAAAAAAAAAAAATCTAAGGTGGGCCAACTATGTGCCTGGCATACTCCCTTCCCACAATCTCACGCTGACCTCCCATAGAAACCAGGTCAGTATCCTGGCCAGTCTGGCAGAGCAACAGCCCAGTGCTCAAGGTGAAAGATGACAAGGTTAGATCTCAGATCTGCATCTTGCTAGCTGTGGAAGTCAAGTTCAACAATGTCACCTCCTGATCTTCAGTTTCTACATCTGTCTAATGCAATGAGTAGCACTTACCTCACAGGACTGGTATGGTGATAAAAGAGGCAGAGTCTAGAGCACTGACTCTCATCCCAAGCATAAGGTTGGCTACTAATACTAAGAAGCCTGCAAGAGAGGCATCAGTAGTCCCATCTTATCAGTGATAAAGCACTATCTTCAAGAGAGAAGTTACTGCCTCAAAGTGGGGCTGAGGGCCACAGCACCTGCATTTTTGAAACTAAACTTGAAACCAAATAGGTCTATAAAAGGGTACTAACACATCCATAGCTTTCAATCATCTGAGGTAACACAGCTGCAGTCCCTTGCTTCTGCCATAAGCATATGACCCAGAGAAGGAAGCGGTTTGTGAATATTCTCAAAAAACCAGGAAGACCTGCCTCTGAGCAGTATTCTACAAACGACGTGGGCAGGTTGTGGAGTCACAGCAGCAGCACTCAACTGTTTTTGTTTTTGTTTTTCTGGGGGGGAGGGGTTCTTTGAGAATATTTCATAGGTAAGTCCAAATTAGTACCATGAATCAAGGGTTCAAAGAAGCAAAATAATGCTTTTTCTTTACTTTTTACATTTATTTATTTGCGGGAGGAGGTATGCATGTACCTGGCACTGTGTGGAGATTAGAGGACAACTTGCAGGAATTGATGCTCTCCTTCCACTATGTGGGTTCAGGTAAAGAACTCAGGTTGTCAGGTTTGGGGCAAGCACCTTTACTTGCTGAGCCATCTCACTAGCCCGTTTTTTTTTGTTTTGTTTTGTTTTTTCTTTTTTCTTTTGGTCTTTTTGAGACAGGTCTCCCTGGAGCCCCAGCTGACCTGGAACTCAATATGTAGACCAAGCTGGCCTTAAACTCACAGAGGTCAGGCTGCCTCTGCTGCTGGGATTAAAGGTGTGCGCTACCACACCTGGCTCTTGTTTTTTCTTTTATGCTTAAATTTCTGCTATAATTCTCTTGGCAATGAATAAAATTATGTCCACACTTCTACATAAATGATTTTTTTTTATTTTATAATGTTCTTTACTTTCACATATGCACATAATCCATGGACTCTAGGTTCGTTCACTAGGACAGAGCCAGGCTGTTATTTTAGTGGTCATCTACATATCACATCTCTACATTTGGGAGGTAAAGTCTAGAAGACTTTTCAGTTTTACTGCCATTTGACCTTTTCTACTCTGACCCCACCACACATTCTCCCCATCTCCTAACAGCAGTCCCTAGTTTCATAATATGATCCAACTAGGTAGTCAGTGTTTACATTGTATGTAAACAGTATTCAACTTCTATTTCCTGAACTATGTTTCTTATCCTGATTAGCATTTTTTTATTTCCCTGGAGTTAATAATTACCCTTTCCAACCTCACCTGTTTGTCTTATTTGACCTAATCTTATTGATAATCCGACTCGAAATTTTTTTAAAAGATTTTTTTTTTTTTTTTTTTTTTTTTTTTTTTTTTTTGTCTTTTTGAGACAAAGTCTCCCTGTAGCTGCAGCTGGCCTGGATTTGCTACTAACGGAGACCAGGCTGGCCTCGAACTCACAGAGATCCACCTGTCTCTGCCTCCCAAGTGCTGGGATTAAAGGTGTGTGCCACCAAGCCCAGCTAGATTTTTTTTTTTATGTGCATGAATGTTTTTGCCTGCATGTTTATATGTGCACCACGTACATATCTGATGCCTTGGAGGTCAGAAGAGGGTGTCAGATCGCCTAGAATTAGAGCTAGAGTTACAGATAGTTGTGTACCATCATATGGGTACTGGGAACCAAATATAGGTCTTCTGCAAGAGCAGCAAGTATTCTTAACCCCTGAGCCATTCTTCCAGCCCCTCAACTCAAACTTTGGTTTTGTGTTTAAATTCCAGCAAATTCTGTTCTTCCTGGAGTCTGTTTTTGGTCCTACCCCAACTTGGCATGTGATCGCATGTGATCCTCTCCAGGGGAGTGAGTTTATCATCCTAAAATGTACTCTTTTTTATGTCCATGTGAAGCATATCCTTCATTTTGGGGAGTCCACCCAAGTGTGAAAATGTTTGAGACTAGTACTTAAGTTTGTCTACACTCAGAATTCTATCTTGAAATTATTTTCCTTCAGAATACTGAGGCTATTGCATTCCTCCACTGAGTACTAACTCTGAGTTATGGCTGTGAAAGTCAAAGCCACCCTGACTTTTTCCCAGACAAGGTCTCACTAGGCTGGCCTCAACTCTACTCCTTCTGCCTTAGCCTCCTGAGTGTTGGGGTTTCAGGAGTATCAATTTTTACTTTTGACCTTTTGGATAAGACCTGATTTTTCTTCCTAGAAGCTTCTAGGTCTCTCTGTTTCAGGTTCTGAATTTTCATGGTGATGTGATTTCTTGTGAGTCTATTTCTATCCATGGTGCTGAGAACTTTTGGTCTTGGTTGGGGGAAAGTTTCTTGAATTAATTTGTGGACAACTTCCTTAGAAACTGATCCCACACTAGTATTCCCTGAGCAGTGGCTGCCTGCTTTATAGTCTCCAGAGAGAAAGCTTCTAGTCTTGCCAGCATAGGAGCTGGGAATCTTACTGTATCTAAACCTAGGGTTAGCCAAGTCTCCTTAGCCTAGCTCCTCCCCATTCTCCCTCAGTCTGAGGTTAGCACCAAAGGAGAATGAGAAAAGTTGCCACTGGAAACTTTGTCACAATAAAACTGAGAGACAGTACACTAAGAACCTTCAGGAGTCGTGATGGATGTTGGTAAGGTCCAACATAGCTTTCAAGTTCACAGGTATCTCTGTAGAAAGCTTTCTCCAACAGAACTTTCTCAGATGAGAAATGTTCAGATGACATTCTCTCAGATGACAGAAATGTTCTCCTTGGTTACTGATAAAGTACCCACTAGCCACCAGTGGCTATTTGGGCACTAAAATGTGCTTAGTACAAATGAAGAACTGAATTTTTCATTTTAATTTTCACTTTGACTAGCTTAAGTAGCCATATGGCTCTTCTGTTACTAGTCACATGGCTAGTGGCTACCACACAAACAATGTAACTCTAGAGAGACAATCCTCTGCAATGCTATTCCACCAGAGTCCTCTAAAAATGCTAAGAAACTTTCCTTCTTAGGATCCTGTAACAGCTCTAAACAAAACATCAGTTCCCTACATGGGAGGCCTTCACCAAATGTCTGTTCACTGTTCAGGTCAAGGGGTCCTTCTCAAGTCATCCACTCAAAAATCAATCTGCCCTGCACGGTGGCAAACAGCTTTAATCCCAGCACTCGGGAGGCAGAGGCAGGTGGATCTCTGTGAGTTCAAGGCCTACCTGGTTTACATAGCGAGTTCCAGGACAGCTGAGGCTACAGGGAGACCCTGTCTCAAAAATAAACAAACAAACAAATAAATAAAATCAATTAATCTACCCTGGACATCCAGGCTGCCCTTTGAATACCAATTTCTGGCCAGGAACGTGGGTGCACACCTGTAATTCCAATACTAGGGAGGCACAAAAAGGCACCTCGACAAGTTCCAGGCCAGCCTCAGCTACATTTTTAAGAGGGAGGACAGGCAAAAACACCAAGCTTCCTTTTCCTATTAATATACTATCTTTTCGCCTTACAACACAGTTGCAAAGGAGGCTGGGATGAGGAAAAGACTTCCTCAACTCCTTCCCGAACTCTATCCACAAGTGTTAATACTCAAAGGTGTCAAGACTTTTCCCACACGAGGACAATTCTGTGCTGTAATCTCGGACCTAATAATAACCCAACTGTAAGGTCTCCAACTGTATCTCAGTGAATCTCCCCAACAACCCTAAGAGCAATATATTTTATTATTGGTATTATTTCCACTCCGTTTTCCAGATGAAAAGACTGAGACTTGGCAGGGTAAGGGCACTTGTCTAGTGTCTCAGAGAAATCGGCGAGCAGGGCTTGAACTCCAAATCCGTTTGGATCCAAAGACTAAGACCCTGTATAGAAGAGGGGCTCGGAAGGCATTTGCTGAACACAAAGTTTCGGAAGGACTTGGCACTAACCCGCAATCACTGCCGGGAGGATTCGGGGAAAACGTGGCAGACTCGGCAAGGTGAACTCTGCAACCGCGGGGTCAAGAACAGCACGGCAGGGCTCCGGCCTCCCCGACCCGGCCCCGGCCGCTGAGTTCTCCAGCCCGGGTCGGAGTGCTTTGCTCGGGCCCGGCCAAGGCGCAAGCACCCCGGGCAGCGTGAGCAACCGCCCCGGCCGCGCCCCCAGCAGCCGCCAGCCCGGCAGTCCTGGCTGCCGGGTTCGTCCCCCGCCGCCCACACCCCGCCGCCTTCCGTGTGGGCCCCGCGGCCACCCGCCTCACCTGCGTGTCCGCCGCCATCCTGCCGGCACCGACTCCGGAATCGCTTCCGGAGCGCTTCCGGGTCACATCGGGGCCTACGCGGCAGGGCGAGGCCCGTAGTCTGCCAAGGTCAGGCCTCGGGCCTGGCGCCCCCGGGCGGGACGGCGGCCGCTGCAGCCCCGGGATGCAAGCCCTGCGCCGTGCGGCTTCGCGGAAGACGGCCTGGAAGCCGCGGAGCCTGTCTGCCACCCCCAGTCTGGGCGGTTCCAGAAGACTGCATTCTTTCTAGAAGCTATTAAATATTACTTTCTAGACTCCAGGAGCCGAGCTAGGTCAGAGTATGGGTCTCAGGTCAAGGAGGTTGCAAAGCAGGGGACGACGACTTTGAGGTTAGAACAGATAGAGAGAGGCAATGGGGAGGGTGCAGAGATGCTGCTGCAAGAAGAAGCCGCACCTGGAGAACTGCTGGATGCTCCATGCTGGGGATAGAAGCCAAAAGCCACGAGGCAGAGGCTGGGGCAGGGGTGAGAAAGAGCTTCGGGTACATGGAGAATTGGGATTTTTACTTAGGGTACTGATGTGGCTGTACTCTTACGGTTTGAAGGATGAGGTCTGCAGTCTACGCGTTGGCCCTCAGAGGTGGCTTTCAAACTGTTGACACCGAGTTAAAACAAGCTACTATACGGATCTGTGAACAAGCTTCATAACCATGTACCCTCTGAGCATTTCCGTTTTTTAATATGGTCTTCACCTACTTATGAATTTGGTCACCAGCCAGTTTGAAAATCCCTACTCTTGGGGCTAGAGAGATGGCCCAGCCTTAAGAGCGCTGCTCTTGCAGAGGACCCGAGTTTGGTTCCCAGCGCCAGTATCTCCAGCCAGCTCCAGGGGATCAGATGCCCTCAGGCCTCCATGGGCACCTGCACCCATGCACACGTATACACATAAAAACAAGTTTTGGAAAAAATACTCTTTAAGAATGACCTGACATTCATTGAATGTTTTTATGAATTGACATTAAACTCAATGTTTCAGAGCAATGTAAGTTAGAAGGCGGATGACCATCATACAAGAATCCTAGCATACTAAGTACAGTAATCCTCTTTATTCACACCTCCTGCAATTACCTATGGATGAACATGGTCTGAGTATGTAGTGGAAAACCCTTAATAACTTTGATATAGCACATTCTTCTCAATAGCATGAAGGCTTGCACCATCCACACTAGAACATGAACCAACCCTATGTCCAGTATGTCCATATTGTGTATACATGCTGTTAGTGGCCATGCTATCAGTTGTTCCTGTTCTCAAATAAACCTTATAATCACCCCAATTGTGTTAGTACTGTTTTATTTTACTATTAGTATCTGTTTTTATCTTCCTAGATAAAAACAGTACAGCCAGCCCTCTGTGTCAGAGTTCTGCATCCAGATTCAATTGTAAATCTTATTTTAGATCATGAAGAATCACCTATCAGTACTTAAACATGCAGCAGGGTGTAGTGATACAGGCCAAAGACAGCACCCAGAAGGCTGAGGACTACAATTTATATGCTACCCTAGGATACATAGCACCTTAACTCAAAAATACAGTAGTTGTCAGGCTGGCAAGATGGCTGTGGATAAACACACTTGCCACCAAGCCTCACAACCTGAGTTCAATACCTTTGATGGAACTGACCCCCACAAATTGTCATGACCTCCACACATTCACATACAAAATACAATTCTTAAAATGTTAAGTCTACATGGGGCTGGAGAATGGCTTAGCACTTGGCCCTTAAGAGGACTGGGGTTTGGTTCTCAGCATCCATAAGGCAACTCACAACTGTCCATTAACTCCAGTTCCAGGGAATTCAACACTCATACATACACATTTTAAAATTGTTTTTAAATGTGTTTGCCTGCATGTACTTTAAGTGCACCCATGTTGAGCAAAGCCTGCAGAAGCCAAAGAGGGCATCAGCTCCTCTGGTGCTAGAGTTAGAAACAGTTGTTAGCAGCCATGTGATTGCTGGGAACCAAGCCCTGGACCTTTCCAAGAGCAGCACTACTTTCCTGCCATCTAAATTGTGCTAGGTAATCCAGAGGTGCAGCACACAGGATGTTTCTAAGTTACATGCAAATAGCTTTTTTTTTTGGTCTTTCTGAGACAGGGTCTCCCTGTAGCCCGAGCTGCCCTAGAACTGAGAGATCCGCCTGCGCCTGCTTCTGCCTCCCAAGTGCTGGGACTACAGGCATGCACCACCACGCCCGGCTGGGTTACATGCAGGTAGCTTAATTAATGAGACCATGATCTATGTAGCACAGGGTTTACCCTCTTAACTTTCAATACCCCTGACTCAGCCTAACAACTAGAAATTGCAGGCCACACTACACCCAGGCTCAAATGGTTTGAGGGACTTGAGCATCCACAGATTTTCCTATCAGTGTCTGGGAACCAACCAATTCTCCTAGACACCAAGGTCTTACTGTGCATATATGGACATTATGTACACATTCTAACACGTATGAGTGCATTGCATGAATGAATACACCTGTGGCATGTAATACCCACAGAGGTCAAGAGGGTGTCAGATCCCCTGGAGTTAGAGGTGGTTGTCAGGCATCATGTGGTTGCTGGGAACTGAGCCCAGGTCTTCAGTTCTTAACTACTGAGCCATCTCCAGTCCCCATAAGTACACATTAAAAAAACAAAAAACAAAAAAACAGTATCACCTGCAGTTTTAGGTTACCTAACTTGGGACCTTGAACTATATCCCCAAGGATAAGGGAGAACTTACAAGAGAAAAACCTTCAGGTAGATACAATTAAGTTTCACCCCAATACAAAGGTCTGTTTCAGTCTTCCTGAAGCCCCAGCTGGCCTCCATCTCAAAGATCCCCCTACCTCTGCCTCAGATTACAGGAGCACACCACCATGCCCAGCCAGCCCTCAAAATGTACAAAAACGAGTCCAGAGACTTTTAAGAGCAGTAAGACTTTATTTCCATGTTTCTCAAATAAAGGACAAGCTGGTGCTTTCTGGGGAATTAGTCAAAGAGACCAAATCCCATATCCTCATCTGACTCCTCCGACTCTTCCTTAGCTTCAACCTTGGCTGGGGCTGCAGCAGCAGCAGCAGCAGGAGTAGCAGTGGTGGCAGCAGCCACAGGGGCAGCAGTCACAAATGCAGATGGATCAGCCAAGAAGGCCTTGACCTGAAGGAGAAAAGATGGTCAGGGCAGTCACAATCCCTCTGCCACCCACTCCCCTGGCCTTTGTATACCCCATTTAATAAGCAGTGTCCTTTGCCAGGCAGGGCAGCTTCAGTACAGTCTGGGAGACAGGGCCTGGGCCACCCTTACCTGTATAGCCCCTCTTTGCTCTTGTCATTTTTTCCCCCCCGTCTTTTTGAGACAGGGTCTCCCTGGGAACTCACTATGTAGACTAGGCTGGCCTTGAACTCACAGAGATCTGCCTGCCTCTGCCAAGTGTGCTCTTGTCATTTTTAAAGTGAGAAAATAAATACCCTTGTCCCCCATTCTCTGATTTTTACTGAGAAAGGGTCTCACTATGTAGTTTAGGATGGGCTCAAACTTGCAAGCAATCCTGCCTCAGCCTCTCAAGTGCTGGAATTACAGGCATAGACCATCACACCCAGCTTTCTAAAATAGATTTTTAAAATGTACCTACTACTGAGGCTGTGCATTAACATCTCTGATTACGTGTTTGCCCAACGTGTGTATAAGGCTCTAGGCTCAACAGCCAACAAAAAAATAGGGGACCAAATACAGCATCAAGGACAAATGTAAAGGATTGATCAGGAGCTAGGGGATGTAGCTCAATTGGTAAAGTACTTGCCTAGCAGGCATAAAACCCTGGGTTTTAGCCACAGCATCACCTAAGTCCAGACCTGGTGGTACATGTTATCCCAGTACTTGGCAGCTCGGTGTTCATGTTCATCCTCAACTATATAGCGAGTTCAAGATTGACCTTGCCTACATGAAACCCTGACTTAAGAGTATCTACTAATTGAAAGACTTAAGTATTAAAGCACTAACTCAGCAGTCAGGCCACTACAGTCCTAATGGGATCTTTTACCTTTTCAGCAAGTGGGAAGGTATAATCGGTCTCCACAGACAAAGCCAGGACACGCTTGTACCCATTGATGATAGAATGTGGCACCGAGGCAACAGTTGGGTAACCAATCTGCAGACAAACACTGGCCACATTGCGGACACCCTGGGGGGGGGGGGGGAGAAGGGATTACACTTTAGCTAATACCCTAGAGAAAGACAGTAAAATCTAAGAGAACAGACTTGCTCAGTTAGCTGCTGTCTCAGTCCTCTCACACCACACTCTTGGCAGGGCCAGACCCATCAGTTTACATTTTCCCCTTATTCCAAAGGTAGATGTTCCACATACTATATTTTGTGGAAATGTAAGCAATTAAGGTAGTCACTAAGGGGGCTGGAAAGATCGCAGCCACATGGTGGCTAACCATTTGTAACTCCAGTCCCAGAGTATTCAACGCCCTTTTCTGACCTTCAGTGGGCAGTGTACAATACAGGTTCACTTATATACATGCAGGCAAAAAACAACTCAGACACATAAAAAAATAAAAATAAAGGGTAGTCACTAAGTACTATCAGAGAAAAGGCTTAAACTAGTTCCTCTTGTAATTTACCACTAGTAAGACTTCCCACAAGTAATGGAGCTAACTAGAGCACATACAGGTAACCATAAAGGAATGTGCAAAAAACCCACTATAGAATCAAAAATGCTATGGACGTTCAAGTCCCTTCTATAAAAGGTGTGTGTGGAACTTGCTTGTAACCTACATACATCTTACCGTATACTTTACATCTCTATAATTTCTGATTCGTAATGCAGCCTAAATGCTAACATACATAACGAAAGTGTTATTAGTTCAACACATTTCCTTCTTTCAACTCCTAAAATGGCTAAATTCAGATGTGGAACTCAGAGGGAAGATTATACAATTTCAATGTCAAGGAATCACTTCTATTAATGAAATCAGGGAAAACAATTTCAGAAAGTCTTCAAAGGAAAGGTGCTTAGCAGTGCACATTATGCATTAAATTACCCTCTTCTCTCCTTTGACTCACACTCAAAGCCCACATCTCTGAGAGGCCCTGGGTTCAATCCCCAGTCTCAGGTCAGCCTAGAATAACCTATATTACATGTCTATCACTTTTCTAAGGCTTTACCTTCATTAACTCATTAAAGCCCTCCACAAATATTACAGCTATTGCCATTTTTGTGACTGAACTGTTTGAGGTTCATGGATACTGGCCTTGCTCCCAGCATTAACGTGGAAGAGGGACTGGGCAGCATACCTCCAGGAAGCGAGAATGCAGAGTTTCCTCTGTGATGTCAAGCACTTCAGGGTTGTAGATGCTGCCATTGTCAAACACCTGCTGGATGATCAGCCCAAAGGAGAAGGGGGAGATGTTCAGCATGTTCAGCAGTGTGGCTTCACTGGCTCCCACTTTGTCTCCAGTCTTTATCAGCTGCACATCACTCTGAGGAACAAAAGAACAGCAGGCCATTAGCAGCTGGACACACAACAGGCCTCCCCCTCCCCCGCACCCAGCTAACACCAGTCAGCCAGGTCCACTCACCAGAATTTCAATGGTGCCCCTAGAGATTTTTGTGGTAATGCCTAAGGCCTGGAAGAAAGAGGTCTTTTCAGGCCCCAAACCAGTGTTCTGAGCCGGCACAGTGACTTCACATGGAGCAATGGCACCTGCACGGGCAGCAGCTGGCACCTGAACAGACAATGAACAGTGAGCCACTGACAGATATGGCTAACCATCAACTCTACTTTGACTATTCCAGTTCTCCCCTTACCTTATTGGCCAGCAGCATGTCCCTGATCTCAGTGAGGTCCTCCTTGGTGAACACAAAGCCCACATTCCCCCGGATATGAGGCAGCAGTCTGCCAAGAGAAGTTTACAGGAGACAGTTATCTGAAAGCACCATTCTCCTGCAGGAAAAGGGAGGGCATCAGGAAGGGAGGGAAGGGCACAGACTGACTTTTCCAGAGCCGGGTTGTTTTCCAGATGCCCCCGGATGGCTTTGCGCATCATGGTGTTCTTGCCCATCAGCACCACAGCCTTCCCTCGGAGGGACATGCGGATCTGCTGCATCTGCTTGGAGCCCACATTGTCTGCTCCCACAATGAAGCATTTTGGGTAATCATCCAAAAGTTGCTATAAAACAAGTCAGAAACAAACCACTTCTTGAGAGGGGAAAGGGTAACGACTGTCAGCAGAAGTCAAACCCCACAGCCACTGGCTCCCCACTTTTATTTTTTTAAAGACAGTTCTCAGATTTGATTTCAGTTTACTTGCTGGTTATGAAAGGTACAAATTTTGAAGTTTCAACCATTTAGCAAAAAATGGACATTTAGTTTAGTTGGGTATGGTGGCACACACATGAATTCCTGGCCAGCGGGAACCACACAACTACGAATGTGATTCAACAAAATGATACTGACAGAAAATAAAACTGTCACAAAATGATCAAGACGCCGATGTACAGCACTGACTGGGGAATCTAAGCTGTAGATGAGTTACTGCACCTGAAAATCTTTGTGTCTACAATCTTTATGGTAAATACGGGAAACTGAAGCACAGGCTGATTAATGCCTAATTTTTCAAGGGCAGGTGGTCAGCACTTCTGATTAAAGGCCTTTCAGAAGTAGGCCAGGTCCCAGATGTGTAAACTTGCCTCACAATGACTCACTCAGCCTTTCCCAGACACATGAAAGTTTCTACAAGATGACCCACTTGGGCTGCCTGAGCTTGTTTTATCTGCAAGAAGGGGACCGACCAACAGCCTAATTCTGTGAAAGCACCTGGCGGGTGACTGTCCCTGTAAGCGCCCGAGGCGGAGGCAGCATGATGCTCGGCCACAACCCACTGGACACTTACGATGATCTTAAGGAAGTAGTTGGACTTCCAGGTCGCCCTGTCTTCCCTGGGCATCACGGCGGTGCGTCAGGGATTGCCACCCAGGGTTTAAAGACGATGTCACTGGGGAAAGAAAGTCCGCGCAAACCAGTCACCATGATGCCCGTCCCAGGCCTAGGCCGGGCCAGCCGCGTGGCCCGCTGCCGGGCCTGGGCTGCCGCCGACCGCAAGGCAGCTGACCGCCCCAAGAAACACGAGTGGGCCCCACGACTCCCTCACTGTGCCGCGACCCCACCGTCCTCCACCTCGCAGTAACCCCACGCTCCTGCCGCCAGCCCCCACAGAGGCCGAATGACAGACAAACCTCCAAAGAGGACGCCTGGCAAGAGAAGGGCCGCCCGCCGGCGCAGACCTTTTATGCCTGCACAAAGCGACCAATCAGACGCTGCGAACGACAGCTCTGCCTATTGGCTGAAGACATTAACCGTCCCGCCTAACCAGACTGATCTACGCAGCCATTGGGTGGTATCGCTGCCACTCCTACCAATAAGAAGCCGCCTCTGAGTAGTGCAGATAAGGAAGGCATCCCGCTGTGTTCGAGGAGGGCGTTCTGCGCGCTGCTGTCCCCTGCTGGGCTGGAGCCGCCTTGCAGAGTCCTGTCCCCCAGCCCGCTCAGGAGCTAGGAAATCATCGCAAAGGCTCTATTGTCTCTTCTAATTTGTTCTTCCTTCAACCAAAACAGATATATTATTCTTTAAAGTCTGAGTCCTGTGTGGCGTGTTGGCGCATGTCGGTAATCCCAGCACTCGGGAGGCAGGAGCAGGCCTCTTTAAGGTCAAGGTCGGCCTGGTCTACAGAGCGAATTTCAGGCCAGCTCTTTAAAACCCCGTTTCTGAGCTGTAGAGATGGCTCAGCAGTTAAAAACGGTGGTTCTTACAGAAGACTCAGGTTTGAATCCCAGCACCCACAGAGCAGCTAACAACTGTCCCTAACTCCAGTCCCAGGGGATCCCGACAGCCTCTTCTGACCTCCGTGGGCATTACAGGACAGGGGTGCACTCACATACATGCAGGCAATACACTCATACACATAAAAAAATTTTTATTATATTTATATTTTACTTATTTTTTTTTTTATCTTGTAGACTGCCTATAAGATCCTATATGATCTGCTCTCCATGTCCACAGGGAATCTCATCACTTGTGTTCCTACTAATTCCTTCCAGCAGGATCTTTCTCTTTGCTGTTTTCCCGAGCATGCTGTTATTTTAGGGCTTTTGCCAGGCCTCTCCATCTTCCTAGCCAGTATCCACCAGAGTAACTCACCTCCACCAGGTCCTATCTCCACTCTTTACCTGACCAAGTTAGAAATTTCCAGTGATGGGGCTGAAGAGATGACTCAGAGGTTAAAAGCATTTGCTGTTCTTGCAGAGGACCTAGTGTAAGAGTGAGACCACTGAGGACAAGTCAGCCTTCGGGTTGCAACAGCATGAGGTTTATTTGATACACAGGTACCTGTGGGCACAAAGTCTCCTCGGAGGACTTGCGCGCCTACAGGCTGGGGTTTGGCACTTTTATAGAGCAGAAGCAGGGTACAGAAGCAGAAGCGCGGTTATTGGTTAATTCAAAAACACACAGAGTAATTTCAAAAGCACACAGAAATATGGGGTAAGGGTCGGGGCTAAGGGGAAGTGGGATTGCTAAATGGGAGGTGACCTCAGGGACACAGAGGTTTTTCTCCTGATTTCCTGGTATCGAGCCCCAGGGGATTGCCAGATGCAGATGGCTTGACCACTACGT
>NW_008329642.1:265316-274261 GCF_000622305.1 Nannospalax galili
TCCGCGTCTCAGGGATACGTATCCTTCAGATGTATATTGAGCTCCAAAATACCGGGCACCCCAGACCATTGGGATGCGGTCGCGACCAACACAAATACACAGAATACACACAGAAAAACAATTTACTCAGATGTGCAGCTCGGTCAGGTGACGAGGGGGTTCCACGTCCCTTGTCCAGACGTCCGACAAGGGGATTCCACGTCCCTTGCCCGGACGAGATCCACGAATACAAATGAACAAAAAGTTCTACGGATGTGGTTCTCACAGACCCTGGGGCGTCCCCCAGGCCGACAGGCAAAGCTCAAAGACCGTAGTCTTGCTCTTGCACTGTCCAAAAGTACAGACGAGATCTCAGATTCCAAATTCTACAGACACTGCCTAACAGGATCAAACAAGACAGACAAAAGCATCTACAAGAGAATACACAACCATCTGTAACTACAGTTCTAGGGGATCCAACACCCTCTTCTGACCTTGGTGGACACTACATGCACATAGTGCACTTCCATACACCAAGCAAAGCACTCATATACACATAAATCTTTTTAAAAAGGAAACTTCCAATGAGTTATCAACAAACCCAATTCTGTTTCTCAAAACCTACTGGTCTAGGGTGGAGTTCTAATATTCTTGTCTTGCATCTAGTTTATTTGCTGTACTTTAGTGCTTCTTTGGACAGTTCTGCATGAAGCCATCTTTTCACATTACAGTTCCCAAACCTGACGACACATCAAAGTCAGCCTGGTCTTCATAGTGAATTCCAGGACAGCTGGGACTACAGGGAGACCCTATGAAAAAAAAGACCAAAAAAAAAAAAAAATCTATAGGATTGGGGCCCATGAATTTTAAAAAATTTTTAAATTATTCCTTTTTAAATTTTTATTGTGTCTGTATGAGTGTTTTACCTGCATGTATGTAAGTTGTACCTGTGTTATGCAATACCTGAGGAGGCCAGAAAAGGCTGTCCAGGTGATCCCCCCAGAACTAGAATTATGGACGGTTGTTAGATGCCATGTGCGTGCTGGAAACTGAACCTGGGTCCTCCAAAAAAGCAGTCAGTGCTCATAACCACTGACCCATCTCTCCAGCCCCTTATTGTATTGTGTGCACACACGTGTGCACGCATGTGTGTGCCTGTGTAAGTTTTAGACAACCATATGAGTGCAGGAGCTCATGGAGACCAAGAAAGGGCATCAGAACCCCCTGGAGTTGGAGATACATGCGGTTGTGAGTTACCTGGGTGCTGGGAACTGCACCCAGGTACTCTGCAAAAGCAGTAAGCATTTTTAACTAGTGAGCCATCTCTCCAACCCTCATGAATGTATACCTTGATTTATTAATGTATACCTTGATTTATTGATTTATACCTGGATTGAACCCAGGGCACGCTACACAAGCAGTCTACTATTGAGCCTTGTTTTAAAGTCTCCTGGTTCTTCTGATGATTGGCCCAGTTTGAGAACTACTAGAGTCAATAATTGCTAAGAGCACTGTTTAATGACAATGTATTTCTGCATGTACAGCATTGTGCTAAGTACTTTGTGTGCATTCCTGATGTTAATAATTTTCACGATCCTCTGAGGAATAATATTGGTATTCCCATTTTATCTATGAGAAAACTAACAGAGGTTAAATAATTTGCCTAAGTCTCTTGGCCAGTAAGTGATGGTTTCAGAAGTACAATCTAGGAGTGAGTTCAAAGCCTATAGGCCTCACTATGCTACCCACGCTTCCAAACCCCTGAGTCTGTCTTCCTCTAAATGCAATCTTCCAAGTATATACATACTCTCATGGTCCATTTCCAAATACATCCTGGCTCTGACAATATAAATATCATCTCTAATTACAGTACATCAATATAATATCATGTCATGAAGCCATTAGAAATAATGCAAACCTATATTCAGTAGCATGGGAAAATATCCACAAAACACAAATGAGAAAGCAAATCACCATGAAGCGTGCCACACTCATTTCTATAAATAGAATGACTCAAACAAGGGCTGGGTGAATAAACCAAGTCATTACCTCTGAATGAGTATTGAAAGTAATGGTCACTTCAAAGCTCACCATGATACGGTTAACATTCAGAATAGAATTTACTATGCCGCCTAGAACACTGTTCCAAATGACTGGGAAACACTGTGAAGTCACACCCTAAGGTGGAATGAAACTATCCAGTGAGCTTTGGGGAGCAGGGATCTGACAAAGGCAGAGGCAGCACGCATGTATGGGCATAACCACAAGGAGGCGATAAGAATCCAACAGGAAGCTGGAGGTGAAGGGCATTCCACTGGAAAGGGCTACCCCATCAAAGCTTTAGGATGTAGTGAGTGGAAGGCCACTCACAGGCCCATAGGAAGCTACCCTCAATGAATCTGCATGACAGCCCAGGGCAGGGCCTGTCCTTGCGGGACCCCATTAAATGTGCTCCAGCCTCTCCCCATCCTGTCCAATAAAGCTCATGCTGGAGCCAGTAAGATCTGTGTCCACAGCAAAGTACCCAGGATCCCATTCTTGGTCTTTTGACTTCTGGGAAGGGAAGGTCAATTTGCCCTCTATCTGATGACCCTTATGAGCCTGGAGAGATTTTGGTTTTTTGCTGGGGCAACTAGGGGCAAGAAATGACACTAGCACAGGTGAAAATAGTGGCAAATTTTATTGGCATAAATCACAGAAATTGAAATGGAAAAAGCCAGGTTAGATGTTTATAGAAAAAAAAAATCAAATGATCACATAACTACTGACCCAGAGAATGGCCCCCCAGTTACCCCAGTCACTTCTTGGGGAGGGGCCTGGGGCAGGTCACTGTAAACAGAGCAGTAAGGCCTGTGGGTAGAAGTGCAGATGGCAGACCTTTGGAGCACCCAGGTTTACCTCCTAAGACCTGGTCTGCTGCCAGTCCAGTCCCAACAGAAGACCCTCTTCTGGGACCCCACCACACCCGGCCTCTGCTAGGAGACTGGTGTGACAGTCTGGGTCCCCTGCCTGTGGATCCTTCTGGAGTGCCTTTCCTTTAACCAAAAAGCCCACACCTGGCTGCTCCTGTTTTGACAGCTGTGGGGCTTCTTGTTCCTCTGACAAGGTACTGTCCTTTTGCCCCAAATCCTATCAGGCTCCCTTGCACCAAACTTGGGGACTTCTTCCCAGATCTCCCAAGCATGAATCCCACTTGTGAAAGGGGAGCAACCGGTACCCAGTCTCCAGGAAGTTTGAGGAAGTGATGCGCACAGCAAAATCAAGACCAAAGACCTTTATGGTCTTCCTGGTCAAAATCGGACACCAGCTTTCCTGAGAAGGCAGAAGAGCCCCAGAGAAGCAGCGAGGTGCTAAGAGCGTTCAGAGAAGTGGGTTCTCTGTTGCCCCACAGTTCACAGGGGAGCAGAGGCTCCTGATGTCTTACTCAGGCAGGAAGCCAGCCCCCAAAGTGTACTTTCTCTTTTGCCTCCCTTGGGAACAGGACAGATGAGGTTCAGAATTCCAGGTCCAAAAGGGCCAAACACCCTTAAACCAGTTTTAATTAAGAGCTTGTTTGCCTGGGCAGTAAGGTCGGGGTTTTACAGCAGTTTATAAAACAGTCCTGGTGAGCTGTGAAGTTAGAGAAGGGGTCACAGAGCTGCTCCCAGTTCACTTGCTTGTGCTAACAAAAAAACAAAATACAAATTGCTTCCCCATCCCAAGCCCTCAGTACAAAGCAAAGTCCATACCAAAGCCAAGGTCACCGACAGGACCAGCGGCAGTGGAAAAGGCAAGAATACAAAAGGGAACGTCTTTAAAATCTCAAAATCATCTTGTAGAGAAGTAAAAGAAACATGGGCAATATGAATTCAAACCTCAGTGTAGAAATCTATCAAAGTCGGTACAGTGTTGAGGCACGGGTGATACTCCCTACCTTACGCCATCAGAGAAAGTGGCTATAAAACATTATTGCTGGAGAGGTCTTTCTCAGTAAAATCAGAACAGGTACAAAAGGGGCAAATGGGAAATTAGAGAAGTCACCCAGACCCTGGGAGACTGAAAGGTGGACACCAAAGAACCTTTGGTGGCCTGTGGGCCCATCCACCCTTGGATGAATGGGTTTATGCTGGCATTGTCAGAGGGGGCTGGGTGTCCCCCAATACTCTCAGGATAATTAAGGGCAGAAAGGACCCCCAGATGACCTTGCCTGTCCTCCCACCTTGACTCTACTGCTCAAAGGTAAGAGGCTCCAGTGTGGGGTGCTGGCCTGGCCAGGCTATTTGTGGGGATGAGCACAGGACTTGGTGGGCCCTGGGGCTCTGATAGGGGTGAGAAGCAGGCAGGAACCCCATAACCCTGTCCCATCCTGTGCCTGCACCTGCTGAGGACGAGGTTCCAGTTTCTGTTGGATTTGCCCCGTCACCCCTGGGTGAGGTCTCTGGGTCACAGTAGCAGTGGATGACACTGGCTGGGGAAGGGGGTGGATGACCAGAGGCGAGCCTAGCAGAAGAGCTTGAGGAAGCAGTTCTGGCAGTAAGGCTTGTCATTCTGCTCCTTGAAGGTGCCCTTGTTGAGCTGTTTGAGGCAGAAGGCACAGACGAAGTGCTCAGGGTGGAACTTCTTGGCCATGGCGGTGATGCAGCGGCCGGTAATGGGTTTCTGGCAGCCAGAGCACAGTGAGCCACGCCGCTCGTGGTAGTGTACCTCACAGTATGGCTGCCCGTCGTGCTCAAAGAAGCTGCCGTTGACAAAAGGCGTGAAGCACTCCTGTCAGACAGAAGAAGAGAAGAGGCTCAGGGCTGTCCTGGGAGAGGCTCAGGGCTGTCCTGGGAGAGGCTCAGGGGACTGTTGCCCTTGTAAGTCACTCCTATTTGCTCATTGTTTCCCATGAGCTAAGGTAAATACTGAATTCTCCCCAAGAGGGGAAAAGTGAGGTGCATAAGTGACATGATCTGCCAAGATCACTACTAAGTTGTACAGCCTGGATTCAAACGATGCCAGTGACTCCTAGCACGGAGTCAGGAAGCTATAAAAGCATTGCCAGAAACTGGTATCAAGAAACAGATTTGGACTAAATCCCTGCATCCTAGATTCCAATTTGGAGATTAGTATGCACATGCAGTATGAAAAGCTCTGAGAACGCCTGCAGCAAAGGGTATTTCCCAAACTTACTTGGCCACACAGCACTTGGTGGGTCCCTAGTACCACCTAAGGGGCTCCCTGACCCCCACAAATCAGGTTGGAAACCCTGTCCATCTCTGTTGAATCTGCTCAGTATTTGCATCATGTCATTTGATTCTTGTGGTTCTTCTCCCCAATCTGACCAGTCTCAGGGCCTCCACACAGCTCTGGCAGACACAGTGGACATCACCGACCTTGCCCACTTTGTCTCAAGATCACTGGGACTTGTGTAGACCCAGTCCCTACTATTAAGCCCTAAACAAAAGGCATGATGAGAGGCCCCTCTCTCTACCGCCTGCTCCCAGCCCCTCCAGCTGCAGTTAGAAGCACCTTACCCGGCATACAAAGCACTCGGGATGCCAGAGAGTGTTGAGGGCCGAGATGTAGTTCTCCAGGATGGCCCGTGCACAGCCTCCACACTTGGGTGCAAACATGTCAAAATAATCCTTCCGACAGTAGGCCTTGCCATCCTTCTCATGGAACCCTGAGGGTCAGCGGGGTTCAGGGATGAATTTAGGGCTTCCAGATGTGGAGCCAGAGGCTCCACCAACAGCAGTTTCCCTGCCTTCCTCCCAAACATCCCAGGAGGTGGCAGGCATGCTTTCCAGGCCAGCCATACCTTCTAGGCCAGCCATACCTTCTGGACCAAAGAAGGCTCCACACTGAGCACAGAAGAAGTGTTCTGGGTGCCACGTCCGGTCAAGGGCTGTCACCACTTTCTGTGAAAGGAGAGAAAGGGATTATGAGCAAGACTGTCCTTCCCATCTCACCCCTCTTATAGTCAAGCAAAGAGCAGAATACTTCCCAAGGGCATCCCCTAATTACAACTACTAGTAAACAGTCTGATTTGTTGACGGATATGATTGCACACACACAGACTCTCTCTCTCTCTCCTCTCTCCTCTCTCTCTCTCTCTCTCTCTTTCTCTCTCTCCCATCCCCAGCACATGCTCTCTTCTTTAAACCTCATGGGTCAAAGTCATAGGTTCACACTTTTTACTGTGACTCCTACTTTATAAGTGAAGAAACAGGCTTAGAGGCATTTCCCTAATATTACACAGTAGGAAAAGCAAGAAAGCCGACATCCAGCCCATTTGCCTGATCAGGGTTCCCAATCCCTCCAGAGCCTTAGCAGAAATCCAGAACAAGTAGTAGAGAGGAACGAGAACTATCTAATACGCAGTGGGTCAGGTTGGGGCTCCACCAGGTCAGATGCCCAGCCCCCCGGCATTTCCTGGCTGTGTGAGCCTTGGGGCTGACACAACCCCTGAGCCAAGGATGAACCGATACGGCTTAGAGCCCAGATGAGGGAAAACTTCAGCTGTTCCCCCACAACCGCTACAGGTACTCACATCCAGGATGGGCCCATTGCAGTAGTAACAGCGTGGGGAGAAGAGGTTGTGATAGTCCTTTTCACAGTAGGGCTGCCCATCCCGCTCAAAGAAGTTCCGGGATCCAATCTCCTCCTGGCAGTGCGTGCAGACAAAGTGCTCAGGGTGCCATGTCTTCCCCATGGCAGTCACCACCTGAAAAGGAAGACACAATATGGCACAGGGCAAAGACAGAGGCAGAGGTCCCAGTGCCCACTTCTCCCACTTATTACCTGCCCAGCGATGGGCTTCTTGCAGGCTCCACAGACCCCTTTGGCAACTGTGGCAACCCCCAGCTTGTTCAGGTCGGATTGCAGGCTCCCCAGCATGCTGTCAAGTTGGCTCCCAGGCTTTGAGAGTCCCCCAGGAGGTGAGCTGTTCCCAGTCTTCCCCTGGGTCATGAACTGTGGACACAAGGAGAAAAGGCTGGTTAGACTTCTAGAGCCTGGGGTGGGGCAACTTGTGGCACCATGTCCAGAAGGCTTTGCCCTTCTGGACAGATGGCCTGACTGAGGCAAAAGGCAGTGTCTTCTAGGGGGTGTTGAAGAGCCCAAAAGGTGAGAGTGATATCAACAAGTTGTCCTATTGTCAGGGAAGGATCCCAGTACCCACTGTGTGGCCAAACCCAGGGAAACCTGCCAAGCAGGAACTCAGCCCCCAGCCCGAGCACTGACCCCTCCCTCGTCCTGCCCTTCAGGGCTGCTCTGCCTGCTGCTCGGAGACCAGCCAGCTGCCCACTGCCGTTCTCCGTCCGCTCTTTGTTCCAGGCCGTGCATCTTAGATGAGGGAAGAAAGGAGAAGACAGATATTTTAAAAACTAAGAAACATTAGGAAACCTTGTCACAAGACTTTCACACAGGGAATTCATGATTAGAGGGTTTTTCTCCGCTGGCAATATCACAATCAGGAGAGGAAAAAAAAATCTAGCAAAAGAACCTGAGAGAGACGCCCAGGGAGGAGAGGAGGTGGATGAGCCACCCTAAGGCATGGGTATAGGAAGAGGAAGAAAACACAGAGGCCGCGCCAGGCACTGGCCTGCGCTGGAAGGTAAAGAGATGGCTTGTGGCTTCCAGTATGGAACTGCCTTCCTCTGATGGCAGTACCCAGAGGGGAGAGGGTGCCAGCACATCAGGTTCTGAGGATGCTCTACAGTTACTATGCAGGGATAAAGATGGAGGGCAGAGCCCACAGTGCATGTTTGAATGTGTGACTATGCAATATCTTTAGAGTTAGGAGGTGGCTTAGGGATGAGGCAGGACCCAGGGAGGGTGGGTGCCAGGGCCCTTGGGAGGCCTGCCTGCATCGAGGGGAAGAGTGGGTCCTCACTGGTCTGGCAGCCCACAGACCTCACAGTGTGAGGTACTGGAGTGGGAGGGGTGGGACCCTGTCCATCCTCATCACAGGGTTCTTCCCCTGCACTCGTGACCCCAGAAGTAGCATGGGTGCCTGCTAAGGGCCCTGGGCAGGAGGGAGTGGGCAGGCTGGGCAGGAGAGAAGAGCTGGCCGAGGCGTCAGAGTGATGCTGCAGCAAAGGGACAGGAGGAGGAGAAGCCACAACAGAGATTATTCTTCTCAGGGGAATGGGAGAGTCAGGAGGGAAGACGACCTGGGAAGAAGAAAAGGGGGAGAAGGAAGATAAGAACTCATCAGCTCAGTAAGCAGAGGGGACAGGGAGGGGGTGATGGGGCCAGTCTGTCACAAGGCCACTGAATGGAGAAACCACCCCCACCATCGCCAAATCTTCCTCCAGCCAGGACTAGGGCCAAGGAAACATCCAGACTCCTGCTTCCCGGCCCTGGTCCCCAGCAACTCCTGGCTACCTTCTCTACCAGCTGTCCCCCGGCCCGCCTCCCATGTGGCTGCACAGTGATGATAACGCCCTCAGTCAGCCAGTCCTGGGCAGAGGCCTCTGCTGCCTCCTCTGCCTCCAGCTGGATGCCCAGCCGGCCCCGCAGTTCTGCGATGAGCCGCTCCTGGGATGGGGTCCTGCTTAGGGTGGCAGGGTCCAGCCGGCGGCGAGGGGAGGGTTCCCGGGACATGGGATGTGCATGGCCTGTCTCCTGGCTCCTCCTGATCACAGAGCGGATCTGGGGGTGGAGGGCAAAGCTGTCACCATCCCATTCCAGGCAAAGGACAATGCTGCTCAGCCCAAACTAGGGTGTCACAGGGGAGGAAAAAGCAGAACACAATCGCCAAGGAAGAAACAAGCTGAAGTGGGTGGAAGCAGGAAGCAGATGGGCCTGGCTCAGAGTACAAGCAGCAAGAGGGTCCAATGGTCCAGCATTCACTTCTAAAGTTAGCCTTGACCTTAGACAAAGCACCCAACTTCCAAGGGCCTCAGCCTCTCTATCCTTAAATGGGATAACAGTATTTTCTTGGCTTATATCACTTAGTTATCACAAGAATTATTTGTGAGGGTTTAAGCAGGTATTCTTGA
>NW_008329642.1:274395-301477 GCF_000622305.1 Nannospalax galili
CTTATTTATATTATAGCTTACTTTGTTGCAGTGTTTGGTTGGGGGTTGTTTGGGGGAAAAGCATAAAGTCTGAATCATAGAAGAAACAAGTAAGAGCCAGGCACAGTGGCACGGACCTATAATCACAGCACTCAGGAGGCTGAGGGAGGAGGATAGCCAAGAGCTCCAGGCCAGTCTGGGGCTAGTGAGACTCTAGTGAGAGAGAGGAGGGAGGGAGGGAAGGAGGAAGGGAGGAAGGGAAGGAGGGAGAGAGAGAGGGAAGGAGGGAAGGAAGGAGGGAGGGAGGTTGGTCATGTCAGCCAACTTGCTGAGGAAACGTGCTGTCCAGGAATTATCTCATCTAATCCTCCGGACAACTTTGGAAAATGGGTCTATTATTACTCCCATTTTTTTTTGTTTGTTTGTTTTTATTTTTGGTCTTTTTGAGACAGGGTCTCCCTGTAGCCCCAGCTGGCCTGGAACTCACTATGTAGACCAGGCTGGCCTTGAACTCACAGAGATCCACCTGCCTCTGCCTCCTGAGTGCTTGGATAAAAGGCGTGTGCCACCATGTCCAGCTTTTTTATTTTTTATTACTCTCATTCTAAAGAGGAGAAAACTAAGCCTGGGTGGTTTACTGAAGGTCACATAGGCAACAAGTCGTTGGCAGGGTGGTTTGTAGGCCTATGTGAGTCCCAAGTCCACGCTTTTAACCATTCTGTACATTAGAACATCCAGGGAAGCTCATCTAAAGGGAAGTCTTAAGCAAGTAAGAGGTGGGTCATCACTATCAGTCATCAGGGTCCAAGAAGCTCTGCTGGCCCCACAGCACCCTCCGTCAAGTGTTCATCCTCAGGGCCATGGCTACTTGACCCTTTCTGCTCAGGCAGACATGCACGGGAGGTTGCATGCAGTTAGCAAGGAGTGGCTGACACTCAAGACCCTCCAGGGTCATGCCTAGTGAGCTGGTGCCTGCCTGGCCAGAGGTGGATATCCTCTCCGAAGCGTTGGATGTGCCCGTGACCTTGGCATGTGGAAGCTCTGGCTGTTCCTTCCTGGCCTCGAGAACAACTTCGGTGGCATTTTCTCGGTTCCTTGAGGTCTCAGGTCCCTGGGTTGGTACCCCCAGGCTTCTCTTCCAAAGAATATTTCCACTTAACTGCTCCTTGTCAGCTGGGACAGGGCAACTGCTTTCCAGGCCTCCTTGCTTTGCCTGTGCCCTCTCCCAATGGCCAGTTTTCTTTGTGAGACTCCAGGTGTCTGGAAAGACAGCCTGACGGTCTACTGCCACAATATCTGGCTCAGTTACTTCCTGAAAGTTGTAAGAAGTTCCAGGACTGGATGCTGTCAAAGCCTGCGGCCATCTCTGGATGGCAGCCACAGTCTCCTCTGGACATACAGGCTTAACTAGTGGCCCCTGGGAGTTTTCAGGCTCCTGGGATCTTGTGCTCCCAGCAAGGTGTAGAGTACAAGAGAAGGGAATCCGAGAGGGCTCACTCATGGAGTCCATCAGGTTCCTCCTAACTTGGGCCTGGTTCTTGGCACCAACCAGTCCCAGAAACCCCTCCACGGAAGGACACTCTTTTGAGTTGTGGGTATCAGAAGTTACCTCTAGGCCGGCCAAATCAAGCCAGCTGGGGCCCATAGGAGGTAGGAGGACCTGACTATGTCCTTCAGTGTAAAGAGCCTCTGGAATGTGGCCTTGGCCTCCAGGGGAGGATTTTATGGTGGAAGGCAAAACTGCAGAAGGCATGGGAGAAGGAGGAAGAGGATGAGGAAGGGCACAGGGTGGAGATGGAGCTGAGCTGGGTGGCAGCACCACAGCTGAGGAGCTGGTCTGGAGGAAAAAGACAAAAGGAGAGGGGAGAAGAGAGAGAAAAACAGGGAGAGGTGAGGAAGGATACTCAGGCAACAGGTGGGCTTGGCCTGAGAGTTCAGAGTCACCATCTACACTGACACAGTGGATGCAATGCTAAAGCACAAGTCAATGGAAAAAGACTCAGACCCCAGGAATGCCTGCCTGAGCCTCAGGTCCTTGGACCTTATGAAACCCAGGCAACAGAAAGCAGCCACATACTAAATTTAATTTAATTTAATTTAAAAGCTGGGCATGGCGGTATACACCTTTGATCCCAGCACTTGGGAGGCAGGGACAGGTAGATGTGATGCCAGTCTGGTCTACATAACAATCTCCAGGCTATCCAGGGCTACATAGTGAGATCCTGTCTCAAACAAACAACCAAACAAAACCAGAAAGTGGCCACAAGGCCATACCTATGACATCACCAAGAGTGAGTACCAAGGAGACTAAAGTAGGGTACATACAGGGAGACAGTAAACAGGGACATCAGCTCTGGGCACAGCCCAGTGGAGTTAGCCACAGGCAGCTGCTCAGCCTTCCTCAAGCAGCAGCTCCACTCTCCATCCCTACCAAACCATTCCAACTTCCCTTTGTCCTCAAGTCCTTGCTCTGGGGGCTCAGCAAGGAGCAGTGCAGCTTTTCCTCATGTGGTACTGGGTTACTGGCTGTCCCAGAAAGCAGCAGCAACTCAGAGGAAGGGCACCAGGGCAGGTCAATGCCTGGATCCTGACATGCCTCTAATTGGCTGCTCAGAACCATGGCAACAAGGCTCAGAAGCCCAGATTCAATCCTCTATCCCTAGGCACATTCCTTCCTCCAAGTGGGCTCCAGCCATGAGCAAGAGGCACCTTCTGGGCCAAGAATACACAGACCACCTGGCTCCTTTCTTATATTCCCTAAGTTGTGCCCCAAAGGTCTCTGGCTGACCCATTAGGAGCTAAAGTCAGCAACTACTAGAGAAGTCTGTCAGTTAATCCCCATCAAGGCATGCATCCTTCTAAATAAAACATTGTAGACTGGCAGGCCTGGGGAGACTGGAAGGGGAGGGTGGGGCACGTCGTGCTGTCCAGCCAAGGGCTTGGCAGGTTAGGTTTCCTATAGACAGGGTTTGTGGGAACAGGCCAGCATCCAGGCTCTTGAAGCAGAAGGGGAAGGATGGAAAGAGACTGGCAGGGAGGCCTGTAAATCCTATCACTACAGGCAGAAAGAAAGAGGGTGTGTTGAGGACAGCTAGCGTGGGAGATATGGTTCTAGGGTAAGTGACCTCTCAGGCACGGGATCCTGAATCCCACAGGGGCCAGAAGAACACACCCTCCCCCTCCAAGAGCAGCTATCAACACAGGGCTCTTTGTCCCTGTGTCCCAGCCTCCTGATCTCTTTGACCTGGGTGGCTGGGAGAGCCAGGAGAGGAAGGAATGTCCCAGCTGAAAGCTGCTCTAGTTTCTCTGCCTTCACTGGCTGCTGAGCAACTCAGTCTCCACAGACTATGTGGCCTTTCTCCCTTGTTGTGCTGGCAAGAGGCCCTGCAGAGCCCCTGCCTTGAGGTAAAGTATCTGAACACTGAGGAGCCAGGGACCAGCCACTCACACAGAGGTAAGAAAGACAAGGGTAGAAGGGCACCTTAAAATCTGACAGTGAAGCCATGAGCTCGTCCAGCTCCCTGGTGGCAGAAGAGGCCGAGATACGCGTCTGCTGCTGGCTGGAGGTGACTCGCTGTGGACTGCTCATCTCACCCTGGTTCACAGTGATGGCGGGGCTGTGGAGCAGGCATGGGGTCAATGGAGAGACAAAAGCCAGCCCGAAGCTTCACAGGGGATTGGGTCAATACCAGCTCTGGATGCCACTAAAGTCTTATACCTCTGAGTCCCTAGGTCACCAGTACCCATCACCTTGGGGACCATCCCTGGTAGGGGGCAATCAGCCAGGAGCTAATGCTCAGGTAAGCTGACCAGGGAGAAGACAGGGTGACTCAAACAGCACCCTTTCCAAGAAGATACCTATGCCCCAGGCCAGGGGTAAGCTCACCTGTTAAACATACCTAGTACCATCACACATCCCCTACAACGCTGTACACAAATGTGAGATTACACATGGAGACGCCAATAAGAGCCAACATTAAGCCAGGCAGGCATGGCTCACATGTGTAATCCCAGCATGCAGGAGGCTAAGGCAGGAGGATAACTGTAAGTCTGAGGCCAGCCTGGGCTACATGGTGAGTTCTAGGACAGACTGCACTATAGAGTAAGTACCTCAAAACAAACAAACTAGTGCTAATGTTATTATGTACTTCTGGTGAGTACCAGAGCCAGACCTTCCCAATTGCTAGACACAGATCATTTATTCTCACCTTGCTCTACATATGTGTTCTTATCCCCAGGATCCTTGTCCTCTTATCCTCTTTTAAAGTTTGTTTTTTATTTTTGACACATGGTCTCACTGTGTAGCCTGGTCTGTCCTGGAACTACATACCCAGATTGGCCTTGAATTTGAGATACTCAAACCTCAACATCCCAAATGCTGAGATTATAAGTGTGTGTCAACATGCCCAGCTTTGGCTTATCCCAATTTATAGACAGAAAACTAGGACTTAAGAGCTAGATGCAGTAACTGGCACAACCATGATTTGAACCCATGGTAAGGCTACAAAGCCTGTGCTAACAACACTTACTGAGCCACAGATGGCCCCTACATGCAAGATGCTTGACTTTTCTGATTGATGGTGGCTGACGGTGGCAGGGATAGTATCCACATGGCTCAGAGCCTGGCCAACAACAGACACTTAAGAGAATAGGTGACCCTAGGGCTATGTGACATATACTACAGCCTGGAGCCTGGCTAGACAAAATATTCCCCAGTCTGGGGAAGAGCCCAGTGGATACTCACACAGGGCTGGGCACAGAACTCTCCAGTTCATCCAAGAGGCTCTCCACACTGGGCCTCACATCCTCCAGGCCCCGGCTCCCATTTCGCTTTGGCTTCTCTTTCGTCAGGGGCCCAGCTTTGCCCCTCAGAGGGCTGTTATTCTCTGGGATGCCATAATGGGGGCTCAAGGCACCAGGTAGTGGAGGGCTTGAGTTGGTCTCATCTTGGAGAAAAGGAGAGAAAAAAGCTTTTCATCCCTTGAGACTTCCAGGAATCCTAAGGCCAGTAGGTAGCCCGGGGACTTTAAATCCTACCTGCAGGGAAGCCCGAAGGATTATGCTGCACGGCATTCAGTTCTAGTAACAGACGGTCGAGTTCAGAGAGGTTGCTGCCCAGAGAGGAGCTCATTACGGTAGGTGAAGGCTCAGCTGATTTCTGCTTATTGGGAAAGCTTTGAGACCCAAAGGACAGAAGTGAGACCTCAACCTTGCACTGGGCTTGGCAAGTCCCAAATTCTCAAGGTACTCTCAAGGGTGGAGTGTTAAAAACTTTCCTCAGCAAGAAGGCAGAGGGGAGGGAAGGGATGTGGTGAAGAGAGGAGGAAGGAAGTCTTGCTTCAGTTCTGCAACTACATGGAGATGCTGTGACAGAACAGCCCAGCCCATCTGCTATATGGAGATGGAAATGAAAGGTGGTTGACAAGGACAGGAGCTGGAAAGGCAGTTCAGGGCCTTCTGTGGTTAAAACAATGGCCCTAGAGCTTCCCAGCAAGAGGGTGGAATCGTGGGGTGCTGGGTCTGTACCTGTAGACGTGCTCCTCCTCGCCTGCTTGGGGGCACAGAGAGCCAATGCCGTCCTGGGTGTTGGAGGTACCAGAAGTTTTGGCACTGGAGCCGTATGTGGGCAATGGGGATGGAGGCTGCAGGAAGAAGAGAACTCAGAGAACTCTCCCAATGGAGAGAAAAGAAAGGGAGACAGGAGCAGTCCAAGTCACCCCCAGGTGGTTCCTACTCACAGTCTCACCAGGGAATTTCCAGTCTGGTCAGGTGATTAATACTTGGTCACTGGCTCCCTCACATTGTGGGTGGGAAGGGCAGTGTCTGGTTGGGGACAGTCTAGGGCCCCAGTCCATTCCCCCAGCCCCATGTCTCCATTGGTTTGCCAAGTCCTTGGCAGATTAGCTCCCTTTGCCCTCACATCTCTGAAGGTTTCTCAGGCCCCATCCACACCTTACCTGCTGGTGGGTGTATCGGGAGCCACTGGGCTGCCACTGGTCTAAGGAGTCAAAGATTGTGCCATTGAGGGCCTCGCTGGATGGAGGTGGTGGGACGGGGGGTGGCACTGCAATCTCCTGGTAGGTGTGGTTTCCAGTTGGGTAGGAGTAAGGAGGCTCCTCGGATAAGAACACGGGACGTTTGGAGATGTGGGAGGTGGTAGATTCCAAGTCTGCCAACAGGGCGTCTGCAAAGAAGAGGAGGTGAGAGCCAAGCCTCCTGGAACCCTCCAGGGGCAGTGTCCTGCCCTTCTGAACTTCAAGAGCTAATGTCTGGCAGGCACCTGCCCCACCCAAGGGAGAAACGACCTGCCTCAGGACAGGACGTTGCCGGCCCAGCCTGGCGAAGAGGCAGCTTCCAGCTGCTATCCTGTGCCTGGCCCAAATAGAAGGTGCTCTGGAGGCTCACTCCAGACTGTTCTTCCAGGCTCTCCTCCCTCAGAGTTCAGGTACCTGACTCTGTGTTTCTCCTTTGCAGGGCTGTGCCGCTGGCTGGTACAAGCGAGAAATGCCTGCCTGGAACTCTGATTCTGCAGGGCAACTGGGAGAACCCAGCGGGAGGGGCCCCATGTCTTGTCACATCACAGGGAGGAGGAGCCCTGCAGAGCCAGGCCCTCACTGAACTTCTAAGAGGTCAAGCTTTCCCTTGCAGACAGGAAGAGGCCCTGAGGCATACCTAACCTCTGGCCAGGTAGAAGCAGACCTGAGCCCCAAGCTCTAAGCTCCTTCTAGGCTCCAGGCTATGGGTCAGGTATGTAAGGGAGACTGGGGACTGGACTGAAGCCAGCTCAGTGGTCCCCACCCCCTCAACAAGCTGGGGGCAAGACTGCTCACTGGCTGTTTCTGCTGAAGCCTGGCAAACAGCCCAGCCCCAGAAGCTCCAGGGCCCCACGACTCTGCTTTTAACAGCAGCCAAGGGAGCCAAATCGGTCTTCAGCTTCTAGCTTCCATTACCCGGCTCACAGCGGCCAACAGGGGACCCAAACTCTAGACAAGAGGGAATGGCTAGAGGGCAGGAGTGGAATACTGCCTTCCTGTCTTATCCCTCTACAGCCCTGAGGCTCAAGCAATGGAGTCCAGGCCCGGATGCCACACCCTCATTCCTGCAGTGCTCACCGCTTGTTCACTCTCAGCTCCCTGGTAACCTGCTTGATCCCTGGAACCTCAGGGGTAATAATCACAAAAGAAGTGGCAGCAGGACACTGATTACCATCTGCTAGTGACAAGCATAGTGACAGGCATTTACATACATAGTCACAGTTAAGCTCCTAGTAACCTAAAAAGGCAGAACTCTGTTCTCTTTACAGTTAAGGAATGTAGGCTTGGAAAGTAAAGAGACCTGCCCCAGGTAACAAAGGCAGGGAAGCTTGGGACTACATGACTCCCTAAAACCCCACATACATGGCCTACAAGAAGCTGCTGTGATTGCACAATGATGCAGAGTTAGAGTTCAACTTCCTACATGTCAGGGACTCAAGCTTTGAAGGCTGTCAATCTAATCCTTTCTTGTAGCCCAGTCCCCAGTCCCACTCCCACTCAGGAGAGAAGAGGAAAGCAAGATCATGCAGCCTCCAGCTGGCCTACAGCCTACACCGAACACACCTACCCCTGGCTGCTGCCCTTTTGGTCAGAAGAGACACTGTTCCAAGGCCGAGACCCTGGGTCCTGGTGCCCTACTCCTGAAGAAAGTCAGTTCCTGCAGCCCCTTGAGATCCTCTGGAGGAGTCTGACTTCCTGTCTCCCACAAACCGGAACAGGGAGTCGCTATGTGTCTAGGTAATAGTAGAAAAGAAACCAATGTCCACAGCCAATCCCAGTGGCCCCTCTAAGGCCACACCTGCTGCCCATTTCCTCTGGGCCCAACCCAAAGTAGGTGGAGCCTCTCTTCCTCTATCTTGGGAAGAACCAGCTAGGAAACCCTGCAGGGTTCCCCAGAGCAGGCAACAAGCACAACCTTGGTGCAGCTGGGAGCAGGGACCGCAGCCAGGCCTGAACACCTACCAGGGCCAGGAGCCTCACCTGTGTACTTGCTGTCCTCCCCATAATATTACCACAAAGGGCAAAGCTGAGGTCCCCACTGCCAAAGCTGACCAAGGGACAACACAGATTCCCTTAGGCTCCAAACACTCCATGGAAGACACATGTTAGCTTTGCCTGCTAGGCACCCTGAATTCGGGATTCCACTGCCCATTCATCAATACCCCATGCCCTACACCCAGTGTGATTCGAAGCCTGGTTTATTGGTTTATGGACTGAATTCTTGTTTGATTTCAACAAGTCCTTTCCTTTTCTATTCTATTTTTGTGGTGCTAGAGATAGAACCCAAGGCCTTGTGCACACTAGCAAGCACTCAACCCCTAAGCTACATCCTAATGCTTGGGTCTTTGAGACAAGGCCTTTCTATGTAAACCAGTTGGCCTCCAACTTTCAATTCTCCTGATCCCACCATCACCATGTCTAGTCTCAATGAATTTTGTTTGTTCACTTTTCTTCTATTTTTTTTCCTGTGTGTGTGTGTGTGTGATAAGTGGGTGGGGGTGCATGTACCAGTTCAAGACTGTGGACATGAAAGCTCAATGTCAGGTGTCTTTTCTTTTTTTCCTTTTGGGTGGGGTGCGTGTGTATGCATGTGTGCGTGTGTGCGCGCGCGCGCGCGCGTGTGTGTGTGTGTGTGTGTGTGTGTGTGTGTGTACACGTGTGAGTTCAGCGCTAATGGAGTCCAGAAGAGCGTTGGGTTGTCTGGTGCTGAGTTGTGGGCAGCTGTAAGCTGGGAGCTGAATCAGGCCCTTTATATAAACAGTACAGGATCTGAACCCATAGCCATCTCTCTAGTCCAAGGATATAGTCTTTCATCACTCACTACCTTTTTTTTTTAATTGTCTCTTTTGAAACACTATCTTTTTTTTTTTTTTTTTAAGAAAGAGAACAGGGGGCTAGAGAGATGGCTCAGTGGTTAAAAGAACTAGCTGCTCAGTTGTGCCGGTGGTCCACGATTTTAGGCAGAGGCAGGCAGATCTTGAGTTCAAGGCCAGCCTGGTCTACATAGTAACTTCTAGGCCAACTGGGGCTATAGGGAGACCCTGTTTCAAAAAAAAAGAAGGAAGGAAAGAAAAAAAAAGAACTGGCTGCTCTTGCAGAAGACACATGTGCTGTGGCATGAGCCATCTACATTTGCATGCACACACATCCACACACATCCACTCTTTTTTAAAGAATTATTTTATTAGCCAGGCATCGTAGCACATGCCTTTAATCCTAGCACCTGGGGCAGAGGCAGGAGGATCTCTCCGAGTCCTAGGCCAGATGGGGCTACAGGGAGACCCTGTCTCAAAAAGACCCCAAAAATTTTATTTATTATTTTTATTTTATGTGTATGAGTGCATTGTCTGTATGTGTGTAAGTGTACCCATGTCTGCAATACCTACGGAGGTCAGAAGAGGGTATTGGATTCCCCTGGAACTGGAGCTACGGACAATTATGAGCTACCATGTGGATGCTGGGAAGCCAGCCTGGTCTACACAGTGAGTTCCAGGCCAGGTGGGACAACAGGGAGACCATATCTTAAAAAAAAAAAAAAAAAAAAAAAAAAAAAAAGTGTTTAACATTTATTTACTATTATTGTGCATGTGTGTACTATCACATGTGTGGAGGTCAGAGGTCAACTTTCAGGTACTCTCTCCCTCCACCTTGTTGAGTCAGGGTCTCTCTTATTTCTGCTGTTGCACTACACACGTGGGTTTCTGGCTGATTCTCCTGTGTCTGCCTCCACCTCCCATCTTACCACAGGAGTTTTGGAATTCAGATGTGCACCATGAGTCTTGTTTTATATGGGCGCTGGAGATCAAACTCAGGCTGTCAGGCTTACAAAGTAAATGCTTTTATATACTGAGCTATCTCCCATATCCCTGTGAGTAATTCTTACCCTGGTGTAAGATTTATAAGGGATGGCAGATGTTAAAATAGATTAGTTAGCTGCAAACATCAGGCCTATCTGCTTTAAAATAGGATCTTTAAAAAAAGATCCTTCTTAGTCTTTTCTGAGTAAAATCTGTGTAAGATGTGAACACAACCTTGACCAGAAAGACTAGGAAAGCAGCATTTGAAAAACTGGAGCTCAGTGGTTAAGAACACCAACTGCTCCTGTAGAGGTCCTGGGTTTGGTTCCCAGCACCATATATATGTCGGCAAACTGTCCATAACTCTAGTTCCAGGAGATCCAGTGCCCTCTTCTGACCTCTATGGGCATTGCATGCACATGGTACACTTACATACATGCAGGCAAAACACTCATATACACCAAATAAAAATATATAATTTTGTTAAAAGGAAGAAAATAGCATTTGAAGTCTCAACTATGAATGTCAAGTAGAGGGCACATCATCCCCAGTTTCCTCCAGATATGAGAGAGAGACAGAGAGACAGAGAGAGAGAGTGTGTGAAACTTCAGCAGGTCCCTAAACAAGCACGGTGTCTGACATGGCTTCCTTTTCTCTTTCCACCCTTAGTCCTTGCCTGGTGATTTGGATAGGATTTGGTGTTACAGTACCCAAGGTCCCAGACAAACTGCTCAAGGAATATAAAAGGCAGCCAAGAACTGGAGAGATGGATCAGCAGTTAAGAGAAGTGGCTGTTCCTGGGGCTGGAGAGATGGATCAGCAGTTAAGAACACTGGTTGTTCTTGCAGAAGACCAGGGTTCAATTCCCAGCACCCACATGGTGGCTATGAACCATCTTTAACTCCAGTTCCAGGGGAATCTGAAGCCCTCTTCTGACCTCAGAGGGCATTGCACGACATGGGTGCACGTACCTCCATGCAGGCAATACATGCATACACATAAAATAATAAATAAATAAATTTTTTAAAAAAGGCAGCAGGAAGGGGGTGCAGATCTGTGCTGTGGAGCAGGAGAAACACCCAAAGGTCTCCCCTCATTCTGACAGTACCACAATTTAAAACCTGGGTAGAATCTGTCTTTGGAAAAGGATCCCTCCACCCACCTCCACCTCCCTACGGCAAAACCAGAAAACAAAATTAAAGTCCTTCTAAGTCTATTTCACTGGATCCACACTCAAGAGGAATCTACCAGTTTTCCTGACCCCACTACATCGCTGTGAAGTGCCAAGGCCTTAAGACTTGGGTACGTGTATTACAACGGCAAGAGTACCAACGCCAACAACAGACTCATTAGACCAGTCAGCTCCTCTGTTTCACCAAGCATAATAACCTTAACAAGAAAGCAGAGTAAGCCAAGTGCCTCTGTGTGACACCACCACCAGCTGATAACACACAAGATATCCAAGTTAGCCTAGAGCCCAATCTTCCCTTGAAAAGCTGGGAACTGAAGGAGCTATTCTGAGATCTGTGCTACTAGTAAGAGACTGGTAAAATTGTAGACTGGACTGGCCCCTGAGTTCAGAGACTGAGTTGCAACTGAGTGAAAAATAGACAACAAAATCTTGAAGAACTGCATTGACGTGTAAGCCAAATTTAATACTCTTCAAGTAATGTTGGTTGAACTGATTAAGTTGCTAAACGAAACCTGGAACAGGACTGATTATTTTGCTCTCTCTTTGCCATTGTGGCTTCTTTCTGCCACATTCCTTATTCTTTGTGTTGTCTTTCTAAGCTCAAATGTTCTTTGATAATTCACACTGCCCTGATTGTGGGCAAAAGTGGTTCCCTAGTTTAGAACTAGGGCACTGGTTATACCAAACTGAACTTATTGAAAATGAATGTTACCAAATATTCTTTTTCAAAAAACTATTTTATTTATTTTTTGTCTTTATTTTGAGGCAGGGTCTCCCTGTAGCCCCAGCTGTCCTGGAACTCACTATGTAGACCAGGCTGGCCTTGAACTCACAGAGGTCCACCTGCCTCTGCTTCTCAAGTGCTGGGATTAAAGGCGGGCGCCACCACACCCAGCTATTTATTATTATTTTTATATGCATGCATGTATTGCCTGCAGGTAGGTAAGTGCATCCGTGTCGTGCACTACCCTCAGAAGACTGATGAGGCTGTCGGATTCCCTGGAACTGGAGTTATGGACAGTTGTTAGCTGCCATGTGGGTGCTGGGATTCGAACCCAAGTCTTCTGTAAGAACAGTCAGTGTTCTTAACCACCGCACTATCTCTCCAGCCCCATAAAACTTTTTTTTTAATTTTATTATTTTTATGTGTATACGTGTATTGCCTGCAAGTAGGTAAGTGCACCTGTGTTGTGCAATGCCTGCAGAGGTCAGAAGAGGCTGTCGGATCCCCTGGAGCTGGAGTTACGGACAGTTGTTAGCTGGGACTCGAACCTGGGTCTCCTGCAAGAACAGCCAGTGTTCTTAACTGCTGAGCCATCTCTCCAGCCCCCTACCAAGTATTCTTAGACTGCATTAACAGAGCTAATTATTGCCCTGAATGTTAATCCTGATAATCCTGCTAATAGAAGCATTGTTCTGCCTTGGTCCTTCCCATTTGAGTGGGCACCTCAAAAATCTCACCAGACGGACCTTTGAAAAAGCTTGCCATCCATTTCTTCTAGGTCCTCTGCTGGGTAGAAAAAGGATACATGACTCCAGAGTAACTAGTCTTAATCCTGCATTGCATTTAATCTTGACTAGAACAGACAAAACCTTAAACAAAAAACCTGGCCAAAGCAAGTAACTTCTGTAACAGTCAGAATCATGGAGACTTTAGAGAGTTGTGTGCTAATAGCCCAGGGAAAATGAAGAATCACTTGTTTCTGTTTTCTCTTTCCCATTATTTTTCTTTTTTTGGTAAGGTGCTGGGATTGCTTGTGCAATGGGGTTGCTTGTGCATGCTAGGCAACTCTGCTACTGAGCTAAACCCCAGGCCCTCATTTCTAAATCTGATCCCCCAGACTATCATTTTGTGAACTTCTTAAATTGTTGGGTCTGCTTCTGTGTCTATGCATATTTAGTTCAGCATAAATGCAGTCAGTATCCTAACCAGATTATCTAGAATCAGACTAATCTACAATTCATATAAATGTTTTAAACTTGCTTACCCCTCCTGAAAAGTGCCACAGCTAATACTGACATATGATAGCATGATCCTGGAGGGGAGGCTCCATGCTATATGCCCCATCAACTGCTTTTCTAACAGTGACTTTTGTGAGAAAGCATCCTTGTAGCTGGAGTCTAGATTATTCTAGATTTCTAAATTTCCCCTCTTATACATTGACTGATGATTATGAGAGATGTTATGTATATATAAAATGTATTTATATATTAGCCATTCCTCATTGGCCCTGTTTGGTTTACACTCAGTGCACTACTGATAACTGGTTGCTGTCACATTCTGTTTGACAACACCTACATAGATTACACAAAAATGTTGCAAATGCTGCCAGTTTACACTTACTTGTCTATATAACCAAAGACTGTCCTGTCTAGTGGTGACTGAACTTAACGGTGTCCTCCCCTGGAAATGGAAAAATAGCTGTGCTATGAATTTTATGACAAATGATAAAGCTTAACTCCATGTAATTTATGAACATCTAGTAGAAGCTTTTGTCTTAGAAGTAAGAATGTCTTGCTGAATGTTCACTATATTCTGGCCTTCTCTTTTTCATGGACATCATGGACTCAGATATGGAGTTAGGCAACTTGGAGAAGCTATTCTCAGAAGGCACTGAACAATTTAAAATTTCCATTTAAGATTCTAGATTATTTGGGCAGGAGAGATGGCTCAGTAGTTAAGAACACTGGCTGCTCTTGCAGAGGCCCTGGGTTTGGTTCCCAGCACCCACATGGTGACTCACAACCATCAGTAACTCCAGTTCCAGTTCCTCTTCTGGTCTCCATGGGCACTGCACACACATGGTGCACTTACAGGTAGGTAAAACACATAAAAATAAATAAAATAAATAAAAGATTCTAGGTTATCCTGTGCTTTTGTAGCAAAGAATGATTTATTACCCAGGAGCCAGGTTCTTTGTCTTTCCTCCCCTGGGGTCCTTATAATGTTTGATTTTTTTGTCCTTGTGATTGTCTCCTCAATGAGTACAATATGGTTTGTTGTTGTATAAGACATTTCAATCACAACCAAAGGTTGGAAGTAGGGAGCAAGAGGCCTTCTTCCTTCAAGTCTTATTTGGGAATAAAATCTTTCTGAAAAGTCTCAGCAATTTTTTTAAAGCACCTCACCAGCAGGTACTGGTTCACACACAAGAGTGAGAAAAGCCTGGCAAAGGAGAAGAGTTGGCCTTGCCCTGATGGGCACATTGCTTCCATTGATAAAACTGGGGTCTTTTCAGGGAGGAGAAAGTGAGGAAATGAATGAATGGCTGTTGATAGGCAAGAAATACTACTTTCCACATGTGAAACCTGAAGTTTTGTTTGTATAAAGAATGTACTCCAATCCACTTATACATGCCTTATGTCCATCACAGTTGGAGGGTCTCTCCTGTTACATTGCTGAATAAACTGTGTGGACTGCTTAAAAAAAAAAAAAAAAAAAAAAAAAAAAAAAAAAAAAAAAAAAAAGCTGAAGAGATGGCTCAGTGGTTAGGAGTAGTTAAGAGCACTGACTGCTTGCATCACAGAGGACCGGGGTTCAACCCCACCACCCACATGGCAGCTAACAACTGTCTGTAACTCCAGTTCCAGGGGATCCGCTGCCTTCTGACCTCCGCGGGCACTGCATGACACAGGTGTACTTACATACATGCAGGCAATATGCACATACACATAAAATAATAATAATAAATAAAATTAAAATTAAAAAAGGCAGCCAGAACTGAGACTGAACCTTTGGACTCTTGTGGCTGTAGATGCCTGGCATTTCCCCCATAGGCTGCAACACTGTTAAGGACCAAAGTCTCCTTGAAAGCTCCGTAAACTCCTCCCCTGGCTTGAGAAAATACAACTGGAAGATCCTGCTTTAATAAAGGCATCCACCTGCAGACAGAGTCCCATCCCAAGAGTTTCCCCCCAGATTTCAGCCATAGCTACAATCTTTTGTCCAAGCTCTAAATCTCCTTCTACTCAAACCCCAAGGAAAGTATCTAACTGCCCCCTCCTCAGAGACCCCTGCTACATTGTAAGACCAGACACAGATCCTCCCTGCTCATTTGCTGGAAGGACCCAACAGTCAGAGGATCTCCTTTAGGCTACAGAAGTCTCCAAGTTCCTCAGCATCACTCCACTAAATTTTTGGGTCCAGGCCTGTGACCATCTGAACTCAAGTCACTCTAAGGGAGAAAGGTCTTGGGGTTTTTAATCCTCCTGGCCCAGTGTACACAGGACCTGAAACTTGCTGCCACAGAAGAGGGAAAGTTGAGGTCACTGGGTAAGACTATGTAACCTGTGTATATGAGAGTCAGGCAGGCTGTCTCAAAGATGGGGGCAGGCAGAATGCAAAGTGCCCAGCCAGCCAAGGCAAAAGTTACTGTTATACCCTACTGAATTAGGGAGCAGGCCACCTGCTACTGACCACCAGAGGGCACCATTGGTCCAGGCGTTCCTGTCATCAGTGTAAGCGAACATAACCTCATGCAATCATGGAATTTTCTAGCTGAGCTGGGGAAAGACCAGGGAATCCCCAGCCACAGAGAGAAGTTTTGGTCCCAGACAAGTTGGTTGGGCTGGAGACACAGAGCGGCTGGCAACACAGGAGCACGAGATGGCCTGGGTGTCAAGACACTGGGGCCATGCCTGGAACTCACTGTCATTAGGAGGAACAACCCAAGGGTGATATGATATTCAAAGGCTCTACAGACCTAGAGGGCTACACTCACCTCCACTATTTTTTACACAGGCAGTGCCACCGGCATGCTCATTTCTGTTTCGCAGCTGTGCCTGGCAGAAGCAATAGCTCAAGGTAACAGCAGTTTGGGTCTGGGAGACTATTCAAAGTTGGAGGGGTAGAGTGCATAGGGGGCCAGGCAATAGGGAAAAGGCCCTTAGCTAGGTACAGTGACACAAAACTATAATCTCAGCACTCAGGAGGCTGAGGCAGGAGGAGTTGTAACTAGCAGACCAGCCAGGGCTACATCATAAGATCCTGTCTCAAAACAAAAAAGCAACAAAAATATTAAGAGAAAAACAATGGGGGCTAGAGAGATGGCTCAGCAGTTAAGAACACTGGCTATTCTTGCAGAAGACCCGGGTTCAAATCCCAGCACCCACATGGCAGCTAACAATTGTCTGTAACTCCAGTTCCAGGGGATCCAACACCCTTTCTGTCCTTCTGAGGGCACTGCACGATGTGGGTACACTTACATACATGCAGGCAATACATGCATACACATAAAATAACTCCAGTTCCAGGAGAGTTGATTCTCTCTTATGACCTCTATGGGCATTGCACACACAGGTGAACTTACATACATGCATGCAAACCACTCATATACATAAAATAAAAATTTTAAATGTTTTTTTTTTTTTTTTTTTTTTAAAAAGCAAGAGGCCCTTCTCTGACCCCAGTGACTATCCAAAAGAGAAGTCTATATAGGCCTACAGCCCCAAGGGAGTTAATACGAAGGCAAGGCATCCCTAGCCCCACAGCTTTCCTAGGAACTGATAGAGGAGTCAGAGGTCTGCCCACATTCCTCGGGGAATGCTACAGCTGTGCCCCTCAAGTTCCCATACCAGCTCAGGGGCATAGCGTAGAGATACCCTGGAGTCCCATCAAGTCCTCAAGATGGTGGATGATTACCAGATCACCTCTGGGGACTCAGGCTGATCCACTGACACAAAGCACTCAATAATGGATTAACAACAATCCGTGGGACTAGGAAGGATGTGGAGCAGCTCAGTGATAGAACTCTTTTCAGCTTTTATTTTTTGGTTGTTTTTTTAGTTTTTAAATTATATTTATGGGGGTGAGGGGCATGTGCATGCCATGGTCAGACAACAACTTAGCAGGAGTGAGTTCTTTCTTCCACCATATAGGTCCCAGGGATTGAACTCAGGTCGTCTGGCTTGGTGGCCAGCACCTTTACCCACTGAGCCATCTGCCAGTCCTCAGTGGTAGAACTCCACTGGCAAGCCCTAGGTTCAATCCCTAGCACCACCCCACTTCCTCCCCCACCAAAGAAAACGACAGCAAAAGAGAGAATCAATGAAAACCTCCCACCCCCAAGCAGAGCAAATGAGGGTTTTTCTATAAGCTGGGCTTCTTCCTCCTACCAGGCCCCAGGCACAATGTCTTAGTATGTCAAGAACAAAGTCCTGGTGCTGGCCAGGTGCCAAGAGGGATGAGCTATAAAGGTCCATCCAAGATGATTCAAGTGTATGTGTGAGAAGGGGGAGGGGGACCTAGAGCTATTTTCCTTTTTCTTCTCTCAGGTCACTGGACTCAGAGACACACCACTTGCTCATTGGCTAACTTGGATAGGCTGCTCCAAAGTGCCTGTGCCTCAATTTTCTTACCTGTCCCATGCTTCTGGAAATGTCACCATTTTAATCACAGGATGTTGGGCTCAAACAAGAAAATAGACATAAAGTACCTGCTTAGCACAGGGCTTGAAACAGAGCACAGTTGATTAATGGAGGTGTTCAGCAGGTAGCAGCTCCCTCCTAGACAAGTGTTCTGCCCTCTAGGAAGAAAGAGCCTCACATACTGAGGACAAAGAATGCCACATCTAGTAGGAAGGGCATCCTGTTAGCCAAAACAAAGTCTTGGGAGGAAACTTCCCATCAGACCTCTGTCTCTGAACCCTCAGCTGGAACAGGCAAATCAAGGCACTGAGCCACCAGAAAGGCTTACCACTCCAGGCTCCTCCATCCACAGCCCTGGGCTCTAGAAGAGGGCTTGTCCTAGGGCTATGAGGAAAGCCCACTTCACCAGGCCTTGCATTCTGGAGGTCCAGCTGAGGGAAGGCTCACAAGAGCAAGCTCTTTCCAATACCTTCTTTCTGTAACCCAGCTTAAGCCATGCTCTAGGCGGGACCTGGCACAGCCTCTTAGATCTGAGAAGCAGATGAAGGAGCAGCCATATGGCCCCTGGAAGCCTGAGCAGCAAGCAACTGCCACAGCTCAGGGGCCTTCCCAAGAGCCTGCTGTCTGTGCCTTCAGTGTCATATAAAACACAACTCCCAAACAGAGCACCAGATTCCCAAGTCCCTAAAATCTCTGCACAGAGGGTGTTTAAACAGCCTTGTTTTATGGCTTGTCTACCCCATTGGGCCCAGAAATGGGTTCAGTCCCCCTGCTGACCACCTAGGTAGCCTAGGTAACCCGAAGTGTCACAGAAGCCACCAACCCCCTATAGCTGACAGAGGGATATAAGCAATGAATGGGGGCTTAGCCCTTCCTAAAGAAAGAGCTATGTAAGACCAGCTTAGAGATGGTTCAGTATCTTGCCCCTTTGGTGAGACTTCCCGATTAGGAAGGAGAGAAGAGCAGGAAGGCAGCTCTCCCCACTCCCCTGACTTCTTTATCCCTGTCCCCTCACTACCACCACCCAGCACAAGAGCAGTTAGAGCAGAGGTAATCTAATCCGTGTTGGGGTGCTTTTATTCAGTGCGTAACTCCCCAGGAATGGGAAGCTGAGTATATTTATCCTGACAACAGTCAGTCAGTCCTGTCCTCAGGGAAGGCAGCTTTGTGGGCCAGCAAGGACCAATCTACAATGAGGCCAGATCCACTCTGCCCCTACCCAGGCCAGGCACCTAGGTCCTCAACACTGACTAGTTTAACCTCCTTGAGGGGCCTTCCCTAACAATCTGGGATCTTGTCAACTGTCCCCTCTCCAAGAAGTAAGCTCCAGGGATCTGGGGTCTTATCTTTCTTTCTGGATTCTTTAACCCCAGCAACTAGAATGAGGGGGCTAAGTGACAAGGGGACTGCGAAGAAGCAGAGAAAACAGTGGCAAGGAGGAACCAGGTTGCTATCTGCAGGCCAGTCAGTCAACGGCCCAGCAATGGGTCAGAGACCTATCTGGTTGTCTTCCCTTTCAGAAAATGGGCACAACCTGTTCTGTCCCCATTCTTAAGCAAGTTCTGAGGAGGGATAATAGGATTACAGGCGAGATTAATATAGCACCTTTGAGCTCTCCAGGACTGTCTAAATCCAAGAACACTGCTGTTATCTGAATCCCAGACAGGAACTGCTCTCCCGAGGGAATGGCTGAGAAGGGATCAATACTGTAGTGTCACTTCAATATTTAATAGCCATGCCTGCAGGTCACAAAGATTCAGTCACCAAATCTCCCTCGCTGACTCACGCCTCACTCAACAGGAACTGCCATTTTACTCTCAGCCCTGAAGGAAGTGTGGGCTGAGGTGACACACAGGAAACCAGGGGAAAAGGTTCTAGAATTTTCCAATCTGCCACTGCAAGAGAGGGGCTTGTCTGCTGGTAAGGTGGCTTCTTCCCAGTTTCCCGTGTACCAGAGGCTGATTTCTTGTCTGCTGCCCAGCCCTGCCCGGCAGAGGTTGATATGACATGAGTGTGCAGCCAGGTCTGCTCTGTTTATTGGGTGTCTGGCTGATGCCCAAAGCCAGATGGCATAGGTAAGCAGAGACAGGAGAGAATCCAGGCTGAAAGGCTCCAATCAGAGGTCACCCTGAGCTCCAGGCAAAGCCCAACTGTGCCAGTTCCCTTTGGTACCAGGCACCCAGCATTCACACAGGGCCCACCTGATTGGTCCACCCGAGCAGGCCCTGAAACTTATACAACAAGGTGAGGTAGAAGCAGTCTGGGTTCATGCTAAATATGTGCACAGCCTGCTACCAGACCCAGACCCAGACCCAGACCCAGACCCCCAACACACACACCCTAAGCAGAAGTCTCATACAGTAACGACCTCATCACCATGGCCCCTCCCCCACAGGTCCCAGAATATCAATGCTAGTTTCCTTGGTCAGATTTCATGTACCTCTTCAAGTTCACCAAGAGACTATGAACCTTTTAAGGTCAAGTTGAAGGCCTCACTCCAGGCCCATCCCACAGTTCCTTCAATGGGTAAAACACAAATTCACATATAAAAAGACAGGCTGCCTCAAACCCAGGAGATTCCTGTGCTGGAAATGTCCTCAGTCTGTTCCAAGGCCACTCCAATCCCTTCCTGCAGTCTGGGCTCTTCCAGACAACTGAGTCTGCTGCAGAGCAGGGCGGCTCCTCAGGCCTCTCCCCTTGCTAATCACCAACAGAGGTTAGGATGGGCTCAGCAGTGAGTCATCTCTGGCCCCACAGAGACCTGAACAAAAAGTTCAAAAGTCTGTCTGTTTCTGGGATGAGCTGTAATCTTTTCACAGTGTTTATGGATTTCAAGGCACCAGCTACCCCACTCTTTGCTAGTCAAATTCCAACTAACAAGCACAGACCCAAGACAACTAGAGGAACATGCCAGGGCTTCCTCCTTCCTCAGGCAGCTGTCTTTGCTTGCCTGGCTACCCTCCTCTAGTTCCCAAAAAGAATTGGTCTCCAGGTGGCATCAACTCCTCCTTCACTGGACCTCTCCATGTCACACGTCACCCTTTCTTTTATCACCTGTACCAACAAATTAGGTGGACATCAGAAACCAAGCTCAATCTCTTCTCAGACTCATCCACTGCTACCCCAGGGTCTCCTAACCAGGCCTCTTCTGGTAGACACCATGGTTTGAACTTCTTGAGACCCCTATCAGTGTCACTTACCCCACCACACTCCAGATTTTGTTTTTCTGTTCTGAGGCAATGTCTCCTTATGCAGTCCAGACTGGCCTTGAGCTTCTGATCGTGGGGCTACAGGCTCCTGAGTGCTACAGTACCAGGCCTGCGCCACCATACTCAGCTAAAATCCCACCTTTGTACTGTGGGTCCCACACTTTATTCCCACCTCTCCTACAGGACTACAGGCTCTCCAGGTAGGAGCCCCTCCCCAACTCTGGGATCCCCACAGTATGAACATCGATTGTCACAGGCTTCTCCCAGGATGGATACATGTAGAGAAAGGAGCAGAGTCCCCAAACACCAATTCCTCAGATGCACAGTTCCTAATATAAAATGGCATAATATCCCATAGAACCTATGCACAATCCTCCTGTGTATGTGTTTGTTTCGGTTTTTGTTTTGAAACAAAAGTTTTATTATATTGCTCAAGCTGGCTTCAACATTCCATCTGCCTGTCTCAGCCTCTTCAGTAGGTGGGATTACAGGCATGCACTACCATGCCTGGCTTATTTTATTTTTAATTTTAAAAAAATGTATTACGTATTGTTTACTGTGTGTGAACATGCACATGTGTTTGGAAGAGGACAGAACTTGCGAGAGTCAGTTCTTTCTTTCTACTCTATGTGTCCCGGGGATTGAATTCCGGTCACCAGGCTTAGCTGCAAGCACCTTTACTTGCTAAGTCATCTCACCAACCCAAGTTTTATCTTATTTATTATTTATTATTTATGCATGCATATGTTTGTGTCTGTGTGAGTGTATAACCAAGGTGTGTGTGCAGGCACCTATGAACATGCAGAGGCCAGATCTCTTGGAGCTAGAGTTACAGGCCTTTGAGGGATACATGAAACGTGTGTGCTAGGATCTGAACTCAGGCCCTTGAGGATACAGGCAGAACCCCTCACAACACAACCCCAAACCAACCTTCACTCCCTTCTTGGGCCCCTGACTGCAGCCTGTCTCCAGCCAAACTGAGTTCCCCTTTCCTCTCCCCAGCTGTGTGCCTCTACCCTCAATTCCAAATGTGCCCCCACCATTGTCTCTTCCATTTGTTACCTAGATGCTCATACCTCTAGAAGACAAAGGGAGGCCAGTGGCCTAGGAAACCTCAGGATAAACCCAGAATATCTTCTGAGGACCAAATTTACACAGGAACAAGAGATTTTAATTACTGCTTTAAATCAAAACAACCAAGGCTACATTATAGAGGTAATGAAAAAATGCAAGAGAGAGTGTGAGATAGTGATTTCCAAAAGTCCCCTTTGTATGTGTACTTTGGGACTTCAGTAGACAGTTTTACAAAGCACCACAAAGCCCCTACTATGCACACATAAAGCCACCCTGTCCATACCACAGATTTGGCTACTGTCTTAGTTTGTTTCTCCATTGCTGTAACGAAACACTCTGACCACTACCAACTTGGGGAGGAAAGGGTTTATTTGTCTTACATCTCCCAGGTCACAATTTATCAGGGAGCCCAAGGTAGGAACTCAGGGCAGGAACCTGGAAGCAGGAGCTGGAGCACAGGCCATGGAGGAACGCTGCTTACTGGCTTGCTCCCCTGGCCCCTGATCAGCCTGCTTTCTTATGCAACACAGGCCCACCTGCCCAGGGGTGGCACCACCCACAGTGGGGCTGGGCCCTCCCACATCACTCAACAATCAAGAAGATGCCTCATGGACATGGCCACAGGCCAGTCCAATGAAGGAAATTCCCCCAATTGAGGTTCCTTCAACCCAGGTATGTCAAGTTGACACTAAAGCTATCTAGCACAGCTGCTCTGGTGAAGCTGAGGGCTGGGATAGTTACATACCTCTTTGTATAACCTTCTAGTATCCCTCCCCCATGGCAGTATAGGAGAATGGAAAGAACGGGCTTCCCAATAGAAAGGCTGATGACTTCAAATGCACTGCTTACCAGCCTGGGGAGAATTTACTAAACTGTTGTGAGCTTCAGTTTACTCAGACATCTCAGAGAGCACATGGTCAGGAATGGATGAAAAAGCATGAGAAAGTCATCATGGTGGCTGGGGATAAAATAAATGTGGGCCTCCCACTCTGCCACAGAGGAGACACACGGTAAATAAATCCAAATCCGCATCACTGATTTTCAAGTCCCTGTGGACGGGAGGGGGAGGAGCTGCAGCCAGGGCCTGCAGCCAGAGATCCTGGGAGCTGTGACAGGTCCTCACTAACTCTGGGCCTTCTTGCTAAGCAAACCACTGACCTCACCCCTCTATGCCTGGGGCTCATTCCAAGTCCTCCTTAGAGAACATCAGCTGAGCCCAGAAGCCTCCAACTGACTTCCCAGCAAGGACAGAGGCAGAGAGAGGAGCTGCAGGGCTTCAGTACTCTCCCTACCATCTCCATGCCTGGCAGGAAGTCACAGCAGACTGTGAGCCTGGAGCTACCCAAGCTACACAGAAGTCCCCAGTACAGTGAGCCCAGGAAAGAGCAGGCTCTGCACTGTCATGAGGAGAGTATAGAGTGCCACAAAGGGACCAAAGATAGGGCCATGTGGCAGAAAGCAGCTGGGGGCAGGGGGAATAATGCTTCCTGAGCCTCATGCTTCTGTTTTATAGATTTGGAGGCTGAGGCCAAATAAATGCCCTCTGCAGGCAGGCAAAAATTTCCACAATGGGGCTGGCATGATGGCTTGGTGGGTATATGTTCCTGCCACTAAACCTGAGGACCTGAGTTCAATCATTGGGACCTACATGGTGGAAGGAGAGAACCGATTCCCGAAAGTTGTCCTCTGACTTCCACACATGCATGTATTCTTTCTCATTCTCATTCTCTCTCTCTCTCTCTCTCTCTCTCTCTCTCTCTCTCATAAATGTAATAAAATTAAAAGATAATTTCCTATGAGGACAGCTCCTCTAGGACAGCAGCCACCCCCATTCTCCACTTCCATAGCACCAGTCCTCTGGCCCTCTGGAGGAACCCTTCTGGCAGGCCACTGGGGTACAGTTCTACCACTGCCTATTCTAGCCCATGTCCTTTTTCTAATCTTTCTCTTTTGGAAGACTCCATGCTCTAGCCCAATCTATTGTACCAGGTCAATGTGCACAAGTGTTTTTCTCCAAACTCTATAATCTACTGCTGCTGCTCCCCTGAGTACTACCAAGCACAGGAAGGCTACCCCAAGCACAATGGAACCTCACAAAGGTAGCACGAGAATTGCCAGGCAACAGGCAGGCAGACAGATCTCTCCCATACACACCGAACCAGCCAAGGAAGGAAGAGACAGACAGCTGGCTGAACTCCCCAAGCAAGTGTCAACCTAGATGTCCCCCCAATACGTAATCAAACAAGTGCCTCGCTGAAGCACCTGCTCTACTGAGTGAAAAGCAGGAATTTCCAGGTTCTTCCTCTGTGAATGCTATTTCCACCTGCCCCAGTCAAGGGCACAGCATGCCGGTGAAACACAGGCCTGAGCCAAGAGCTATCCTCGGCCCCTATTCTCTACCCTGATGTACAATCAATCATGAGGTGGGCCACCACCAATCCTTAGTAAGCAGTCATCAAGTATTGACATATGTAACCGATCTGCTTTTACTTTGAGAAAATCAACTGAAGCGGGTTCAAGATGATTCCCTGATGGTCAGCTCCACCCAGATGTATTCCAATGTACCTTCTTGAATGAGAGAAGGCTGGGGTGTACACAGACCCTCAGACACACCCTGAGGAGTCATCTACAGGGTTAAGCTGAAGAAGAACAGGAGTTGAAACCACCACCTCAGACGGTCAGGACTTCTAAGAAGGGAGGAAGGAACCAGAGCAGTGGCCCCACAGCACTCCCTTCATCAACCCAGAATGACACTTTTGCTTCCTAGAAACACTGACACCATCCAGCCCTGGGTCTTCTCAGTCTCACAAGATTAGGAAGCCATCTGCTGAGTTCAGAGCTCCAGGAAATGCTGAGGCCCCTTGACAGCTGGTGTCCACACACAGTTGGCGCCTCCTGAAAAAGGGCCCATCCCACACACAGAAGTTCTGAGTTTCATCTCAGTACCCCACCCCCAAGCTTTCCATACTTGCTCTCAGGTGATAGACCAACCCAATAAAGAGTGGGATGATGGTGCTGACCTACAAAGAAGGGATGCCTCCAACCACTGTCCTGAGGAAGGCAAGACAGATTTCACCAGAAACCCAGACCTGCACCAATTCTTTTTTTTAGCTTTTAAAAAAACTTTATTGAGAATTTCATACATGCATATCCTCACCAATTCTTGTAGTAGGAAATCTGCCTCTTCTTGGACAGGGAGGAAGCAGGTGATGGCTGCAGAGTCACACTGGAAAACCACAATAGAAGCAAAATAGACTTTCCTGAAACTCAGTCAGGCTGACAAGGTTTATATGTGGGGGTATCAAGGTGTAGGGAAGCAAAAGGTAGAATACAACCAAAATAAGACCCTGTAGTCAGTCTTCAAGAAGCCTACCAAGCCCAGAGCTGAGGCTTCTAAGCGGCCCTCATGGGTAGACTGAGCAAAGCAGTCTATGCACTGCAGCTCATATGGCAGTGAAGGTTCCAAGGCTCCTGCTTGGCTTCGCTGGTCTGTCCTCCCAACTGGCTGCACCTGGAGACTGATTTGGGCAGAAACAGTGCAACCTATGACAACCCTGATTTGGATTTTATTGCAGGAGACAGTCTGGGACAGATGGTGACAGAGCGCCTGGCTGTAATGCCCAGAAATATCACACAGGAAGTTCCCTGTGTATACACAGGGAGCATTTCAAAAGTTTGTTTGGAAGTTGGATTTTGAACTGTGGAGACAGTCTCCTAAAAGAAACCACACTCTGAAGGGAGGTTTGAGTGACTTGTTCATGTAAGCTATTAACATCTTGATCTACAGGTACTGGGTTCTGTAGCATTTGAGGGTACTGCTCTCCACTTGGGGAGAGGCCAGGCCAGTATAAATCCTGAGCTCTTGAACCCACCATTTCTGCTCTAGAGCACAGCTGTCTAGGACACGCTTGGGCTAAACTTCCCAAGGACAAGTAGACCAAGCAACCCTCAGTTCCTGCTCACTCACAACTGTGAATCTGGGAGCCAGGTGATTAAGCAGGCAACCTCTGTAGAACAAAACTCAGCTGGGGCTGCTACTTCCCCTGCCAATCTTGATCTCCAGACAGGAAATAGTCATCAGAAGTCAGTGAGCCAATCAATCACCTGTCCCACTGCTGACCTGTTTCACATAGTCAATTTCTTCTTTACAGAGTAGAAGGGGAGGCTGGAGATGGCTCAGTGGTTGAGAACACTGACTGCTTTTGCAAAGGACCAAGCTTTGGTGCCCAGCAAAACCATAGAGGCTAACAACTGTTCATAAAATTCCAGTTCCAGGGGATCTGATGCCCTCTTCTGGCCTCTGTGGGCATTGCATGCACACAGTATACTTACATACAGACAAAACATTCATACACATAAAACAAAAATAAACTTTTTTAAAAAAGAGTGAAGGGTTCTGTCCTCTTCCATCCCTCCCTGTTGTACCCTAAACTGTGATGCCTGCCTCCATGGATTTCACTCCTTGGTGCAGGATGCCAGCCCCACTTGATTTTTCTCTCCCATACCTAGATGGGGTCAGAGATGGTATGAGAACAGTCAGATCCCCCTGACTATAAGCAAGGCCTAGTGTTTCCAAATGAGGACAAATTTCAGACAAAGATACAAAGAGCAGCCACAATACTTTCCTAGTGTCCAGGTCTCCTGAGAAAAGACACTGGAGGGGGGGGGGGGCTCTCATCCTTCCCTAAGGATCAACAAGCAGCTAATGGTCCTGGGGAAGGGAGAGACTTTTCTTCAGTGGTGTAGCTATTAATGACTTATAAATAACCTCTCGCCCATGCCCCAGTAAGCAACCCTGATGAAATTACTAGGTCACCAAAAGAACAAAAAAGGTAGAAGGAGAAAGGGGAAAGGAATTGCTGGGAGTAGGACAAAAAAGGATAACGTGTATGTGTGTGTGTGTGTGAATATGATTAAAATATATTATATGAATGTATGAAAATGTCATATGAGGAAACTTATTATTATGTCTAATTAATATATGCTAACAAAAAACATGGAAAAGAAGGCACTGATAACTGTGCTATGGTAAGAGCTAAGGGTAGCTCAATGTGGGTGATAGAGTAGGAAGTCACAGCTACCTTTGGAGCAACAGAAACAGGAGCCTAGAGAGCTGGTATGTGGTCTGGACAGAGGTGAGGCCTGAGTCCAGACTGTGCCAACTCACTAGCACTGGCTCCACAGTATACATTTGTCTTCTTGGTTATTCTACACTATAGTCTCACCTCTTTGGACTTTCCAATAGAAACCATACAAAGAGCCAGGTGTGGTGGCACACACCTTTAATCCCAGCACTGGTGAGGCAGAGGCAGGCAGATCTCAGGCTAGCCTGGTCTACACAACAAGTCTGGGCAAAAGAAGGAGAAGGAAAGATGGAAAAACAAGAAGGAAGGAAGGAAGGAAGGAAGGAAGGAAGGAAGGAAGGAAGGA
>NW_008329642.1:301697-379964 GCF_000622305.1 Nannospalax galili
AAGGGAGGGAGGGAGGGAGGGAGGAAGGAAGGAAGGAAGGAAGGAAGGAAGGAAGGAGCAAGCGAGTGAGCGAGCAAGCAAGCAAGCAAGCAGGCCAAACAGCCTTCCAAGATCTCTTTTAGTGATGAACTCTGATTTTTTTCTTCTATAGGGTATTCTAGAGGCAGGAGAGGCAGGTTCAGAAAGGAGGTGAGGAGAGGCAGAGGCTCCTAGCCTGAAGCCTCTAAGTCAATTCTTCACAGGTGTGCTTTTGCTTTCAAGAAATCTGAAGAGGCCAGATGTGATAGTACAGTTGGGAGACAGAGGCAGGTGGAAATCTGTGAGATCAAGGCCAGCCTGGTCTACATAACGAGTTCCAGGCTAGCTGGGGCTATAGGGAGACCCTGTCTCAAACAACAACAAAAAGGAAATCTGAAGAGGGCCAGCGAGGTGGCTCAGTGGGTAATGACACTTGCTGCCAAGACTGATGACCTTAGTTCCATCTCTGGAACCCACAGGGTAGAAGGAAAGAACAGACTCCTTCAAGTTGTTCTCTGACCTCCACGTGTGCCTTGACATGCATGCATCTTCCTGCCCAGCACGTGCGTGCATGCACACGCGCACACACACAATTTTTTTTTAATTTTTTAAAGAAATACAAAGAAACTAAAAGATTTCACATGAAAAAACAAGATTTTTGGCTTCCTACAAGCAGTCAGAAAAGCTGGCAATACAGATGGTCCCATACAGATGGTCCCTGATAGATGGCAGTTTGAATTGTAATTTTTCAACTTTACAATGGAACAAAGCCAATATAGTACATTAAGTAGAAACCACATTAAAATTCTGAATTTTGATTTTTCCTTGGCTGGTGATATGTGGCACAGTATGCTCCTGAGTTTCTGGGCAGTGGCAAGGATTCCATACAATCACGAAAAATAAACAAGTGGCACTTGACTGTACACTGTATTGCTAAGCTATGATGTTCAGTAGACTAAGTACATTAAAGGCATTTTCAATTTAACTGGCGACAGGTTTATTGGAATTTACTCTATCATTAAGCCAAGAAGCTTCTGAACTGGTCTACTTTCCTACAGGGCAGCCATTAGAAGTGGCTGCCTTCTCTAGATGCAACATAAAATTTAGTTCCTTTTCCTTTCGAGCTCACTTCAACCATTCACATCACCTGCCTGGCCTCAGCAGAGAGTCTGCAACAAAATGCAACATGAATTTTTATCACTGAACAAGTTGTCTTCAAGTCCCAGCTCTCCACTTGCTAGCCCAGACCTCTTTGAGTTCAGTTTCCTCATGTGCAATTTGTGCATACCAGTGGTTCCTTATCACATGGAGTGTGGGGTTTCCAAGTCTTACGCAAGTCTTCTAGCCAAAAAAAGATAATGAACCAAGATCAGGCAAAAGTGTACAGACAGACTGGTGAGATGGCTCGGTGGGTTGCTGCCAAGTTTGACATCCTGAGTTCGATCCCCAGGACAAACATGGCGGAAGAGAACGCCTCTAAGTTGTCCTCTACCCACATGCCATGATACACACATACCCATACACATGTACACATACATAAATAAATGTAATAAAAGTTTTTAAAACATATAGCCCTTATATAGCTTCAGTACCTACCTCACTAGGTGATACCAGGTGACAGGTGACACTGACCCAGCTCAGGACTGACAGCATAGCCCTGCACCTCTCAGCTCACTGCACAATACTTTGAAGACAAGTGTGATGCTTAGGGCCAAAGTTGTTCATCTTCATGTCAACCCCAGGTAAATGGAATTTCTGGAATGGCCCAGGTAGCACACACTCTCCAACAAACTACCACAGTTCAGGAGGCACAAAACACCCTGCCTCACTGGGTATCCAAGTTGGTCCTTGAAAAAGGGCAAGCAGTTGTTTCTGTCTCACCTGTCTGTCCTAGATCTTTTCATCCCTCATGGGAGGCAGTCTTACCTTTACCAGTGGTGGCCCTAATACCATCCAAGAACAACCTGCTCAACACAGGAAGGACAAAGACATGGGTTCTGACCCAGACAGCACTAACTAGTAGGAGACTATTCTAAGGAGGAGTACAGAGGGGTCAGTAGAGGGCCAGAGGAAGGGTTTCCAGGTAGAGGCAAGAAACAGCCTAGGAAAGTGCCAAAACAGAGACTAGAGCTCAAGTCCCAGCTTGGTAAAGGGGAGTCTGCAGTAGAGTATGGACTTACAAGGGCTGACACAGACAGTGGTTGGCAGGGGAACACAGGACCAGGCCTGCCTTTTAGACTGCTCAGCCAGTGTACAGGCAGGATGGGAAGGAGGCAGGGCTAGAGGCAATGTTCTAAATAAAACAAGGTAAAAAACCAACAAGACCTGGTAACTGAATGCATGTGGAGAAAGGAGGAGGATGCCTCCCACGTTTGTCTCCTATGGGAAGAGGAACAGCCACTAGAGGAGATAAAGAGACAAGAGGGAAGCAGGTCCACAGAGGGGTCAGAGTCAAGGCAGTAAGAACCAGAGTAAAATCAAGGACAGGCAGGGCCACAGGGTGAGCTAAGAGGAGCCTTTCTTTGCCTAGCCAAGTCTATAAATCTCTCAGGGGCCCAGAAAGCAGCAGTTTGGAAATGGATAGAAAGTAGCAGTTTGGAAATTGATAGGTGTTCTGACTCCAGTTTTGCCCCTCTGCTAAAAAGACATTCTGCTGATAGGCTTTGGGAAAAGTGCTAGAGGTAAATGTAGCCTACTCCAGAATTCTCAGAGCACTCAGGAGTACCAGGGCTCCCTCTCTCTGCCAGCTCTCAGGTCAGTCTCAGCAATCCACTGGCAAAGCCAGATCCATATCTGACAGCTCTCCTCCAAGAAGAGAGGCTTGGCAAGCATGTTATCAGGGGAGCCAGGTCCTTCCTGCTACGTGAGCTGACTGACCACCGTGACCACTGGGCATAGGACATAATCCCAGGCCCCAAGTTCTCATGGAAATACCCTTCAGAACTGGCCGGAGACCTAGGTCCAGCTGAGCCCAGAGGGATTTTGCACAGGCAGAACTGAACATCTCATTGGAGAGTAACAGATACTCATGTCCCCACTTCAGCTCAGCTGCCACATCAAGGCCATCCATGAAAAGTCCTTCTATGGAGGAAGTAAACACCAATGAATATCCTCAGCCTTGTGGTCCAGGCTGTTTGACTTGCTTGAAGATTCAATTAGGAGAATACAGGAGAATTTAGCATGTGTGAAAATATGTACATATACATGCCTCCTCCTCCTGGAGTCTGACAGTCTCCTCTCTGGACCACCCTCTAATATTCTTTACCAGGCTAAGTCTTCTCTTATAAACTGAGATTAACAGACCCCCCCCAAAAAAAAATTCCTCCAAAAAACAAAGATAAAAGGGTTTACTTCTCAACTTAAAGAAAAAGAAAAGTAAGCCAGGTGTGGTGGCACATGCCTTTGATCCCAACACTCAGGAGGCAGAGGCAGGTGGATCTCTGTGAGTTCAAGGCCAACCTAGTCTACAGCTGGGGCTACAGGGAGACCCTGCCTCAAAAAGACCAAAAAAATAATAAAATAAATATTGGAGAAGGTTTTAGTTTCTATTTGCATCTCAAGAGATGTAGCCCTGAATTTAAATCCGAGATCCCTTCTTATCGCAGTTAAAGATGTCTTAAGCTGTCAGAACACTGGTGCTTTGCTTAGTAGCTTCTGTCCCAGACATTACTGGTGGTGCTGGTGGACTTCAGGGCTCTGGGCTCTAGACACCCCTTTGCTTACAGCAATATCCTTTCCAGGGCGTGCACCTCTTACACTATTCATGTAGAATATCCAGTGTGGGCACTGGGACACATGTAGCTCCAGACCCCAGAGGTCTAGGGACCTTGGAGACAATGCAGGAACCCCAGCAGAAAGCAGCTACACTAAAATGACTAAAATTGTAACATCCTTCTGGAAGACATTTGTTCGACAAGACATTAATTTGCGTTTTGATCTATGAAAAGTAGCCAGGCACAGTGGCTCATGCCTTCAGTCCTAGCACTCAGGCTAGCCTGGTCTATATAATGAGTTCCAAGCCAGCTGGGGCTACAGGAAGACCCTGTCTCAAAAAAAAAAGGAATGTGTTGGTTTTATTCCAGGAGCCTCTTCTATGAAGAGCCTCCCACATATTATTCCAGAATGGTCATCTATTTAAAAGATAAAGGCTTTTTGGGCTGGGCATGGTGGCACACGTCTTTAGTCCCAGCAGGTGGGAGGTAGAGGGAGGTGGATCTCTGTGAGTTCAAGGCCAGCCTGATCTATATAGAGAGTTCCAGGCCAGCTGGAGCTACAGGGAAACCCTGTCTCAAAAAGACCAAAAAAAAAAAAGATAAAGGCCTTTTCAATGTTTAGGTTTGTCTAAGGCAATATCACCCTGAAAGCAATCTATCTCATTTAAATATCCAGGTTCTAATTTAAATAAACTTGAACAACAAATAGCATAAGGTACCATGGTACCATTTACTATTTCCTCCAGGAGGCCTTTCCTTTGAGCCCCCAAAGCACCCTGCTCTTCTCTAATGAGAACACACTTTAGACTGATGAGAGTTTGTCTGCCAATGTCTCTTAGCCCCTTCCCAGCAAGGAAGGGCAGGGAGTAAAGACCATGATTGTATCCATCAGCCTCTTTGAGCACTAAGCAGAGCCTAGCACATAATAGATGCTCAATGAACAACACAGAAGAAATGGATTAACCACCCTCATCAAACCATCTGCTGCACAGATTGGCCTTTCCACTCTGTTTCATGCCTCCTTCTAATCCTCCAGGAGCGAATAGGAAAAAACACAGAAGCACATGGCCCAGGGCTTCCCTATTCTATACCAGGAAATGTTCCATCTACTTTGATGCAGCTACTACCTCCTCCTTCCAACCACACTACTCCTACTCAAAGAAGAAAAAAAAATAAGAAAAAGAAAAGAAATCAAAGGAATACTCCACAAGACTTTGTGGCTAGAGCACAGCCCCATGTGGGCACTTAAGGTTTCAGCTCTCTGTGTGGCCTGCCTGGCTTCCTTCACAGTGGGGGAGGGGAGCTCACTGCTCAGGAATGAGGCAGTGGGAGGGAGTGTGGTCACTAGGCAGGGTCAGAGCCTGCCCACCCCAGGGTAACACCTTGGTTTGACCCTAAGGAAGGAGGAGGGGCATTACTCAAGTGGCAGGACAAGAAGGGACAAAGAGAGTAGAAGCCCAGAGTCCTGAAGTCCTGGCCACACCTGTTTCTGTAGAGCAGAGGAGCTGGAATGTGCAGATTTTGTGAAACATGCTCTGCTGGAATGTGTTAGCAAGATCCAGCCTAGGGAATCTGATAGTATCTGCTGATTATCATGCCTAGCCCAAGAGATAATTTAAACCTGCAAACCACTAAAATAATAAAGCAATGAAGTATAGCTAAGTAAGACAAAAGAGAAGATAAAATGGAATCCTAAAAATAATAAGCCAGGTGTGGTGGCACACACCTTTGATCCCAGCACTTGAGAGGCAGAGGCAGGTAGATCTCTGTGAGTTCAAGGCCATCCTGGTCTATATAGTGAGTTCCAGGCCAGCTGGGGCTACAAGGAAACCCTGTCTCAAAAGAAAAAAAAAGAAAAGAACCCCAAAAGAAAACAACCCCAAACAGAAAACAAATGTCAAGATGTAGACAAACCCAGCTATGTTGACAATGATTTTAAGTGTTAAAAGGTTCACAGGCTCTGATTTAAAGATAGGGGTTGCTAGACTATATTAAAATGCAAGATTTAACATATGTTGGCTACAAGAACCAAACTTAGAATATAAAAGCACAGATTCAAAAGCAACAAAAGGCAACACACCATACAAACACTAATATTAGAAAGGCTGAAGTGAAGGACTGGGATGTAGCTCAGGGTAGAGTGCTTGCCTAGCAAGAGCAAGACCCAGGTTTGATACCCAGCACTGAAGTGGGGAGAAAAGGTGACATGTAACTAGCATAATGGCCTGTGCCCAACTACTTGATACTAGAAAAGCAGAAGGATCCCTTGAGCCTGGGACTCCAAGGTCAGCCTGGCCAACATAGTGATAACCATGTCTTTTTAAAAGAAAAAGTCAAGGTGGCCTTTGAGGAACACACAATGACAGCTGTGAGAGCGCTCTGAACTGCCCTGGCCTGAACTGCCCTTGATAAGGTTTCCTGATTGAAGTCATTCACTGTCACTCAGGAATAAGGGCATTCAGGGAGCCATGCCAGAGTCAAATCTTTGAAAGAAAAATAGAGGTGACAATTCACAAACGAGAATTTCTGTATGAGCCACAATGCAAATCCCTGAAGAAGGTGTGTGTTGACTTGCTAAGAGGTGCTAAAGAAAAGACCCTCAAGCCTGAGGATCAGTTTGGATGAGTACTAGGCTCAGAACAACCACAAAAGAAACTCCTTGTGGGGAAGGTTTTAAGATGTGGGGATGTTTTCAGATGAGAATTTGCATCGAAGGCCCTGACCTGTTGTCCTCAAGACTGGGGAACACATTATACCCATCTGCACAGAGCCAGGAGTCTAGGCTTAGGTCACCACTGCAGGTGCTTCACATAACCATTTTATTAAGCAGAATATCAAGAAAGAAGGGGGGAGGGGGAAGGAAAGGTCAGTTGAAGGGTTTCTATTAGTCACACACAAGGTAGGATTCCAGGGGTAAGAGGGACATTTCAAAATGATAAAAGGGTCACATCACCATGAAGACAGAAGCATCCTAAATGCAAACACAGTGGAAAACAGAGCTTCAAATAGATGAAGCAAAAGTCGACAGAATTAAGGAAAAAGAGAGATACCCACAATGGTAGAGATTAGAGATATCATATCTCCAACTGAGAAATCTTAATCAGTTCAGGGAAGCCCTTCACAAGGAAGCCAAAAAGAAAGTAAATAGGCTGTTAGTCTGAGGAGCAGAAGGAGCCCCTGCCTTCATTCACTAAAGCACTCTGGGCTGGGGACCAGGAATACAGCAGAAAATGGTTCAGCCCCTTCCCTCCCCTAAACCTGGAGGATCATTTCTTCAATGATTGCATCACCAACACATTCCATACGATCCAGATGATTTTCACTTACACAAAATACACACACACACACACACACACACACACACACACATGCCTGTCCCTAAGAACCTTGATCCAACCCCCAGAACACCAAGTGTTTTTACCCTCCTGGCAAGTGGAAATCAAAACAGAGTCCAGTGCAATCAGAGGGCTGTGTGGGCCAGCAGGTTAAAGCACAGTCTGGATTCCAATCCTGGCTTGGCCACATACCCAGGACACACACACACACCTCTACCTACTTCAAGGGGTTGCTGTAAGGAAAAGATAAGGTAATGCAAGGAAGCTACTTGGAACAGTGCCTAGCATGAGCAAATGTTGTAGTAACAGTAGCAATTATGTCAGGAGGTCTATACCAAAACAATTTTACAGAAATACATTAAAACTACTGTTTTGTTTTGTTTAGACTGGGTTAGCAGAGCATGGTGGTGTACACCTTTAATCCCAGCACTTGGGAGGCAGAGGCAGGCAGATCTCTTGAGTTCAAGCCCAGTCTGGTCTACACAGCAAGTTCCAGGCCAGCTGGGGCTACAGGGAGACCCTGTCTCAACACCCCCCTGCCAAAAAAAAGACAAGGTCTTACTCCATAGGCCAGGTAGGCCTCAAACTTGCAATTCTCCTGCCTTTGCCTTCCAAGTGCTGAGATTATAGGCATATACCACCACATCTGGCTCAGAAATACATTAAAGTATTAATTGTGGGTCAGTGAGATGGCTCAGTGGGTAAATGTGCATGCCATCAAGTCTGATAACCTGAGTTCGAGATCTCTGGAACTTACAAAGTGGAAGGAGATCGTCCTACAAGTTGCCCTATGACCTCCACATGGCACAGTGGAACCATACATGTACACACATGCTCATTCAAATAAATGTAAAAAAACTAAAAATAAAAAAATTTAAGTAAATTACAGTTTTTTCTACGTAATTATGAGTTTTTGTCTTCTTTGTGCATCTTGACAGTCTTCACATTTTCGACAATGAACATAGCTAACATTGATAATCAGTGAGAAGAAAAATACTAAAAGGGCACAGATACAATTAGCCCTTTTAACAGACATTTAAAATAACACAGAAAAATAACCTTTAAAAATAGGGAAGGCATTTATACTCCCAAAATAGAAAAGTGGGATTCAAGCACTTGTAAACAAACATTCAGAGCAGCACCACTCAAAATAGCCGAGAAATGGAGCTCACCCATGTCCATCAAATGATGAATAGATAAATATCCAATAGAATATTATTCAGCCACCAAAATGTACCAGGCATGGTGGTGCATGCCTTTAAACCCAGCACTCAGGAGGCAGAGGCAGGCAAGTGGTACTCTGAGCTTGAGGCCAGCCTGGTCTACATAGCAAGTTCCAAGCCAGCCAGCACTACACAGTGAGACTGTCCCCTGCCCCCCCCAAAAAAACAAAAAGGAGTGAAGCACTGATGAGTCCTACAACTTGGATGAATCCCAAAAGCAGTTGGCTGAAGAGCTGGGCATGGTCATCCATGCCTTTAATCTCAGCACTCGGGAAACAGAGGCAGATGGAGCTCTGTGAGAGCTCCAGGCCAGCCCCCACTACAAAGAGACCCTGTCTCAAAAACACCAAAAAAAAAAAAAAAAAAAAAAAAACAGTTGAGTGAAAGAAGTCAGAAGTCAGATACAAAAGGTCGCATGCTGTAGGAAAAGTCCGAATTTGCAAGTCTACAAAGGAGAGGAGGGGAAGGTTGGTAAGGGAGCAGACGCTTCATGGTTATGGGAGTTCCTTTCTGGTTAAGAAAAATGATTTTCAAATACACAGAGATGGCAGCCGACCAGCACTGTGAACACACTAAATGCCATTGGATTCTGCATTTTATTTTATTTTATTTTATTATTTGTTGGTCTTTTTGAGACAGGTTTGCCCTGTAGCTCCAGCTGGTCTGGAGCTTACTATGCAGACCAAGCTCGCCTTGATCTCACAGAAATCTGCCTGCTTCTGCCTCTTGAAAGTTGGGATTAAGGAATGTGCCACCATTCACAGCTTTGAATTATGCATTTTAATTGGTTAATTTTTTTAAAAAAATTTATTTTTATTTTATGTGTATGCCTATATTGCCTGCATATAGGTAAGTGCACCCGTGTCATGCAATGCCCGAGAAAGTCAGAAGAAGCTGTTGGATCCCCTGGTACTGGAGTTATGGACAGTTGTTAGCTGCCATGTGAGTGCTGGGATTCAAACCCGGGTCTTCTGCAAGAACAACCAGTGTTCTTAAGCGCTGAGCCATCTCTCCAGCCCCTTAACTGGTTAATTTTATACTGTGTGTGTTTCACCTTGGTTTAAAAAAAAAGATGCTGAGCGGGCTTGGTGGTGCACACCTTTAATCCCACCACTTGGGAGGCAGAGGCAGGTGGATTTCTGTGAGTTCGAGGCCAGCCTGGTCTACATGGTGAGTTCCAGGGCAGTTGGGGCTACAGGGAGACCCTGTCTCAAAAAGATTTTCTAAAAAAAAGTAGAAGTTGAGGATTTACTTCAGTAATATAGTGTTTACTTAGCAAGTGCTGCCGGGCATGGTAGCACACACCTTTGGTCCCAGGGGAAGCACAGGCAGGCAGATATCTATGAGTTCCAGGCCAGCTGGGGCTACAGGGTGAGCCAGTCTCAAGTAACAAAACAAAAATAAAAACAAAAACTTAGCAAGTGCTAAGCCCTGTGTCTGGTCTCAAACACCAAAAAGGGGGAAAAAAGTAACAAAAGGGGCTAGGAATGTACCTCAACAGCAGTCTAGCACCTATGAGGCCTTGTTTGATTCTTAGCACCACCAAAAATAAAAATAAACCAGGCTTAGTGGAACATCAGAACTTGGGAGGTAGAGGCAGGGGGATTAGAAGTACATAGCAAGTCTGAGCTAGCCTGGGCTATATGAAACCCTATCTAAATAAATAAAATTTAAATGAAAGATATGTAAATGATATACATGCTAGTATGTATAAATCTCTAGAAAATGATTGGAAAAGATATAAAACAAACTGCTAACAATAGTTCCCACCTCTTGGCTATTGTCAATATGAACATTTGTATACAAGTATTTATTCAAATACAAGTTTTCAACTTCTGAGAGTATAAATATAGGAAGAAAGGGGCTTTCACTTCTGTACTTTTCCTTTTACAATAAGCATAAATCTTGACACAGAAATGAAAACAGGCCGGGCTTGGTGGCATATGCCTTTAATCCCAGCACTTGGGAGGCAGAGGCAGGCGGATATTTGTGAGTTCAAGGCCAGCCTAGTCTACATAGTGAGTTCCAGGACAGCTGGGGCTGCAAGGAGACCCTGTCTCAAAAAGACCCCCCCCAAAAAGAAATGGAAATAAATAACAATATCACTTACAACGTGATGAGAAGAGGGAACTTGAGGCTACACTGTGGCATATGGAGTCCTACACAGAAGGAACACTAAAACGCTAAACATCAAAAAGTTAAAGGGAGGAAAGCACAGTCCTACTGTGCTACATTCATAAGAAGGGACTGAACTTATAACGATTTTCAAAAGCTTTCACATTTTTGTTTTCTTGAAAACCCCAAAAATAAACTGGGGATGTAGCTCAGTTGGTGAAGTGCCTACCTAGCGTGCATGAAACCCTGGGTTCAATTCCCAGCACTACATAAACTGAGTATAGTGCTAAAGGCAGGAAGAGTAGAAGTTCAAAGTCATCCTTGACTACATAGTAGGCCAGCGTGGGATACATATAGACTGTATCTCAAAAAAGATACACACTGGGCTGGAGAGATGGCTCAGCGGATAAGAACACTGACTGTTCTTGCAGAAGACCCAGGTTCGAATCCCAGCACCCACATGGCAGCTAACAACTGTCCATAACTCCAGTTCCAAGGGATCCGACAGACTCTTCTGTCCTCTGCAGGCATTGCATGACACAGGTGCACTTACCTATATACAGACAATATACACATACACATTAAATAAATAAATAAATAAATAAATAAATAAATAAATAAATAGGGGTCTGGAGAGTTGGCTCAGTGGTTAAGAACACTGGGTGTTCTTGCAGAAGACTCGGGTTCCACATGGCAGCTAACAACTGTCTGTAATTCCAGTTCAGGGGATCCAACAAGCTCTTCTGTCCTCCACGGGCATTACATGACATGAGTGCACTTACCTACATGCAGGCAATATACACATACACATAAAATAAAAATAATAAACAAATATTTTTTTAAAAATAAAACACACCCCCACATACAACCCCATCCCCACCATCACCACCAAACTCCTTCTGAAGCCCAATACACACACAGACACGCAACAAGCAGCTCTGACTAAAGGAGATAATGGCTACAGACCCCCAACCACAGGAAGAAATGACATCTAGGACTCTTTCCAGTTCTGGGAGCACTCAGGGGGCTGTTAACCAATCCTAGAATATACAAGGGAAAACTTCCTAGGCAGTAGAAGGGAGAGGAGAAAGGACAGAGCCAGCTTGGTGCTCTAAGCTGCTACCAGCAAACCATGTGCCCTGCGGATGGATGGATCTTGACACTGGCTGCACGCTCTGCCTACGGTTAGGCAGAGAACAGCTAAGCTGCCTCCCAGTCACTGTTTCTGCTGCTCTAGGGGCACAAACAGGATGTTTGGAAACAGATGACCACAATTGACCCCAGGAAACCATGACAACCACCTCCAGGTGACACTCCTCTTCTCCCTGGCTTGTTTCCAGCTCAGCTGCTTCAGCAGACCAGGCAAGACAACTTCACATGTGTATTTCCAGAGAGAGGGAAGGGTCAGAAATTCTTGGACATCGTAGGATACAGCAGAAAAGGGTATCTGAGGTGGGGAGGCAGAAAGAGAGAAGCCACCAGCTGTCCAGCAGCTGTCTCAGCCCAAACATATAGCCAGGCTGATGCTCAAGAGAGCAAAGAAACCATACATCCATTCCTTGGAGCAGAGGACTTTCCAAGACAGACAGCATGTGACCAAGGGAGCTCACGAGGTGGCCAAGGAATGTGTATAGTGGTGTAGGCATCATGGCAGCACCTTCACATGAAGCCCAGAGAAGCCAGCCTAACAAGGCTGTTCCAGAGCTCATCTGGGGCGAAAAACCACCCTGGTCAGCTGGAGAAGCCAGGGATGCAGAGGGGAAATGGCAAATCCACAGGAAACAGAGTATGAGCTGCTGGACACTCCCATTTCCACCAAAGGAAAAGGAACATCCTGGAAACTTGACAGGAAAAGCCTGGCCAGGATGCTCAAACCCCAACAGAGCCCAGGGAGACCCCAAAAGATCAAATGCCTTAGAGAGGTACGACTGGATCAGCTTTCATCTAAGAACTGTGCCCACCTATCAATGCCACTTCAGTTCCCATCCAGAAAAACAACAAAACAACTCTCCCTTTCCCTTTGTTTTTTTTTTTAAAGACTTAGTTTATTATTAATGGTGTGTGTGTGTGTATACATGTGTGTAGGTACCTGAGAAGACCAGAAGCTTCGGATACCCCTGGGGATGTGAGCTGACCAACATGGGTGCTAGGAACCAAACTTAGGTCCTTTGCAAGAGCAATAACTGTGTTCTTAACCACTGAGCCATATCTCCAGCCTTTGTGTTTTTTGAGATACAGGATCTCTCACTCTACAGCCCAGACTGACCTGGAACTCATGTACCCAATGCTAGGGTAAGAGGTATGTGCCGCCATACCCAGCTTAACTCTCCCTTTCTCTACTACTATAGGAAGCTCAGTGGCCAGCTCACTCTGGGAAGATTCATGGATGTCAGAGGGTATCCCTCAGCCTAAAGGTGCTGGGCAAGGCCCAAGGTTGACCTGGGAGTGGATCCCGGCGCAGCTCACTGCAGCAGCTCTCAAATATCAGCATTAGATGAGCGATTAATATATGCCAAGCCACGGAACAACCTCCCCACCGCCACCACTTCCCCCTCAAAGCCGCCAAAGAGACTCAGGGGAACTGAAATGTCACAAAACAGAAACCCAACCTTGCACCACCAGCACTGGGGTATGACCATGACACCTTTAGGGCAAAGCCCCACAGCACTGTGAAGTGGCCTAAATTACATTCTAGGGAACAAGCAGTCAGATTCTTCCCAGAGGAAGCTGAAGAGCCAAGCAGACGAGTGCACTGAAGCCCACTGCCAAGGCCACAGAAAACATAGCCAGCAGATGTGTGTGGTGGAGGTCTAAATACTGAAGTCGACACTGAAAGCCAAACCCCAGAGTAGAGTCTAGATGATTCCAAGAGCCAAGGTTAATCACTGCCACTGACCAATACTCAAGAGTGATTCAAGCAAGGCATGGTGGCACGTGTCTGTAATGCCAGGACTCAGGAGGCTGAGGCAGGTGGACTGCTAGGAGTTTGAGGACAACCAGAGCTACAGAGCCAAACCCTGTCTCCCCCAAAAAGGTGTTTCACAAAAAGTGCTTGTTTTCTGGAAGAGGACAGAGGCTCAGGGTGTACAATGACCTCTGACGTCATAGGAATGGCAAGTGGCAGCACTGGGACAGACCCAGGAGGAGCCAGGGAGTCTAGATTATGTCTGTGACAACAGGCAGTCTCAACAGCCCAAACCCAGAGAATACCTCACTCACATTCTCCAGAGGCGGTAATGGTTTGCTGAAGATTTAGAATCACAAAGGCTGTAGTTCATACCCATTTAATCATCAACCACCATCAAATATTTATCAAACAACCCCAGAGTGAACAGAATAGTACCTGGTGGTTGGATGGACTTGACAGGTGATAAAGCTCCCTGTCCTCAAGCTTACAGGGCAGTGGGAGAGATAAAAAGAAGCCCAATTTATATAAGCCTGACAAACTGTATTTTAGTGGGAGGGTCAATAGGTCAATTGGTTTTAATTAGAAAAAAAAAAATCTCAAAACGGTGGCTAAGTTCTTAAAGGCAGAAGTGTAGGGAGTTAGAGGAAGGAAAAGATGCTATCTTCTGCAATTTGGACAAAAGTCCAGGCCCAGACCCAGGGCAGAGCTGGTGCTTGGCATCACCGAGGCTCAAACATAACTCAGAAAACATAACTCAAACCCTGGCATTGAGGCAAGCAAGATAACTCAGTGGGTAAAGGCATTTACTATGCAAGCTGGCAAACCGAGTTTCATCTTAGAAACCTACATAAAGGTGAAAGGAGAGACGAGACTTCACAAAATTGCCCTCTGACCACACACATCCACTGTGGCATGTGTGTTCCTCCCACATCACACATATGAACACACACAATAAAAACAAATAAATTCCTAGATTTGGCAACAATGTATTTGCTATAAAAATAGGACAGACAAGAACAGGAATGGTGATGCACGACTTTAATTCCAGCTCTTGGAAGGGCAGAGGCAGGCAGATCTCTGTGAGTTCAAGGCCAGCCTGATCCACATAGTGAGTTCTAGGCCAGTCAGCACTACATAGGGATCTATCTCCAAAAAAAAAAAACCATATAAGGCAGATAGGGCAGGTGTAGAATCTCTCAAAGCAGGGACCAGGTAGGAAAATGTGGAATAAAAGCTAGACTCAAAGTAGAAACACAGAGGGTCAAATACTGGGCTGAGACTGTAAGGTCACTTGGCCATACAAGAGAGAATATGGGGTCCAGTGTAGCCAAATTTGAGTTTTCAAAGAAATGGAGTGGATTTTTGAGGTGTAATCTCTTGACATTTTAAGTGTCAGCAGTGAACTTGGAATATTTCTAATATCAGGAAGGTCAAATAACAAAGGTTTATGTATAAACTCACTTGTGATTTCCTGTACTTCTCTTTGGGTTTCCAGTATGAAACATCAAAAAGAGCCAGACACGGTAGACAGCACATGCCTATAATCCCAGCGCTTGGGAAGTACAGCAGGAAGACCATAAATCCAAGGTCATCTTTGGCTACAGAGCAAGTTTGAGACCAGCCTGGACTTAAGGAATCTCTGTTTCAAACCTCCTGCTCTTCCCCCCAAAAAACAAAAACAACTCAAAAAGAGACTGGGACAGGCACCAGGAGACCTAGGTTCAAGTGCTTGCATCACTGTCCTTGTTGGCAATGGGTGTGCCCCCTTTGCCTAACTCCTGTGAGCTTCAGTTTCACTTCCTCATTTCTAAGTTAGGATAACTGCCCTCTACCTCAAAGGCTAAGTCCATTATCTGATGGGGCCAAGAGAAGACAGGAGGCCTTACACAGAAATCAGACAGTAGCAGAGGCCTCCAAGAGTAAAAGGAAATGAGCTGGGTCTTTGCTGGCTTGCAAACCGGAAGAATCTGGACAATAGAATCCACGTCAGGGATGGAAAAAGAAATTTGGGAGTTGCCAGCACAAAAGTTCTAAAGGAGGTCATGAAAGTAGATAAACGAGAAAAACAGCAAGACCAGAGAAATCTTTTGGGAAAACAGAAAGGTGCTCCCACCAAAGGAATCAGGGAAGGCGGCCCTGCAGCTGAAGGAGGGAAGGAAAACAGTGTGCAAGAACGCCCCAAGCTGCTCTGAAGACTGAAAAGGCAGCAAAGAAGGGCAGAAAAGCTGGGCAGCCTAAGACCTTAATCCCAGCACTCAGGAGGCAGAGACAGGCAGATCTCGAGGCCTACACAGTGAGACTGTCAAAAAAAAAAAAAAAAAAAAAAAAAAAAAGAGGAGGGCAGGAAGGTGAAAAACTGGGGAATCTAGATGACCTGCTAAGGGATAATAAGGTCACATTAGTCTGTAGTGAGCCACAGTGATGGCAAATGGTGGAGGTCAGAAGACAGAAAAGGTATTCTGAGCCCAGAAAGATGGCTCAGTGGATGAAGTGCTTGCCATCAACTCCCAGAAGGGGTCCTCCAACTGCCACACAAGCCCCCACTTCACTCACACACATAATAAATATATGTAATAAAAACATGTAAGACATTTTAGTGGGAAGAAGGGGATGCAAGGATGAAGTAAAGAGCTAGTAAACAAGAGCACTCCACTAGGGACCTGCCTGCTATGTGCTCAGCATCTCCACGTTCCTTGCCCACAGCCACCCAACAACCCCAGGAAGTAGAAGACAAGCCTGGGACCCATTCTACAGCTGCATCCAGCAGGTTTCTCTGTTGCTATTAGAGGTTAAAAGCTCTACAGTTCATTCAAAAAGACACACAGGCACTGGGGAGGGTAGCAAAATAGCAGGTCTTGTGTTCAAAACCACGACCGTAGGCTAGATCTCCAACACAGTCACACGCAGCCACACCCAGCCCCCACACACAATCCCCCCCATACACAAAGACTGATGTACAGATGAGAATCAAGCGGCCTGAAGCTCCTTTCCCTAAGTGAGGAAAGAGCTTACTTGTGCCTTCCGCCCACCTTGCTCAGCTCACCCAGGTCCTATGATTCAAAACAGCTGGAAATGAGTGCCCTAAGCTCCCCAACAAGAAAACAGACCAGAACATGGCTGTTTCTGCCAAGCGAGTTCTGAATAAGCTGCATTCCATTTCATTAAAACAATTACCTGAGCCCTAGCCAAGAATTACATAAAGCTTCCTCCCAGGCCCCTTCCCCTCCCCCATAAAATACACGAGGCTACTTTTCAAATCGGCAGTAAGGCCCTGACACACCACTGAAAGACCAAATTACAAAGACCCCATGAGCGTCTCCAAGTGGCCAACTTCTGTCTGTGTCCTCACATGCTGACAGACAAACATGAGGTTCAGAGACCCCATCCCCACCCCCACCCCCTTTGCATGCAACACTTACCTGCTGTTCGCAGCTCAAAATGTTTCTACTAGGCACTAGGGCCCTTGGCTCTGCAGCTGGGTCCAGGGGGCCACGGGGTCTAGACTCTAACCAATTTTCCCCCACCAAAAAAAATGGGGGCCCAAGTAGCCCAGCTTTGGGTCAGCATAAACTTTGTAAGAGGGATCTGAGGAATGGACATTCCAGGAGAAGGAGCCGAAAGGCTGGAGAACTGGAAGAGCCAGATCCCAGCTACAAGAGCCCTGTGGCCCAGCTTGGCTTGTCCATAGACGAAAGATGTTGGCCAGCCACAGATAAGAGGTTCATGATGTGAAGCAAAAGGCATCTCTTCCCCTCCCCCAGGGCTCAAACTGCCTGAGGACAGCCATCCCTGCATTTTGTAAAGCCTTGCTCTGCACCCCACCAGCCCAGACAGCCCACTGTGAACTCTAAGCAGAGATCAGCATTTCTCTTGTCCTGACCCTGGCCTGCTGGTCTGATTAATGTCGTATTCTTTTTTTTTTTTTTTGGTCTTTCTGAGACAGGGTCTCCCAGTAGCTCCAGTTAACCTGGAACTCACTATGTAGACCAAGCTGGCCTTTAACTCACAGAGATCCACCTGCCTCTGCCTCCCAAGTGCTGGGATTAAAGGCGTGTGCCTGGCTAATGTCACATTCTTAAAGGAACCCCTGAGCCAACTCTATACCTATGGAAGTATACTGTTTGGCTTTGTCTTTCTTTTTTCTGCATTGTGCACCCACCTCTCCAGCTAACAGTCAGTGTTCATTGTCTCTAGAGGTCCCTGTGTCATCTATCTGCTTTTCTTCCCACCACAGGAGGCTAACACATCTCTCAGGTGAACGACAAACAGACACAAGCCAGCACCACTGGCCCAACAACTCAAGACTCAACCCACCATGGAAATGGATTTTAACTTTTATTTTTAAGAGTTTTTTTAATGTGTATGCCTGAGTATATGTATGTATACCACGTGTGTGGACTGGCCAGAAAAGGGTGTCAGAACCCCTGGAATGGAGTTACAGGCAGTTGTGAGCTGCCTGATATGAGTGCTTGGGAACTGAACCTGGGTCCTCTGTAAGAGGCAAGTGCTCTTAACTACTGAGCCATATCTCCAGTCCCAGGTTTTAACTTTCTTTTAATACTTATTTTTCAGCCAGGCATGGTGACCCACACCTTTAGGCAGGCAAATTTCTGTGAATTTGAGGCCAGTCTGGTTTTATATAGCAAGTTCCTGGTCAGTTGGGTCAATCCTATTTATAAGATTGTCCAAACATGCAGAGAAGCTGAAAACTAGTACTTTCCACTTAAGATTCAGTTCTTAATACTCTGCCATTCTGTGCAAATGTATGCCACACGCTCTCTCTATACATACACACATACAAATACTTGTAATAAATACATATATAATCAGCCTTCTGTATCCACAAGTTTCACATCTACAGATGCAACAGCAGAGTATTGGAAAAGTCAGAAAACAGTACATCATATTGAACCAAACGTACAGACTTCTTTGTCATTATCCCTAAACAGTACACTGTAACCACAATTTACACAGCATTTATAGCTTATCAGGTGTTCTAAGTAATGTAGAGATGGTTTAAATTTGTGTGTGTTCCACATATGCAGACACATGTTCATATGCGTGTGTGTATATGTGTGAGAGTCTGAGTGTAAATGGAAAACAGAGGTTGAAGTCAGGCATCATGCTCTGTTGCTCCCCATCTTTTTTAATCAAAATTTTATTTATTTTGTGGGGGCACAGGTACATGCCACAACACATATGTGAAGGTCAGAGGACAACTTGTGAGAATTGGTTCTCTGCTTCCACCATGTGATACACCTATGACTGAATGAAAGCCACCAGGCTTGGCAGCAAGCACCTTTATCCACTGAGCCCCTCGACTTTTTTAAGATTTATTCATTTTTATGTGCCAGGATATATGTGTACTGTATTTGTGCAGTATCAATGGAGGCCAGAAGAGGACATCAGAGTCCCTGGAACTAGGGTTACAGGCAGTTGTGAACTACAAACAGGTGCTAGAGCCAAACCCAGGTCCTCTGCAAGAGTGGCAAGTGCTCTACCACTGAGGCATCTCTCCAGCCCATCCCCCATCTTATTTGTGACAGGGTCTCCACTGAACCTGGAGCTTACCAACTGGCTAGACTGACTAAATAAGGTCTGGGAATCAGTCTCTCTCTGCACACAATGCATGCCACTTTTTATGTGGTACTCTTTACGTGGGTACTGGGATCCAAATTTAGGTCCTCATCCTTACAGCAAGCTCTTTACTTACCACCGAGCCATGTCCCAGCCCAAGTTGGTTTCAATTTTAAAGTATACAGGAAGGGACTGGGGGTGTAGCTCAGTTGGTAGACTACTTCTCTAACTTACAAAACTGGGTTCGATCCCTCATACTGTATAAACTAGGCTGAGAATACTCTTGTAGTCTCAGTACTTAGGAGGTGGAAGTTTGGCTGGAGATAAACGGAAAAAAAAGGATAAAGGAATGCACTCAGATAATGTAGAACAGGATAATCACTCCAGAGGTTGAGTCAGAGATCCTATACACCAGGGCAACCTTTGTTCTTTGAAAGAGATAAAAGGGGAAGGTGGATAGAGAAAAAACAAGGCATACACTTTTAAGTTCAAGGCCAGCCTGGTCTACATAGTGAGTTCCAGGCCATCTGGGGCTACAGGGAGACCCTGCCTCAAAAAGACAAAAAAAAAAAAGCAAAGAATGAGACTGCACAGTGCTCAGCCCTAAATGAGACATCTATATCGCACCCTGCCCTAGCTCAGGGATCCTTGAGGAAGTGGAGCAGAAAGGCTGTAAGAGCCAGAGGCAGTAGATGACTACAATAAAACAGTATTTTTCTGACACAGCAGGGCAGTTGTATACATGAACTCACAGCAGTTGTGACACCATGCATAAGACCAGTTCAAGCTCAAGCAAGACAAAATTCCAGCACAGAGAGGAGATGTAGGCATGAATCTACCTTGAGCTGAGGAACAACTGGCAATCAATAGCTGCTGGGACAGGGAGATTCAGATTTCTTAAAGGCCCTTAGTAGGTCATCTATGCACCAGTGGATGGCCCCCACATTCAAGAGAATACAGGTAGCACAAATTAGACTTGAGTTTTTTTGGAGGGGTGGATCTGGGAAGAGTTAAGGGTGAATATGATGAAAATGCATTGCATGAAATTCTCAAAGAATTCACTTCAAAAATCTTTTTTAAGTGTACAGGAGGGTGTGTAAACAAGATTTGAGTATCAGGATTCTGGTATCTGGGGGCAAGGAGGTCCTAGAACCAATCCCCTGCAGCTAAGGAATGATTCTGTATACATATCTTTTTATTATTTGTCATTTAAAACAAAGCTGCAGAGTTGGATGTGGTAGCACAGCCCTCTAGTCCCAACACCTGGGAAGCAGAGGATCTCTGTGAGTTGAGGTAAGCCTGGTTTACATACAAAGTCCCATCCAGGGCTCTACATAGTAAAACCTGTCTCAAACAAACAAACAAACAAACAAACAAAGGACTAAGTCATAGACATCGTGATACTTCATTCCTAAAGGCTTTAACACGCACCTAACAATAACAATATTCTCCCATAAAGCCATAATACCACAATCACACCAGAAATTAAGTATTAAAAGATGATCTTGAGCTGGGTGTGGTGGCACACCCCTTTAATCCCTACACTTGGGAGGCAGAGGCAGAGGCAGGCAGATCTCTGTTGAGTTCTAGGCCAGCCTAGTCTATATATCAAGTTCCAGGCCAGCTGGGGCTATAAGAAGACCATGTCTCAAAAAGACCGAAAAAAAAAAAAAAAAAAAAAGACCACCTTGAAGGGAGAGCTTGGCATGCCACTGGCCCAGTGTCCAAAGCTACCTTGGAGAGGCAAGCACTGAGCCCTACTCGTCAGCCAGGCAATGAGTTTAGTCAGCTGGAAGACTTCTCAGGCTGTAAATGTATGCTGAGGCCAGATGTGAGGCAATGGACAGAAGTTTGGTGAGGAGACAAACCGTGACCTCTCATTTTAATAAGCTGCTTAGTCAACACTTCTAAGCTTCCTAATTAACCCCCCGCCACAGGACACCCTCCATTCACTATCTTGACATTTTCAACAGCTTCTCTGATCCCAATGACAAAAAGTACATATACCTGAACAAAGAGTGTGTCTGTATAAGGCAGAGCAAAGTTGAGAACAAAGGAAGGCTTCTGAGACCCTACCAGAAGTGGAAGAAGGATCTCCAAGGAGGCACCCAGCTTCTCTTGGCAGCTGTGCTCTAAGCTCACAGCTCTGTGGCTGGTGAGGGCAGAATGGGGCCCTCCGCCAATCAATAGATTGCCACCAGTACCTTTCACCTCATCCTGAGTGTTTCTGAGGAAGAACAAAAGAAAGGGAAGTGGGAGACTCAACAGTGGATGAAGAATACAGGGTAGGAGCAGAAAAGATTTTTGGAGCTAGGCCTACTGGCAAAGGCCTGTAATCCCAGCTAATCCAGAGACCGAAGCAGGAGATTTACAAATTCAAGGGCAGCCTTGGCTACAAAAGTTTATTAAGACCAGCCTGGACAACATAATGAGACACTGTCTGAAAATAAAAAGTAAAAAGAAGGCTGGGTGGTCTACATAGCAAGTTCCAGGCCAGCCAGGGCTACATAGTGAGATAATAAGATCCTGTCTCAAAAAAAAAAAAAAAAAAAAGGAAGGTTGAGGACATAATCAATGGAAGAATGCTGGCCTAGCATTCGCAAAGCCCCAGATTCAATCACCAGTACCACGAAAAGAAAACTCAAGTCAATAGTCAGCCAAATGCAAGATCTTGAACAGAAGTGTAAAAAATGGTTACTAAGTTGGGGATATAGTTTAGTGGTAGAGTACTTGCCTAGCAAGCAGAAAATCCTGGGTTCTACCTCCAGTATCACCAAAGAGGACAATAAGGAGGAGGAGGGGGGTAGAGTGGTTGGTTATAAATCCTACAATCTGAATTCAAATCCTGGTTCGGTTCTGTCACTAACTAGTTGAACATAGGCAAGCAGGCTCACTCACTCCATGTCTCAGTTTCCTCCTTTATAAAGTGAGCAGTGGTAATACCACTGACAATAATAACAAAACCTACTTCATATGATCAATGTGATTGACTATATCAGTGTATATAAGATGTCCAGCAGTGCCTGAATGCAAGCACCAAATAAATTTTACAGGAAAGAATTCTGCACACAAGTTTTTTTTAAAAAATATTTTATTATTTTTATTTTTATGTGTATTTGTGTATTGCCTGCATGTATGTGAATGCACCTGTGTTGTACAATGCTGCGGAGGTCAGAAGAGGGCTTCGGATTCTCCTGGAACTGGAGTTAAGGATGTTCACAGCCACCATTAAGGGTGCTGGGAATAGAACCTGGGTCCTCTGCAAGAGCAGTCAGTGCCCTTAACCACTGAGCCATCTCTCCAGCCCTATCACACAAGTTTTTTAAAAAACTGTTCTGAGCCGGGCATGGTGGCGCATGCCTTCAATCCCAGCACTTGGGAGGCAGAGGCAGGTGGATCTTTGTTTGAGGCCAGCCAGGCCTACATAGTGAGTTCCAGGCCAGCTGGGACTACAAGGAGACCCTGTCTCAAAAAGACAAAAAAATGCAAAAAATTTAAAAAATTGTTCTATAGATATTTGTTTTATTAATGAAGCACCAAGACCAGCACAACCAAACAAAAGTCTAGAATGGAGCTGGGAAGAAGTCCTTCAACGTCTCTGGTCTTGAAACAAGGTAAAGACCATGAGAAACTCCATGGACGTTGAGTACATGAGGAAGACATTGCTTAGAGCCTCAGCATTACCTATGGCCTTCCATAGGTTCCTCCAATCAGTGACCTGCCTGGTCTCTGCAATGCGAGGTCACCATGAGGAAGACGGCAATATTCCCTAGGGGTATCACCCCATAATGGAAGTACTACGGCCCACTTCAAAGCCCAAGCCTTTCCACTACTTGATGTGCTTATCAGAAAGGTACTTGCACAAGATTAAATGAAACACACCAAGGTTTGACTCCACACTGAGCCTCTTACTAGCATGCACCTCACAAAACACTCAACAGGAGGGTACCACCACTCCTCAGTTAAATGCTGCCTCTACCACAGGCCTAGCCCTGGGTGCCCTGACTCAGGCTTAACACAGAGGCATCACAGACAGGCAAGCCCAACGTCCAGACTTTCCATGGAAACTGGGAGGCTCTGTAGCCAAGAATTCCCCAGGCGACTCCCCTACCCCGCCTAGTAATACCCCCAAGGACAATGAGGCCCTGTTTTCCAAAGGGTCAAGACTGCTGAGAAGCTGAAAGAAGACATATCCAGATTCCAGCAAATTGGGCATTGCCAACAGACAGCTGTGCCCCCTGTTAGTGGATAAGAAGGCAACACTTACCAAGCTTGAGGGGGTCCCGCCCTTCAAAATACAAGCCAGTGGGGACACCATTCCTCTAGTAGAGCAATAATTGTCTTTTGATTTATTTTTGTTTTATGTGTATAAGTGCACTGCCCACATGTGTGTAAATGAACTTGTATCCTGTAATGCCACGGAAGCCAGAAGGTGTCAGATTCCCTGGAACTTGAGTTACAGATGGTTATGAGCTACTATGTGGGTGCTGGGAACTGAACCTGGGTCCTCAGCAAGAGCAGTCAGGGCTCTTAACCACTGAGCCATCTCTCCAGTCCAGAGCAGAATTTTTTGTCATTGTTTTGAGACAGGGTCTTCCTGTAGCCCCAGCTGGCCTGGAACTCACTATGTAGACCAGGCTGGCCTCAAACTCACAGAGATCTGCCTGTCTCTGCCTCCCAAGTGCTGGGACTAAAGGCATACACCATCATGCCTGGTTCCCAGAGTAGAAATTTTAAAGGTAACTATTGATTACTGAGCTGGCCTTGGGCATCATCCTATGGTTAGTTACCAGCTAGCTCTTCCTCCCTTATAATTAAAGACAACCAGATCCAGAATTAAATCAATCTGAGTTCAAACCCCAGTTCTGCCACACAATTTTCCTAAGCTCACATTTTTGCATCTGTGAAGCAGAGATAAAAACAACAACCTCTCAACCATTGTAGCAAAACCCAGAAAGTGCTGAGCACGGTACCTGTCTCCTATGGAGCACGAGAGAGCATGGTCAGGCTGCACTGTGGTCAAGGCCTCCCCAAATACATTAAGAACTTGAACATGGGAAGTGAGAGGAGCCAGGGCAGAAAGCATAATCAGAGTGTATCTCTGTGTTATGAGAACTCCGTCCAGGAAACTCTAGCCAGAACTCGAACAGGGCGAACTCCCAGCCAAACCAGCATTGAAGCACTAATGAGAAAAGCCACCAGGCAGCTGCCCGGCAGCACAGAGCAGAGCAAACACACAGAGAAGGGCAGGACACACTGTGTTTATGTTTTTCTGCCCAAAGAGCTATAAATTTGTAACTTATTAAACAGCACATGGTAATTCTGTCACTGGCCACAATGGGGAAGGGACGAGTGCTCCAAATTTTTTTTACCTTAAACCAGAAAACAAAGTTATCATGGAGGCTGTACACCCCTTGGCTTCACCACAGGAGACAAATCTTAAACTAGCCCTGTCCCCCCCACCTCCCCCCTTAGGAACCAGGAGGTTCACAGCTGAGATCTCTTTTGGAAGACAAATAAAAACAAGAGGTCTGGCCATTATGTCCACCCTAACTTAAGAAAACAGCTGACAGGCAGTGTGCTAAGCAGCCATCCAGACAGCTGACCGCCTGGGCTCAGAGGCAAATTCCTCTGCCCTCCTGCACACCCATTCCTCCCACCCCAGGCTCTGGTCAGCCAGGCGTGGCTGGCCCCCTGGGAGCTCAGGCCAAGGAAGTGGGGTAGCATGGATCAAGCAACTGGAGTGTCTACTAAAGACAGAAGTCACAGGTGGCAGTCATCACCCACTGCCACCCCCTTTTTCAAGTGCCTCCTCGACCCCTTCCCAGGAAGGAATGCATACAAGAGCTACACAGGGACCAGGCTTCCAGTCAAGATTTTGTTTGTTGGCTGTGCAGCCTTGGGTGAGAGAATCAGCTTCTCTTGGTCTCCATTTTCTCGTCATTTAGAAGGAGGTAGCCATAATGGCAGTGAACTTAGAGAGCTTACACAAAGATTATGTGAGGATAGGGCAAATCCAGGCATGAGGATGTAATCCATAAACAGCAAATTTCAATTCCTACAATTCCCCTCTGCCAGGACACTCTCTTTCCTTTCAAAGACAACTCAGTTTCCTGGCCCTAAATGGAAGACCGTCAGAAGACAGGAATTCCAGACTCTCAAACTCTACAAAGACTTTCTCAGTCCTTCAAACAGCACAGGGGCTGTCCAGATTCAACTAAGCCCTCACCAGCATCTGAAATGCTGTAACTCTGCTCCCTGAGCCTTTCAGAAGCTGATTCAAAGCACACCACCACCACCACACACACACACACACACACACACACACACACACACAGACACACACGTCTCCTTTCAGCTTATTTTTATGTGGAAAAAAAAAAATACCTGCCTGGAAGCCATGCCAACCTTGAGTTCGTTGGAAATAAAGGTGCCAAGTCTGACCCAAAGGCAGAACTATGCTTGGCAGCTATCCCACTCTGCAAAACAAGCAGGACCCTATACCACTCCCAGCTCCAGAATGTCTCGGGAGCTCTCTGATCCCACAAGGAAACTTCAGGAAGGCAGTGGAGTCCAGTGCCTACATCTTAGCACCTATACTGCTTGAGAGAGGTCCCCTAGTCTTATACAGTGAATCTGCTCCTCAGAGCCAGGGACACAGAAGGCACCAGTGGTCACACAGTCATCCACAGTCCAGAGAGTGAAGACAAGGCTCCTACAGAGAAGAAACTTACCACCCCCCAGACCTCCTCAGCTGAGGGGCTCTAAGGGGGACGAGACAGGGAATCCTTCACTCCTGGATTCACAGAGCTCAAGGCATTCCTAGAACCCTGGCATCAACCCCCATGGGTCTAGAGTCAATTTCCATGAGAGCCTTTCTTTCCCCTGTCCTAACACCAGGGTGAACTGAAAAGAGCAGCCTCCGGCTCCAATAACATGAAGACAGTAAAACTCTGTTCTGGGCATCCTGTCTTCCTCACCTGTGTGGCTTCCAGGACGGCCTGGGAGGTGGGGGACCTTGCCAGTCAGAACTCATTCAGAGATGGTCATACCCTGAGGTCTATTCCCTTCTCATTCCTCTGGCACTTCACCAGGGTCTGGGAACGGGGGACTGGAGGAGAGTCTTAACTCCCCAACTTGCTTTTCTAGGTCTAGATATGAGGGGGAAGAGCTGGTCCATACATAGGAAATAGAGTGCCCAGTCCATAAGACAGGGTCACTAGACTTGAAGTGTATGTGTGGGGTGGGGGGGGGTTGAAGGCTATGGGGGGGTTCGGTGCAGCAGGAGGCTGGAACATTCATCACTGAAATGGGGGTGTGGTCCTCACAAGCTCATCTCTAGCTTGTGATAGGAAAAGGTTGCCTCTCGAAGGGCTATATCTCTAAAGTGGGGGTGCCAGTCTGCAAAGTGGGAGGTGGCCTGGAGGGACTAGAAAGCCGTCATGGAAATGAGAAGCCAGCCTGAGCGACTAGGAAGATGCTCCCCAGCGGGGCAAGCGGCTGATTTGTGAGGTGGGGGTGGGAAGCGGTGTGTGAAGTGAGGGTCTCATAGCTGAGGACCTGGTCAGGTCCAGGGAGCCACGCTCCTTTCCCTGCGGCTGCCGGGTTGGGTCCCCGGGGATAAACTGGTGTCTGAACCTGGTGTGGGAGATGAGGTATGTCGCGGTGGTCGGGGGTCCGGATGTAAGGCTGTCCCTCGGCGATGGAGCTGGCCAGGTTCCGGACTCGGGCCCGGGGCGCCATGGCGCCCGCAGAGCCCGGGGCCGCAGGGACAGGAGCCGGGCCGGGCCGGCGGGGTGGGATTCCGCGGCTCCTGCGGCTCCCCGGGCCCCGGGCTGCGCGCCCCGGCCGCCTCCTCCCTCCGTCCCTGGCTCACTCACCGAGGTCGTCCATGGCCGGTCCGCAGGCGCGGGCACCCGGCTCGCCGTCACACTCCCTGCCAGTCCCGGGGCTGCTCCTCACAGCCCCGCAACTTTTCCGCCGCCAGCCTTGGCCTGGAACAGAACGCGCCGCCGACGCCGCGCGCTCCCGCGCCCGCTGCGCCCCGCCTCCTGGCTCGCCCGCGACAATATGGCCCCGCCCCCATGCTCACGATAGCCCCGCCCCACCGTTGGCCCCGCCCCACCGCCGGCCGGAGCGCACCCAGTCCCTCGAGGTGCTCGCTGCGCGTGGTGGTGGCGCCCCCTTGCGGCCAAGCCTGTTGATGGCGGCTTCCAGGCCAGGAACCTCTCCAGTCAATCTCTGTCCCTCTTAAAGTCTGCGCACCGACCGACCGACCGACCTTCAGACCGACAGATGTGCCTGCCAGTCCACTGGAGAACCGGATTTGTTCACCTGTCCATCTGTCCTCCAGGCTCTACCCCCGCCCCCAATAGGATTAAATCAGCAAGGCCTGGAGCCTTGGGCGGACATTCCTAGGGTTGCCCTCCATGCTGTTAGCTGTATAGGTCACAACCTTGGGGGTCCCAGATCCAGTTTCTTGGGTTTTTTCTAATTACAATTATTTATTGGGCGGAAGGAACCCGTATGCCACGATACGTGTGTGGTGGTCAGAGGACAACTTGCCAGACTCGGCTCTCTCCACCGTGTGGGCCCTGGAGGTTGAACTCAGGTTATCAGGCTTGGAGGCAAGCACCTTTACCCACTGAGCCATCTCACTGGCCCTAATATCCAGAGGTTTTTTTTTTTTTTTTTTTTTTTTAAGCCAAGGTCTCTTTATAGCTGAAGCTGGCCTGGAACTTGTGGTTCTTCTGCCTTAGCCTCCTGACCACTGAGATTAGAGGTATCTGCCACCAATTTTGGCCCCTGATCTAATACTTTTGAAGTTCTGTATTCTTTAATTTTCTTCATTATTTGTTTGTTTGTTTGTTTTTTGGTCTTTTTGAGACAGGGTCTCCCTATAGCCCCAGCTGTCCTGGAACTCACTATGTAGACCAGGCTGCCTTGAACTCACAGAGATCTGCCTGTCTCTGCCTCCCGAGTGCTGGGATTAATGGAGTGTGCCATCACACCCGGCATGTATTCTTTAATTTTCACATATCTATCCTTCCTAGAGACTTCGCCAAAATTATGCACAGGGCAAAGAGACCGCACTTTAGACAGTAAAGGAAAAACTACAAAAAATGTCAACCCCCATGCTTGGCACAGTTGCCCAGGGGGCTCTTCACCCCTACAGCACAAACTGAATGATAAAGGCTGGGCCTGAGTCAGACATAGTAGCTCAGGCTTATAATCTCGGCTAGTCAGAAGGCTGTGGCAGAAGGAATATAAGTTCAGGGTCTACCTGGGCAACACACAGTTCAAGTCCAGCCTGTGGTCCCAGCACTTGGGACACAGGCAGACAGATCTTTGTGAGTTCAAGGCCAGCCTGGTCTACATAGTGAGTTCCAGGACAGCTGGGGCTACAGGGAGACCCTGCTTCAAAAAAAGACAAAAAAAAAAAAAGTTTTCTGTTTTTTAATGTGGGGCTGGAAAGATGACTCAGCAGTTAAGAGTACTAGCTGCTCTTGCAGAGAGAGGACCCAGGTTCAGGTCCAGCACCCACATGGTAACTAACAACCATCAGTAACTCCAGTTCCAGGGGCTCCAAGGCACTCTTCTGGCCGCAACAGGTACTTGGAACACATACATACACACAAGCAAAACATTCATTCATACACATAAAAATAAATACATCTTTAAAAAAAAATGAGCTGAATGTGGTAGTACACACCTTTAATCCAGAACATAGTAGGTAGAGGCTGTGAAGATCAGGAGTCATCCACTGCTCCATAGCCAATTTAGTTCAAAGTCAGCCTAGGCTACATAAGAGCCTGTGTCAACAAAACAAAAATAAAGCTGAGCATGGTGGCAGAGGATTATAATCTCAGCCCCTGGAAGGTAGAGACAGGAGGATTAGTAGTTCAAAGCCTCATCTACATAGTATTAGGCAAACCTGGGCAACAGGAGACTCTGTCTAAAATAAATAAATAAATAAATAAATAAATAAATAAATAAATAAATAAATAGTAAATTTTAAAAATCTGGAGAAACTCCAGTTCCAGAGACCTTTAATCCCAGCACTCGGGAGGCAGAGGCAGGCGTATCTTTGTGAGCTTGAGTCCAGCCTGGTCTACATAGTGAGTTCTAGGACAGCTAGGGCTACAAGGAGACCCTGTCTCAAAAAAGATAAAAAAATAATCAAATAAAAAATAAATATAATATTTAAGGGAGCTGGAAATATAACACCTCAGTGATAAAGTGCCTACCTAGCATGTATGAAACTCTGGATTTAATACCCAATACCCAAAAATAAAAAAATTAGTGATTGAGTGATTAAAAATAACTGTCATTTACTGTGTCTGAATACTCACATGCTGTAGGTGTTATCTAAATTATCACTGAGGTAATTATCCCATCCTCAGTCCTTCCCACACTTTGGGATGGGTGATGACAGTCCATTGTATATAGAAACTCTCTACACACACAATTTCCCTTGTTTCTCAAGAATCCAGATGCCAAATTCCTCTGTGTCAGGTCAGGTCCTCCAGGAAGCAGATGTTGAGATAAAATTAGAAGGTGATGCCTGTGAGAGGCAAAGGAAAAAAGTAAAACTGGGCAAGTAGCAACCCAGAGCTGACAAACAGAAGCCAACCTAACTGGGTGCTTGGGAACCAAAAACAGGGGGTGTCCATTGGGTAGAAGTCTAGGCTGTGATACTCCTACTGTGGGGATGTCCAGGAAGATGTGGCCTTGCCTCAAAAGTCCTGCACCTGGAGCTGGCATTACAGCTGGGTGACAAACTTACTTGCGTGTGTGTGTGTGTGTGTGTGTGTGTGTGTGTGTGTGTGTGCATGTGTATGTGTCTGTGTGATGCTAGGGACTGAACCTAGGGAGGCCAGAAGAGGGAGTGTTGGATACCCCTGGAACTAGAGTTAAGGACAGATGTTAGCCCCCATGTGGGTGCTGGGAACCAAATGGGGTCGTCTGTAAGACAGCCAGTGCTCTCAACTAATAAGCCATCTCTCCAGCCCCATTAGGTAATTTTTCAAAAATTTTTAACAAAACCCTAACTCTAAGGCCAGGCATGGTGGCGCATGTTTTTAATTCCAGCACTCAGGAGGCAGAGGCAGGTGGATCTCTGTGAGTTCAAGGCCATCCTGTTCTATATAGTATGTTCTAGGTCAGTCAGGGCAATATAACGAGACCCTGTCTCAAAAAAGAAAAAATGAATAAAGCCCCCCCCAAAAAGTCAAAAGGAACAGATAGAATAATAGTAATGATATCTATTATCTAATTCAATATATTCCAAATGTTACTGTTTCAACTTGTAAAGAGTATAAAAAATATTAATGAGCCAAGCATGGTGGCACGCATCTTTAATCACAGCACTCAGGAGGCAGAGGCAGTGTATCTCTGGGACTTCAAGGCTAGCCTGGTTTACATAGAGAGTTCTAGGCCAGCTGGGGCTATAGGAAGACCCTGTCTCAAAAAAAAAAAAAAAACATAAATAAATAAATACTACTGTATGTTGCTAGGAAGATAACTCAGTGGGTATAAGCACTTGCCACCAAACCTGACTACCTGAGCTCTATCTACAGAGCCCACATGATGGAAGGACAGAACAGATTCCCAAAAGTTGTCCTCTGACCTCAACATGCAGCTCATTGTATGTGTTCCCTTTAACATACTCACACAAAATAAAAAAATGTAATTAAAAAAAACTTTTAAAAAATTTTTATGTGTATGATTGTTTTGCCTACACGTGTGTAAGTACACCTGGATCCCCTGAAACTGGAGTTACCATCGTGTGGGTACTGGGAACTGAACCCAGGTCCTCTACAAGAGCAGCCAGTGCTTTTAACAGCTGAGCTATCTCTCTAACCCCCAAATGTAATAAAAAAATTTTTAAAGCACTACTGTATGAAATATTTGAAATCGAGATGTATTTTACAGCCACAGAACATTTTAATTCAATCAGTTCGAGTGCTCTGTACCCACACATGTGGCCAGTGGCTATCACATTGCACTGGTTTGTTTGGTTGTTTTTTTTGAGACAGCGTCTCGTTGCCCCAACTGGCCTAGAACTCCCTAGATAGACCAGGCTGGCCTCAGTCTCACAGAGCTCCTCCCTCTGCCTCTGCCTCCCCAGTGTTGGGATTAAAAGCAAGCACCACCAAGCCCAGGTTGCACTGCAGGTTTAGAACTCAACTGTTGTCATTTGTGGAGTTTCTGTTTGTTTGAGACAGGGTCTCTTTTAATCCATCCTGACCTCCAACTCCATATATAGAAAAGAATGAATTTATGATCTTCCTGCCTATACCTCCCAAGTGCTAGGAAGACAGGTGTGCAACATCATGCCTGGGTCTATTGGCGGGGGGGGGGTTCAGCCTGAAACTATTTCCTCAGAAAAACATTCTCTGACCTCTGTTAAGATTTTCTTTTTTTTTTTTTTTTTTTTTTTTTTTTTTTAGCATTTTAGAAGTCCTCAAATGACTATAATTAAATAATTCCTTTTTATTTTTAAAAAAATTTTTATTTTATGCTGGGTGTGGTGGTATATGCCTTTAATCCTAGAACTCTGGAGGCGGAGGCAGGCAGATCTCTGTGAGTTTGAGGACAGCCTGGTCTACATAGTGAGTTCCAGACCAGTTGGGGCTACAGGAAGACCCTGGTTCAAAAAGGCCAAATTTTTTTTTAAATCTTATTTATTATATTTATGTGTATGAATGTATTGCCTGCATGTATGTAAGTGCACCTGTGTCATGCAACGCCCACAGAGGTCAGAAAACGGCATCAGATTCACATGGAACTGGAGTTATGGACGGTTGTTAGCTGCCATGTGGGTGCTGGGAATTGAACCCAGGTCCCCTGCAAGAGCAGCCAGTGCTCTTAATGGATGAACCATCTCTCCAGCCCCAATTAAATAATTCTTTTTTTCCTTTTCTTTCTTTTTTTTTTTTTCGTCTTTTGGTGAGTGGTCTCCCTATAGCCCCAGCTGGCCTGGAACACGCTATTTAGACCAGGCTGGCCTCAGACTCACAGAGATCCACTTGCCTCTGCCTCCTGAGTGCTGGGATTACAGGTATGCTGCACCAGGTCTGGTTTGGTGCAGTGCTGGAGATGGAACCAGAGCTTGGTGCATGCTAGGCAACTGTACTAACTGAGCTATATCCCCAATTCCAATTGTATATTCTTCTAGACTATTCTTTTACACACTCCCAGTGCTTAAATATGTGTTTGAATCATTTTGCACGCTTGGTTGAAGCCTGCTGTTTTTTCCGCCTCACATTCTCTCTTGACTACCTTTTCCTGGCATTCTTCTTACACTAGAGCGTCATTTCCTTGTGCAAAATCACAGTGTTGCATCTTATACTGATGCTAGCATTTACTTAACCGATCCTCTAGTTAAATATAATAATTTCCAAGTTTTCACTATAATTAGCAAGGCTGAAGAGAACATCCTTGGAGCTAAATCTCAGAACATATCTTTCATTATTTCCGGGAGATCATCAATTCCTCCATGTAGAAGTGCTGTGTCAGATGTTGAGTGCGTGAGGCTTGAGTACAGCTCAGTGGTAGAGTGCTTGCCTAGCATATCCAAGGCACTGAGTTCAATTCCCAGGATGCCCCCCAAAGAAATTATGCAGTCCTTCCTCATATGAGGGGGTGATGATTTACTTCTAATACACCATCCTCAGTCACCTCACATCACTAAAGGGCCCCACATATTGACCAGGCATACACCCAGAAGGCCTGGGTCATCCCTAGGCCCTACCCTCTCACATGCACAACAGAGCATGAACTGCCTCCCTTTGCACCTCATTTCCATTTCTACCACCACCTTTTTCATCCTCTTAAAATGCTGCTAACCTGGGGCCTGGAGAGATGGCTCAGCAGTTAAAAGCACTGACTGCTCTTTCAGAGGACCAGGGTTCAATTCCCAGCAAATACATGGTGGCTAACAACCATCCATAGCTCCAGTTCCAGGAGATCCAACACTGTCTGCTGACCTCCATGAACACTGTATGACACAGGTGTATTTACACACATGCAGGCAATACACTCATACACAAAAAATAATAAATTTTTTTTTTAATTCTACTATCCTGTCAGGCATGGTGGCACACACCTTTAATCCCAGCATTTGGGAGGCAGAGGCAGGCAGATCTCTGTGAGTTTGAGGCCAGTCTGCTCTACATAGTGAGTTCCAGGCCAGCTGGGGCTACAGGAAGACCTTGTCTCAAAAAGACCAAAAAAAAATTCTACTATCCTTTTGCCTAGACAACTATATTCAAAAATTAGATGATCCCACTAAGAAGCCAACATTATCTTTTGAATTTTTATTTTTATCATTTTTAATTATGTGTATGTATGGGGGTGTGCACACATGTATACAGGTGCCCACTCAGGTCAGTGGTATCAGATCCTCCTGGAGCTGGAGTTACAGGTGGCTGTGAGCTACTCAACCTGGGTGCTGGAAACAGAACTCAGGTCCTCTGCTAGAGCAGTATGTGCTCTTAATCACTGAGTCATCTCTCCAGCCCCAATGTTATCTTTTAAAAATATACTTCTATAATCTGTACCTAATAAAATGCAGCAATTTTTGCCTGGCATCATGGCCCATAACTGTAATCCCAGTACTTGGGAGGCCTCAGGAGGAGAATCATTATGAGTTTGCAGCTAACCTGAGCTACAGAGTGAGGCCCTGCTTCAAAACAAACAAACAAACAGTAATTTCAAATGCAATAGGTTCAAGGAAATGTATAGCCCTTTGTAATCACCACCTCAGTTGAAATCTAGAACATTCCATCTCTCCTTGCTGCCCCTTTGCAGTCAATTTCTCAGCTGTTGGCCCCATGGAATCATTGACTTGCTTTCTGTTACTACATATTTGAAATTTTTGGTTTTGTTGAATCTCTTCTTGTGGATTTTCTTTTTAAATGTGTATGAGTGTTTTGCCTTCATTGTACATAAGTGCAGTTGTGTTGTGAAAGTCCAAAGAAGAGGGTGTCAGATCTCCTGGAACTGGAGTTAGGACAGTTGTTAGCCACCATGTGAGTGCTGGGAATGAACCTGGGTTCTCTGGAAGAGCAGACAGTGCTCATAACCACTGAGCCATCTCTCCAGCCCATGATTGTTTTGTTTGTTTGTTTGTTTAAAAAAATTTTTTACTTATTTTACTCTTTTTTCATGCATATAAGTGTATTGTCTGCATGTGTATAAGTGCATTTGTGTCTTGCAATCCTGTGAAGGTCAGAAGGGGGTGTCAGGTTCCCCTGGAACTGGAGTTACTGACAGTTGTTAGTCATCATGTGGGTGCTAGGAATCAAACCTGGGTCCTCTGTAAGAGCAGTCAGTGCTTTTAACTGCTGAGCCATCTCTCAAGGCCCCAATTTATTTTTATTATTTATTTATTTTTTGGTCTTTTTGCGTCAGGGTCTCCCTATAGCCCCAGCTCGCCTGGAACTTGCTATGTAAACCAGGCTGGCCCTCAACACACAGAGATCCACCTGCCTCTGCGTCTGGAGTGCTCAGATTAAAGGTGTGCACCACCATACCCAGCCCATGTCTACCTTCCTTCATGTGAGGATAAAATAAGTTTATTTATGGTGGCCTTTTTGAGACAGGGTCTCCCTGTAGCCCCAGCTGTCCTGGAACTCACTATGTAGACCAGGCTGGCCTTGAACTCATAGAGATCCACCTGCCTCTGCCTGCTGAGTGCTGGGATTAAAGGCGGGCACCACCACGCCCGGCTCAATTTATTTTTTTTTAATTTTATGCCTATGAGTGCTTTGTCTGCCTGTATATAAGTGCACTCATGTTGTGCCATGCTCATGAAGGCCAAAAAGGGCATCAGATCCTCTGGAAATGGAGTTACAGATGGTTGTTAGCTAACATGCTGGAAACCAAACCTGAGTCCTCTGCAAGAGCAGTCAGTGCTCTTTACCACTGAGCCATCTCTCTAACTCCAATTGTTTTGGGTTTTTTTTTTTTTTTTTGAGATCCTGTCTCATGTAGCCCAGGCTGGCCTCAAAACTCACTATGTACCTAAGAATAACCTTGAATTCCTGCTCCTCCTGCCCTCTTCTGACCTCTGCAGCATTTCATGACACAGGTATACCTACCTATATGCAAGCAATACACTTACCTAAAATAATAAATAATTCCTTTTTTTTTTTTTTTGTCTTTTTGAGACAGGGTCTCCTTGTAGCCCCAGCTGTCCTGGAACTCACTATGTAGACCAGGCTGGCTTTGAACTCACAGAATTCTGCCTGCCTCAGCCTCCCAAGTGCTGGGATTAAAGGCATGTGCCACCACACCCAGCCGTCCCTGAGTCTTGAATTTTGAACCACTGATGGGATTTCACTTATTCCCAAAAAGAATCAACTTTTTTGTGTGTATTTTTGTTTGAGACGGGGTCTCCCTAAAGCCCCAGTGGGCCTGGAACTTGATATATAGACCAGGCTGGCCTTGATCTCACATTTGCCAGTCTCCCAAGTGTTAGGACTAAAGGGGTACACCACCATGCCCAGCTCAAGAATCTATATTTTAAAAATAAACTAAAACTATATATATTGGTCTTTTTGAGACAAGGTCTCCCTGTAGCCCCATCTGGCCTATAAATCACTATGTAATCCAGGCTGGCCTCAAACTCACAGAAATCCACCTGCCACTACCTCCCAGTGCTGGGATTAAAGGTGTGTGCCACCACGCCCTGTCTTAAAACTATATTTTTAAAATGACCCACAGGGGCTGGAGAGATGGCTCAGCAGTTAAGGGAACTGACTGCTCTTTCAGAGGACCCAACTTCTGGTCCCAGCACCTCACGGCAACAGTCAGTAACTTGTTTTAGGAGATCCAATGCCCTCTTCTGTCTAGCCTCCACAGGCATTGCAGGACATGGGTAAATTTACAAACATGCAGACACATAAAATTAATCCCAGCACTTGGGAGGCAGAGGCAGGCGGATCTCTGTGAGTTCAAGGCCAGCCTGGTCTACATAGTGAGTTCCAGGACAGCTGGGGCTACAGGGAGACTCTGTCTCAAAAAGACCAGAAAAAAAAAAAAAGAAAGAAAGAAAAAAAAAAAAGAAAGACACAGACACAGCGGTGGTTATAGATCAATGGTAAAGTACATGTTTAGCACGTGTGAAGCCCTGGATTTAATTCCTAGCACAAGGAAAATAAAGTGATCCAGATGAAGCAGACTATGTAACAGGGGAATGCTTTCTAGAAAGAGCGAACTCCCGCTGTCTTTGCTGACAGGCTCCTGCAAATGTGTTGAACAAAAACTAAAACTCAGCCAGGGGTGGTGGCACACGCCTTTAGTCCCAGCACTCGGGAGGCAGAGGCAGGCGGATTTCTTTGAGTTCGAGGCCAGCCTGGTCTCCACAGCGAATCCAGGCCAGCTAGGGCTACAGGGAGACCCTTTCTCAAAAAGACAAACAAACAAACATACAAACAAACAAAAACTAAAACTCACTAGACTTTCTGCAAGAAATGTGCAAGCAGCAACCCCACCACATGTGACAGGACAGAGTAGTCAGGGTGAGACGACCGAACCTATTTTCTGCAAAAAAACCCCTAAAATTACAAAGAAGATCGAGCTGAAGCTTAAGTATGCTGAGCCTCAGTGCAGAGCTAAGATCATGCTGGCTGCTGAGAGGTTCAAGCTCTGTGATCCAGAGGTGCTAAGAAGACCAAGGGTCAAGGGATCCAGTTCTAAGCCAATATTGTTATGGAGATAATGAAATAATGAGGTTATAGAAAGGGAAGGAAGGGCATGGTGGCACATGCCTTTAATCCCAGCACTTGGGAGACAGAGGCAGGTGGATCCCTGTGAGTTCAAGGTCAGCTGGTCTACATAGTGAGTTCCAGGAGAGCTGGGGCTACAGAGAGACCCTGTCTCAAAAAGACCAAAAAAAAAAAAAAGAAAAAAAAAAGAGAAGGAAGGAGGGAGGGAGGGAGGGAAGGAGGGAGGGAGGGAGAGAGGAGAAAAGAGCTAATACTGACTTTGTCTGTTTGGAGAATGAGAGGGTGTGGGAAGAGCATTCCAGAAGGAGGGGCTGGTATTCAGAAAGATATACCGAGTCAAAAGTATGCCTACTAAAGCCTGATGTCGTGGCACACAACCTTAATCCCAGCACTTGGGAGGCGCAGGCAGGTGGATCTCTGTGAGTTCGAGGCCAGCCTGGTCTATACAGGGAGTTCCCGACCAGCTGAGGCTATAGGGAGATCCTGTTTCAAAACAAGCAAACAAAAACTCCAAATGAAACTTGATTAGTGAAAATTATTACTATGTAAAATAACAATTATTGGGCTGGAGAAATGGCTCAAAGTTAAGAGCACTGGTTGCACTTGCAGAGGACCTGGGTTTGATTCTCAGCACCCACATGATGGCTAACAACCATTCTTAACTCCAGTTCCAGGTGAATTTGACACCCTCTTCTGACCTCCTCAGGCATTGTACAGCACAGGTGCACTTACATACATTCAGGCAGTACATTCAAACACATAAAATTAAAAAATAAATAAGATATTTAAAAATAAAATTATTGAAGCTGGGTGTGGTAGCGCATGCCTTTATCTCCAGCACTCAGGAGGCAAAGGCAGGCAAATCTCTATGAGTTCAAGGCCAGCTGTGGCTACAAGGAGACCCTGTCTCAAAAAGACCAAAAAATAAAAAATAAAAATAAAAACAAGTATTTCAGCTCATGCCTGTAGTTGAGAGTCTAAGAGGGGTTTTTTAAATTCTAAGCCAGCCTGGAATACCTAGTAAGATCTTGTCTTAAAAAAACAATATAGTGCTATGCATGGTAGCAGGTACCTATAGTCCCAGCACTCTAAGGGCAGAGTCAGGCAGATTACTGTGAGTTTGGGGCTAGCCTAGTCTACATTGTAAGTTCCAGGCCAGCCAAGGCTACATATTAAGACCTTGTCTCAAAATCAACCAGTCAATAGGGGCTGGAGAAATGACTCAGCAATTAAGAGCCCTGACTGCTGTTGCAGGGGACCTAGGTTCAGTTCCCAGTACCCACTTGGTGACTAAGGAATTCAACACCCTCTCTGGTCTCCATGGACCCTGCACACACATGGTACACTTACATACTTGCAGGCAAAATACTCATACATATAAAAATACAAATAAAAATAAAATTTAAATAAAATAAATCAGTTAATAAATAAACCTACTGGAGGTTTTATGCCTTTTGTTTGTTTTTCAGGTTTTGTTTTGTTTTGTTGAGACAGGGTCTCACTATATATGCCTGGCTGGCCTAGAACTTGCTATGTAGACCAAGGTGGCCTCAAACTCACAGAGATCCATCTGCTTCTGCCTTCTGAATACTGGAATTAAAGGTGTGCATCAGCACACCCAGCCCCAGTTTTCTTGATACAGTCTCTCTAGGTAGCCTAGCTTGGCCTTGAATTCATGACAATCTTCTTGCCTTAGTCTCTCAAGTTCTAAGACCATAGACATGTGCTACCACATTTAGTTTATACCTATTTTACAGGCCAGGAAACTGAGGCTCATAGATGAAATCACCTGAACACAGCCACACAGCTGAGATGTGGGGGAGTTGAATGAAGAGTCTATCTATCCCACAGGGGAAGCTTGAGGATTATGCCACAACCCTTAGCAAGTTCAAGGGCCCCAACTACTTGTGCTTTGGGAAGGCCACCTTGACTTCCTCTGAATTTGGGGAGGTCCTGGTTTATATCAGTCCTGCTTAAATGTGCATGGCACCAGAATATCTCATTATCTCATTGACTCTCCATGACCTCTGATCTCAGCAGAGGATCTGGGGTCTTAGGCTTCTTCCCCGGCTCTTCCCATGTTCTTCTGTCAGATCGTCCCAGGAAATGACTCTTCCCATAAACCAGTGCAGGGGACTGAACTCAGGGTCCGAGGCATGTGAAGCCTGCACTATATCATTGAGCTATATCCCAGCTTGGAGGGACTTAGTTCCTCCAAGTGCCAGTTTCCTTCCTGACTTCCACCTCTGCTAAAATCCATCCGACTGTCTTCTCTGGCCTGGTAATCTCCTCTCCTTCAGGTCACAGCTCGGCCTCTCTTTCCTCTAGGAAGCTCCGTGACTACCGCCTGGGTTTGGATACATGGCCTTACAACCTTGCCCCAAAGTGCTTGACTCTGTTCCAAACAGCTTTCATGCAAGCACATTTCCTATAGTAGCTTGCTTAATACCCATGAAACCTCACTAGCACAGCATACCTCAATCTTGGAGGAGTTTTGCAACCTCCTGAGAAGCTTTTAAATCTCTTATTTGCCCAGTCCAAAACCTCAGACGTTCTGACTTAATTGGTCTGGAATGTAATCTGGGTATCAGGAATTTTTTTCCCTTTGGAGTATCAGGATTTTTTTTTTTTTTTTAAAGCTCTCCAGGTGATTCTCAGTCAGGGTCAAGGCCCATAACCTCTAAAATAGATATAATCATTGACTGTTCTTCTATAGCCATGGACACCAAGGTACAGAGAGGCCGAGCGGCCTAGGGTCCCAGAGCTAATGAACAATGGACCAAAACTCAAACACAGAAAGTCTGGCTTCCAAGTGTCCTTGTTGGGGGGTGGAATCAATTGGTCTCAGTTAATTTCCCTGCTGATAGAGAAGTAGAGCTGTAAGGCAGCTCTGTTCTAGATAGACACTGAGGGTCCCTCAGGCATGGGATATTTTTAACCTAGAAGCTGGTGGTTCTTGAAAACATCCTGCAGTGATTAAACACTGGGCAGATTGTTTGAGGGGGCAGTGGGCCCTTTCTCTATTGAGATAGCCTTGAAGCCAATCCCTGTCCACCCCCTGTAGCCAATGGGTCCAGTCAAGCTCAGAAGACAGCGTGGGAGGGTGGGGTGCATGTTGGCTCCTCCAGTGGGGTGGGAGGGGATGTTTATGAGGATATTTCCATACACCGGAAGAAGGTGAGAGGTCACTTTGGATGGGCCCAGATTCTTCCTCCCTTGGAGACAAAGATTACCTCATGCAATCCAGCCCCTTCTTCTTGCGTCCACTTGAAAAGAACTAGAGGGCAAACAGATGCTGCATGTTAACTACACAGCCAGGAGTGTGGGTGTGAGTTCACTCTCTTCTCTCTTCCTCCCTCTTCTACTCCCCAGCCAGTGTGAGCCTCGTGACAGCTGCAGAACACTTCTAGACACATTTCAAATATTCTTCAGATCAGCCAGTATGGGGGCATGCACCTGTGATTTCAGTACTGGGGAGGTTGAGGCAGGAAGATCTTGAGTTCAAGGCCAACCTGAGTGACATAGTAAGAGCCTATTTCAAAAAAAAATTATTTGTGTGTGTCAGTATGTGTGTGCACACGTGCGTATGTGTCTGTGTGTCTCCAAATCTTCTATTCCATAGTTTCTTGAGCAACTACCAGCACAGCTTTTAGTGCCAAATTGGGAGTACCCCTCAAAATGTAAAATATACATGGCCTTCAAACAAGCAATCTCACCTACAGAAATGTCCCCTAGAAATGCCCCACAGGGAAGCCAGGCATGGTGCAGACAGACCTGTAATCTCAGCACTTGGGAGGTAGAGGCAGGAAGATCAGGAGTTCAAGGCCATCCTCAGATATATAACAAATTCAAAACTAGCCTGGGCTACATGAAACTTGGAAGGAATTGGGGCGGGGAGAGAGAGAGAGAGAACCACAGGAAGGCAAGGATGATGTAGTTGCAAAGATATTCATTGTAGCATTGCTTACAGTAAGAAAATAACCAAAATGTCCATCAACAGGATCGATGAACCTTGGCAAGATACAGAGGTGGAGAAAGAAAGGAACGCTGGATGCTGACTTGAAAACTATAGCCAAGATATATTATTTGGCAGAAAGACAAGGAAGTTGTAAAACCACGTGCATCAGACAGCCACAGTGGCCCATACCTACAATCCCTGTACTTGAGAGGCTGAGGTAGGAGGATCTCCAGTTCAAGCTAGCCAGGTCCACATAGTGAAATCCTGTCTTAAAAACCACATAAAGGGGCTAGAGAGATGGCTCAGTAGTTAAGAACACTGGTTGTTCTTGCAGAAGACCCGGGCTCGAATCCCAGCATCCATATGGCAGCAAACAACTGTCCATAACTCCAGTCCCAGGGGATCCAATGGCCTTTTCTGACTTCAGCGGGCATTGCACAACATGGGTGCACTTACCTACATGCAGGCAGTACACACATACACATAGAAAAAAATAAAAATAATAAATAAAATTTTTAAAAAACCCAACACATAAAAACCAAAACCCAGGCTGGTGTTATTGTAGCTTAGTTGGTAGAGTGCTTGCCTAGCGTGCATGAAAGTGGGTTTGATTCCCACCACCACTTGATAAACAGGGTGTGATGGTGCATCTCTATAATCTCAGCACTTGGGATGTAGAGAACACTTTCAGGATCAGAAGTTCAAGAACATTCTCTGCTACACAGCCAGTTTGAAGCCAATCTAGGCCACACATCTCAAAAAGCAAATGGGCTGGAGAGATGGCTCAGTAGCTAAAAGCAGTGGCTGCTCTTGCAGAAGACCAGGGTTCAGTTCCCAGACCCACATGGTAGATAACAACCATCTGTAACTCCAGTTCCAGGGAGCCAACACTCTCTTCTAGTCTTTGTAGGCATTGCATGTATGGTATACGCCTTTAATGCCAGCACTTGGGAGGCAGAGGCAGGCAGATCTCTGTGAGTTCAAGGCCAGCCTGCTCTACACAGTGCATTCCAGGCTAGCTGGGGCTACAAGGAGACCCTGTCTCAAAAAGACATAAAAAGGCTGGGCATGGTGGTGCATGCCTTTAATCCCAACTCTTGGGAGGCAGAGGCAGGTGGATCTCTGTGAGTTCAAGACCAGTCTGTTCTACATAGTGAATTCCAGGCCAGCCCCACTACAAGGAGACCCTGTCTCAAAAAGGCAAAAAAAAATAATATATATATATGTGTGTGTGTGTGTGTGTGTGTGTGTGTGTATGTGTCAGGGGGCTGGAAAGATGGCTCAATAGTTAAGAACACTGCCTGCTTTTGCAGAGGACCTGGGTTCAGTCCCCAGCACCCACATGGCAGTTAACAACCGTCCATACCTCCAATTATAGAGGATCCAACACCCTCTTCTGGCCTCCACAGGCATTGCATGCACAGGTGCACTTATCCACATGCAGGCAAAACACTCATATACATAAAATAAAAATAAATTAAAATAAATTAAAGGTGCCTGCCTTTAATCCCATCAGGTAATGTGTGTGTGTGTGTGTGTGTATGTGTGTATGTGTGCGAATTCAAGTGCACGTATGGCTGAGCATGTGTGTGGAAGTCAGAGGACAACCTGCTGGAGTTGGTTTCCTCCTTCCACCATGGGTTTCTGGCATTGAACTCAAGTTGTCAGGCTTGTGCAGCAAGAGATTTTACCCACTGAATCATCTCACTGGCTCCCTCTTTATTTTTATTTTTGTTTTTAAAGAATTTCTTTTTAAAAAATTTCTCTCAGCCGGGTGTGGTGGCACACGCCTGTAGTCCCAGCACTTGGGAGGCAGAGGCAGGCGGATCTCTGTGAGTTCAAGGTCAGCCTGGTCTACATAGTGAGTTCCAGGACAGCTGGGGCTACAAGGAGACCTTGTCTCAAAAAGACCAAAAAAAAAAAAAAAAATTACTACTGGCTTTGTCCCCAGAGCTGCTGAGATGGCACTGGACCCTGCAGAGCAGTGTCTCAGACATGTTGAGAAAGAAAGGTCTAAAATAATGAAAGAAAAGGCTGAAGATGTCACCAATGATGCAAAGACTCGAGCCCTAAGGCAGTAAAACGCCAGACAGAAAACCCTTCAGTGAAAGGCTATTTCACTGCTCTCCACATGGATCCAGGCACTTGTGAAGAAGAATGCAAACTGGGACATCTCAAGCAAAGGAAAGAATTCAGAAAAACCAGAATTCCTACCAAGAAAACGCTATGGATGCTTCCCACCCATGTAGGCAAAAATTCAAACAGGTCAGGAGCCCTGTATTTATGGAAGCATTAGGTAGTGTAAATCACCCGAAATAATGAACTGAAACAATGCTGCTCCTTTTCCCTAATTATGAAAAAATTGGTTTTTTTTTTTAATGAACTAAAGATATTTATTTCAGACAAAAATTTAAAAATAAATTTCTTTAGTGTGTGCAGGCACAAGCATGCCACGGCATGTGTGGTGTTCTCAAGAATAGTCTCTCCTGCTGTCCTATGGGATCTGAGGATTGAACTCAGGTTATCAGGCCTGCACACAAGTGCCTCACTACCCTCTGAACCATCTTGCCTTCCTCTTTATTTTTTGAGACAGGTTCTTTTCTTTTTTTCCCACTCTCACATGTAGATCATTTTATTGTAAAAATGTAAGTAAGTACAAACCAACCTGTTGTGAAATTACTGAGTATAAGCATAAACATAATTTCAAGTGAAAAAGAAAAGTTCTGATCAATTACACAGGGATAAACATGAAGCTTTGAGGAGCTAAAGTCATTTTTTGAAGATACTGGTATATGTTTTTTCTTACAAGAGCATTAGAAAAATAAAAATTTCTGAGTTGGCCGTCTTTAACTTCTCTCCTTATAGAATTATAGCCATGTTCTTATTGTATAACAGGCCACAAGGTGACGACACAGGAATATACTAATCTCACCAAGATTTTGTTCTTATCCAGTAAAGTCATGTTCCTGGCTAGAAATCTTCCTTCAAGTTATTTTAAATGAATAATCCAACCAAGTGTCATGTGAGGATCTGTGTTTCTGTTAAATGATTGCTAAGCCCTAACCTTTATTTCCCATCTTGGGAAACAACATTAAAAGCATTGCTACATGGGGCTGGAGAGATGGCTCAGCAGGGCTCAGTGGTTAAGCACACCGACTGCTCTTGCAGAGGATGCGGGGTCGATTCCCAGTACCCACATGGCAGCTAAGAACCATTCTTAACTCCAGTTCCAGGGGAATCTGAAGTCCTCTTCTGACCTCCACGGCATTGCACGACATGGGTGTACTCACGTACATGCAGGCAATACACTCAGATACATAAAATTAAAATAATAATTTTTTTTAAAAAAAGCATTGCTATGTTAGTCACTCTAGAAATCTGCATTATTGTCATAAAGACATTAGCTTGCATTTGGAGAATCTTACATTCAGTGGTGTGAATACAGAGGAACCTTGTGCTCTGCTTCATGAGAAGACCTCTCCTCTATGGAAGATCAGGCTCTGGGCCTCGCAGGTTAGCTTTCTCTTTTGCAGCCAGGTGAGACCCCGCCTGCATGTATGTGTGAATCTCATTTGTAGGGTTTCTTAGGGTTCTTGGTGTTGTATTTGTCCAGAAGAGCCTGGATGCAGGCCCCATAGTTAGGATGGATGTCACTGAAGTTTTTGACTGCTTTCTTCTGGATGAAAAGCTGGGCATCTTTTGGATGGCCAGTAATGTTCTCTCAAGCGCCTCCTCTCCTCTTCATTCAACATCTTGGTATAGAATGTCCACCCCTGAGGGACATTATCTTCATTGAGAGTGTTGAAGCGCTTCACATCCTTGGAGCATTTGGCACTGTGCTCCAGGGCAGAGGGCTGCTGCTCTAGAGCACTGAAGCTGTTGGGGTAGTAGTTTGGCGCACCACCCTGATTGTCCTGTATGCACATGGGGCCATCACGCTGGTAGTTGGCCACTGGAGCTCAGTAGGGACACTTCACTGGTATCTGCAGATAGTTGGGTCCCAGGTGGCGGCACCAAGTGTCAGGATAGGCAAAAAGGCGGCCCTGGAGCATTTTGTCAGGACTGGGTTTCAATCCCAGGGGGCATGTTGCTTGGGTCAAAAGCCATTTGTTCAACCTCGGCAAAGTAATTAACTGGGTGTCTGTTGAAAACCAGTTTGAAGTCTGGGATAAGAGGGTAATCCTTGTGAGGCTAGACTTTGGTAAAATCAAATGGATTAAATAGGAAAGTTTCTTCCTCCTTAAATGTCATGACCTGGATGTAGAAAGTTCAGGAGGGGTAGATGCCTTTGGCAATGGTGTTGAAAAGATCTAGGAGGCCATAGTCTGGATCTACCTGGGAAAATCTTCCTGCCTCTTCAACAGACAAGTTTTTGATGTCCTGATCAGTCTTAGAATGGAATTTGCAGTAAACTGCCTCTCCATTTGCATTAACCAGCTAGAAAGTGTGGGATCCATATCCATTCATGTGCTGATGTTCATCTGGAATCCCTCGATCACTGAACAAGAAGCTTGATGGAGAGACTCAGGACAGAGGCTCCAGAAATCCCAGACCATGTCGGGATCCTTCAGGTGGGTTTGCAGATTTCTCTTTTGGCTATCGATAAAGGATGAAAACAATATGGCACCCCTGATGAAGAAAATAGGGGTGTTATTTCCCACAAGGTCCCAGTTATCATCTTTGATGCAGAATTTCACTGCAAACCCTCGAGGGTCACGAACTGTGTCAGTGGAGCATGACTCTCCAGCGACCGTGGAGAATCGAAGTTCAATGGGAGTCCTCTTTCCAATATGCTCAAACACCTTTCATTTGGAGTATCTGGTTATCATGAGTGACCTCAAAGTAGCCAAAGGCACCTATTCCTTTAGCATGCACCACTCTCTCTGGAATCGCTCCCGGTCAAAGTGAGCCATCTCATCAGTGAAGATTACATCCTGACCGAGAAGGGGCCCTCGGGGCCCTGCAGTCAGAACATTTGAGTTTGTTTCCTATTGGGTTTCTGCTTCCAGTGGTCCAGACATCGGGTTTCTGCGAGACCTGCTGCTCCTTCCTGGGTCCCGGCTATCCGCCATGGTATGGACTCTGAAGTTGTGGTGTGCGGCAGGCAGGCGGGCAGGGTGTGTGGTCTCCACCCCACCAGGAGTGAGACAGGTTCCTAAGTTGCCAAGGCTGACTTTGGAATGTCCTCGTTCCTGCCTCAGCCTCCTGGGTAGCTAGGATTAAAGACCTGCACCATCAGAATCAGATTATTATTATTATTTTAATGTGTATGAGTGTAATGCCTGTAGGTGCGCCCGTGTTGTGCAGTACCAGAGGAGGTCAGGAGGGTGTCAGATCCCCCTGGAACTGGAGTTACAGATGGCTATTAGCCACCGTGTCAGAGCTGGGAATCTAACCCGGGTGCTCTGCAAGAGCAGCTCTTAAACGCTGGGGGTGTGGGTTCATCCCCTGGAGCATGGTCAACCAATCCAGTGTCACAACATTAAAGAAAACTGACTTTCCCTCTCCTAACAGCTGTCATTTACTAATAGTTCCTTAGCTAGAGCTTCTTGGCCACCTCCCCTCCCTCGCCCTTTCTGAGACAGTCTCACTACCGAGCCTGGGCTGGGCTGGAACTTGGTATGGACCCGAGGCTTGTCTTGGCCTGCTGTGTGCTGGGATTACAGGGATATAGCATCATGCCAGGCCAGGATGCTTGTTTCGTTATCACTAATGCCCTCTTGGCATCACTTTTACTAGTTCTGACACACTGGCTTATCAGGGAACTGTCTCTGTTTGTTTGTTTGTTTGTCAAACCAAACATTATTAAGAGGAGATGGAGAGATGGTTCAGTAGTTAAGAGCACTTACTGCTCTTGCAGAGGACCCAAGTTCGGTTCATAGCAACCCGTGGCTCACAACTTCCTTTAACTCCAGTCTGGGGGATCCAATGCTTTCTTCTGGCTCCTAACAAGTACCTTCACATACACATAAGAAGAAATCTTTTCTTAAAACCTTTTTTTTGGAAACAGGGTCTTACTAGGTAGCCCTCGCTGGCCTGGAATTTGCTATGTAGACCGGGCTGGTCTACTCAAACTCCAGAGACCTGCCTACCTCTGCCTTCCTGAGTGCTAGAATTAACGACTTTAATTTTTATCCACAGCTAAGAGACTTTTAAAAGAGACTTTGAACTTTTACATTTGAATATTTTTATTTTTTATTTTATTTATTTATTTTTGACTTTTTGAGACAGAGTCTCCCTGTAGCCCCAGCAGCTCTCCTGGAACTTACTATGTAGACCAGGCTGGCCTCAAACTCACAAAGATCTGCCTGCCTCTGCCTCCCAAGTGCTGGGATTAAACGCATTGCGCCACCACGCCCAGCTATTTATTATTTTTATTTTATGCTTATTCATGTATTGCCTGCATGTAGGTAAGTGCACCCGTGTTGTGCATTGCCCTAAGAGGTCAGAAGAGGCCACCAGATTCCATGGAACTGGAGTTACAGACAGTTGTTAGCTGCCATGTGGGTGCTGGGATTCGAACCTGGGTCTTCTGCAAGAACAGCCAGTGTTCTTAACTGCTGAGCCATCTCTCCAGCCCAATATTTGAATTTTTTAAAAGACTATAGGACTTTAAAAAAATTATATTATTTTATGTGTATGAGTGTATTGTCTGCATGTGTGTAAGTGCACCTGTGTCGTGCATTGCCCACAGAGCCAGAAGAAGGCATCAGATCCTCTGGAACTGGAGTTACAGACAGTTGTCAGTTGCCATGTGGATGCTGGGAATTGAACCTGGGTCTTCTGCAAAAGCAGTCAGTGCTCTTAACCACTGAGCCATCTCTCCAGCCCTGTAAAGACTGTAGGACTTTTAAACTTGTACTGTTCTATATTATGAAATTAATTTTAACACTCTATCTCGGGGACAAGAAAAGGAAAGATTGTGATTTAATAGTGATGTGTTTGTGTGTCAAGTTGACAAGGAGTCAATTGTGCTGGATAGCTTCAGTTGTCAACTTGACACACCTGAGTAGAAGGAACCTCAGTTGAAGAGTGGCCTCCATTGGACCCCAGGATTGAACTCAGATTGTGCAGCACAAATTTACCTGCTGAGCTGTCATGCCAGCCCCAAACTAAATCGTTAAACATGATAGAGGCTGATGCAGGACAATTTTGCAATGTCACCTCTGAAACTCTCTTCCCAGTTCTTTCTTCTCTCTCCTTTTCTTCTTCTCAGCACTGGGGATCAAACGCTCTACCATTGAGCTATACACCAGTCCTTCTTGCCAAAACATTTAATCGAATCTAGTCAAGACATGAGGTCTCATTTCCACGCTTCAGGATATAGGAACATGGGAGCACAAGATATAGGACATTCTGCAAAAAGATCGTCTAGGATTTTGAGAACCCAATCTGATCCTCTGCAAAAGGAGTAAGCATTCTGTTCTTTTTTCTTTCCTTTTTTTTGGTCTTTTTGAGACAGGGTCTCTCTGTAGCCCCAGTTAACCTGGAACTTGGTATGTAGACCAGGCTGGCCTCAATCTCACAGAAATCCGCCTGCTGGCCGGCCTCATCAAACCGGCTCATGTTTCTTTTTACATTGGGTGCATCCTTTTGCTGCCAGCTGTTTGATGTTCTAAGCCGGACTCCCACGCCCGAGTAGAACTTTTGAGTCTCTGATCTTTGTCTTGAGGAGCAGAATAAATCTGGAGATAAGAAAATACCGACGCCACAAACGAAGGTCAACCAGTTGAACACCCATTCATCATTATCAGCCAAGTAGCCTCAATTCTATACTTCTCAATCATCCTAATCCTTCCACCTCATTGGCTACACCTTGACCTAACGTATTTACGATTATCATTGAGCTCACTGTTTGTCCTTGACAGGGTTTGCTGAAGATGGCGGTACAAAGCAAGCAGGTGATTCTACCTACTCCTAGGAACTTACAAATACTCAATAAAGCGCATTAGTTAAACAAAAAAAAAAAAAAAAAAAAGCATTCTTTTTTTTAACAGAACCAGATTCAGTCTCCGTAGAGACTGTCAAAAATTGCCAATGCCGACTATATTTCAAGTCGTCATGGCGGGGTATTGGGAAAAGTTTTCAATTAGCAATAATCGCGCCTCGGATAAACCTCATTGGCTACGATACTGCCACTGCGCAAAGCTGAAAAGTGGAAGCACGCGCTCAGCTTTCCCAGGGCTGACGATCGCCTTCACAGTGACGGTGAGCGGCTGCCCGCTACCGCTTGCGACACGCCACATCTCCATCGGGCCAGTTCTACTGACAGCCCCTGCGTGGAAAATTTCTCGTCGGTGGATCATCACGTACCAGATGTTCGGGTTTTGCCAGAAGCACGGCATTCGCTTGGGATGCTGGGGACTCTTATGCAAATCAGGATGACGTCATAGAGACGGCTGGGATGAGGCTCAACCGCGGCAGGAAAGCGCCGCGCCGGTGAGCGGAAAGGGTGAAACTGGGAGATGAGGGGATGGATGCGGGAACAGAACGCAGGCGCGGTGGTGAAAGGCTGTGACCCCAGCGCTTGGATGGCTGCAAGGTCCGGGCCAGCCTGGGCTACACAGAGACCGATTCTCTAAAAACAAGCAGACGGGACTGGAGAGATGGCTCAGCCAAAAAGACAACAAAAACCATAGACCGAAAGGATTTATCCCAAAGTGGACGCCACCCTGGCAAAAGTCAAACGCTGTAAACACGCAAAAGACGTGAAATAGACCTAGTGACATCGTATCCGGAAAAAAAATCACCCTTTTTACTTAGAAGTAGTAGTACCCTCCGAAAAGACTAACCACTGTGGATGCTACTTAACAGCAACCATTTAGCAACTGACAACATAAAAAAAGAAACCTTTCTTAAACCGAAGTTATTCAGTCTCCGTAGAGACTGTCAAAAATTGCCAATGCCGACTATATTGCAAGTCGTCACGGCGGGGTATTGGGAAAAGTTTTCAATTAGCAATAATCGCGCCTCGGATAAACCTCATTGGCTACGATACTGCCACTGCGCAAAGCTATCGAGCTCCACCCCCAGCTCATCATCGCTAGGAAGAGAGCTTCCTATTAAAGAAAGGGGAGGTTAGTGCAACCAGGAAATCTGCCAATTATTGTTTGCTTGAGAACTGTCAAGTCAAATCCAGTCATAGGCAGTTGTCGTGGAAATACATTCGCGGACGTTGCTGCTTTTATGTAAGTGGGTTTACGAGGGGAGTGAAGCAAAGCACTATGGGAGACAACATGCTAATGAGCTCAATTCTGAGCGGTAAGGGGCAATGGAAGGAAATGGCCTGAGGCCAGGTGTTCACTTTGGCTCCCTTTACCCAGAGAGGCTTTATGGTCATGATTTCATAGAGAATGAGACACTGTGTAAAATCCATATAACGTAAATTTACAGTTCTAACTATTGTTAAGGGTGGATTTAAATTTGGTATTCTTGAATATATTCACATTTCTCCAGAACCTTTTTGTTGTTTTGAGACAGATTCTCCCTGCAGCCCTAGCTGGCCTGGAACTCACTATGTAGGCCAGGCTGGCCTCGATCTCACAGAGATCCGCCTGCCTCTGCCTCCCGAGTGCTGGGATTACAAGTGTGGCCACCACGCCCGGCTGTCAACGTGACTTTTTACATAACTGAAACCATACAATGTTGGTCCTTTAGTGTCTCATTCATTTCATTAACTGTAACTTTTTTTTTTTTTTTAATTTGTTATTTTTGGCCTGGGGTGGTGGCACGCGCCTTTAATCCCAGCACTCGGGAGGCAGAGGCAGGCAGATCTCTGTGAGTTTGAGGCCATCCTGATCTCCATAGCGAATCCAGGCCAGCTAGAGCTACAGGGAGACCCTGTTTCAAAAAGCGCCCCCTCGAAAAAAGTTATTTTTATTTTATGTGTATGAGTGTATTGCCTGCATGTAGGTAAGTGCACCTGTGTCGTGCAATGCCTGCGGAGGACAGAAGAGGACATAGGATCCCCTGGAAAAGAAGTTACAGACAGTTGTTAGCTGCCATGTGGGTAATGAGATTCGAACCTGGGTCTTCTGCAAGAACAGCCAGTGTTCTTAAACCCTGAGCCATCCCTCCAGCCCAAATGTAACATTAAAAAAATTTATTTATTATTATTTTTCAAATTAATTTTATTTTATGTGTATGTGTATATTGCCTGCATGTATGTGTGCACCCATGTCATGCAATGCAGCAGAGGTCAGAAAAAGGTTTCAGATTTCCCTGGAACTGGAGTTAAGGATGGTTCGTAGCCTCCATGTGGGTGCTGGGAATAGAACCTGGGTCCTCTGCAAGAGAAGTCAGTGCTCTTAACTGCTGAGCCATCTCTCCAGCCCCCTTTATTTATTATTTTTATTTTATGTGTATGAGTGTATTGCCTGCATGTATGTGAGTGCACCCGTGTGGCACAATGCCTCTGAGGTCAGAAGAGGGTTTCAGATTCCCCTGGAACTGGAGTTAAGGACGGTTTGTAGCTGCCATGTGGGTGCTGGGAATCGAACCCTGGTCCTCTGCAAGAGCAGTCCGTGCTCTTAACCGCTGAGCCATCTCTCCAGCCCTAACTGTAACATTTTTATGACTCATCCACACCATAGTACATGTCAGTTTCTTGCCTTTTAATGGCTCAATAATGAATTGAAAGGAATTTTAATTCATTTTTCAATTAGCCATAATGGCACCTTAGATAAACCCCACTACGATACTGTTACTGTGCAAAGCTTATTCACAGATACTTGGGGTCTTTCACTCTTGGGCTAATGAATAATGTTGCCACTGGTGCACAAGCAGCAATCTGAGTTTCTGCTTTCAGTTCTCGGTAAGTATTGCTGGAGCATGTGGAAATTCTGGAGCATGTGGGAGCATTGCTGGAGCATGTGGGAATTCTAAGTTTAATTCAAGTGTCAAACCCAAGACCTTGTCATGCTAAGCAAATGTTTCCTAAAAGATAGTCCGCCCCACCCCTCCATTCCCCAGCCAGGCTTGGTGGTGCACACCTGTAGTCCCAGCACTTGGGAGGCAAAGGCAGGCAGATCTCTGTGAGTTCAAGGCCAGCCTGGTCTACATAGTGAGTTCAGGTCAGCTGGGACCACAGGGAGACCCTGTCTCAAAAAGACAAAAAAAAAGTTTAAATAAAGGGCTGGAGAGATGGCTCAGTGGTAAGAGAGTCTGCTGCTTTGTAGAGGATCCAAGTAATGTTCCCAGCACCCATGTTGGGAGGCTCACAACCACAGGTAACTCCAGCTGTAGGGGAATCTGACACCTCTACCCTCTGCAGGCACCCGTACTTGCCTGCACAGACCCACGCAGAGACACACAGTTACAAATAAAATAAAATCTTGGGCTGGAGCAATGGCTCAGTGGTTAAGAGCACTGGCTGCTCTTGCAGAAAACCAGGTTTCAGTTCCCAACACCCACATAGAGACTAACAACCATCTGTACCAGTTCCAGAGGATCTGATGCCCTCTCCTGACCTCCGAGGGCATTGCATGACATGAGTGCACTTACACACATGCAGGCATAACACTCATACACAGAAATTTAAATTTTTTTAAAAAAACCAAAACCGGGTCTGGAGAGATGGCTTAGTGGTTAAGAACACTGGTTGTTCTTGCAGAAGACCTGGGTTTGAATCCCAGCACCCACATGGCAGCTAACACCTGTCCGTTAACTCCAGTCCCAGGGGATCCAACAGCCTCTTCTGACCTCCGAGGGCACTGCACTACATGGGTGCACTTACCTACATGCAGGCAATACACACGTACACATAAAATAAAATTAAATAAAAAAACCAAAACCAAATAAAATCTTTTTAACAATTTCAAATACATCAAGTTCAAAGAACTTAGTGTAACATTCATGGGCTGCTCATTTAGATATGAAAATGATATTTTATTTACTTATTTGTGGTGATATTTTTGTCTTTTTGAGATAGGGTCTCCCTGTAGTCCCAGTTGACCTGAACTCACTATGTAGACCAGGCTGGCCTTGAACTCACAGAGATTCGCTTCCCTCTGCCTCCTGAGTGCTGGGACTAAAGGCATGTGTCACCATGCCAGGCTTGTGATTTTTTTGAAACAGGGTTTCCCTGTAGTCGTGGCTGGCCTGGAACTTGATATGCAGACCAGGCTTGCCTCAATCTCGAAGAGATCCACCTGCCTCTGAAAATTAGATTTTAAAAGATCTATTTGATGCTGGTGTATAATTACTTATTTTTAAATTTATGTTATGAGCTAGGTCTGGTAGTACTGGTCTATAATGCTAGCTCTTTGGGAGGCTGAGGCAGAGGATTGAAAGTTCAAGGCCTTTCTGGTCTACAGAGCAAGTTCAAGGCCAGTCTGAGAAATTTATAAAGCTCAGGCATCAAAATAAAAATAGTTTTAAAGGGGTAGGGGGTGACTGGGGATGCAGCTTAGTGGTAGAGTGGTTACCTAGTAAGTAGGGGGCTTTAGATTCAATTTCCAGTGTCAAGAAGCAGAAGAAAAAAAGCAATCTATCACCCTTTTTTGCACATGTGGGATGAGGCTCAGTGGTAAAATGGTTGTGTAGCATGCTTAAGGTACGGGGTTCAATTCCTAGTGCCTCAAAAATCTATTAAATAGAAAATTTTAAACTATGAAAATGGGCTAGCAAGATGATTTAGTGGGCAAAGGTGCCTGCCATCAAGCCTGATGACCTGAGCATGATCCCCAGGACCCAACTAGTGGAAGGAGAGAACTGACTCTCACAAGTTGTCCTCTGATGGCCACATGTACACCGTAGCATGTGTGCCCACCCATACAAAATAAATGATTAAATGAAATTAATAAAACTATGAAAATGTCAGAATAGTAATGGTCTTCTCCCTTTCGATTTTACTGAGAATTTTTAGCCCAAGTCCAGAGTTTTGTTTTGTTTTTTAGTTTTCCAGTAAAATGAGCATCACTCATAGAGGAGCGCTTTCAGGTCCTGGAGACGCTCATGTTTTACAGTTGAGATCTCAGGTTTTCTCATAGTGATGGAAAGTCATCAAGACAGCAGAAAAAATAGTCTCCTTTGATAGCCATGACTCACTGACATGGCCATCCTTCAGTTCATCTTGATATAGGACAAGAGGGTCCTAAGAAGCTGCAAGGTCCCTGCTACATTATGTTCTAGAGCACACATATGAATTGATGTCCCATTTAAAATGTGTCAGAAGCCGGGCGTGGTGGTGCATGCCTGTAGTCCCAGCACTTGGGAGGCAGAGGCAGGTGGATCTCTGTGAGTTCAAGGCCAGCCTGGTCTACATAGTGAGTTCCAGGACAGCTGGGGCTACAGGGAGACCCTGCTTCAAAAAGACAAAATAAATAAATAAATAAATAAATAAATAAATAAATAAATAAAATAAAAATAAATAAATAAAATGTAATGTCAGGGCTGGAGAGAGGGCTCAGTGGTTAAGACCACTAGCTGTTGCAGAGGACCTGAGTTCAGATCCCAGCACCTATATGGCACTCCATAACTCCCATTTCAGAGAACCTAACGCCCCCTTCTGGCCTCTATGGGTATTGCATGACATGCATGCACTTACATACATGTAGGCAAGACACTCATGCATAAAATAAAAATTATATTCATAAAAATAATGTTATCGAGAAGCAGGTCTTGCTGGCTTTACTTTAGGAACAGCAGAGAACTGAGAAGACAGATGATACCCAGGCCTGTCTTTAAACCAATGAAATTAGAATCTTGAACTAGACATGGTGGCTTGGTGTGAGTTGGAAGCCATCCTGGGCTACAGAGAAAGACTGTCTCCAAAAACAAGCAAGCAGCAAGCAACCCAGAAAACCAACCAACCAACCAAACAGCAACAAAAATAGAAAAACAAAATAAAAATCGAAGTGAGGGGCTAGATAGATGGCTCAGTGGTTAACAGTACTTGCTGTTCTTGAAGAGGACCCAGGTTTGGGTCCTAGCACCCACACAGTGGCTAACAACTACTGAGTTTCAGGGGATCTGGTATCCTCCACAGGCACCAGGCACACACATGGTACACATACATGCGTACAAGCAAACACTCATATATATATATAAATAAATGTCTTTTAAAAAGTCTGGAAGTGAGACATAGGCATTATGTTAATAAAAAAAAAACCTTGGAGAGCTGAGCTGAGGTGCCTGTAATCCCAGCACTCAGAAGGTGGAGGCTGGAGGGTCAGCAGTTTATGGTATCCTCTGCTACATAGTTTGAAGTCAATCTGGGCTAAACGAGACCCTGCCAACAAAACAAAACAGAGAAAAGTAACATTGGAGGTCAAGAGGGTGAGCATATTAGTCTCTATGTATTGTACATGGCTTTGTTCATATTAATTGCAAAATACCAACTTTTAAATTTTTTGTGAACGTATTTCTTCATAATCCATAGTTAGTATATGTATATGTGTGAGGTGTATGTGTGCTTATGTGAGAGGGTGTGAGCAGAGGCCAGAGGAGGATGTCAGCTGTCTGCTCTATCACGCCACATTATTTATTCCTTGGGGGGGGGCACTAATGAATCTAGTCAGTTGTCAGTTTCAGGGACTTCCTGAAACTATTGAGTCATTTACTTCCGGAGCTTAAGAGCTTCCCTGAAGGATGGGATGTTTCACCTCTCCCTAAAACATCCTCTCTTTATGAGCTTTCATCCAATGCACCTTTACATGGGTTTTGGGGATAGAACTCAAGTAGCACTTGTACACTTTACTGGCTGAGCCATCTTGCAGGCTCCAATGGCTACTTTACCCATAGTAGGGAGCTGAATTACATTGAGACCTTGTTTCAAAAAACAAAACAGCTAGGTACAGTGGTGTACACTTTTAACCCACCACTTAAAGGCAGAGGCAGGCAGATCTCTGTGAGTTCTGGGCTAGCCAGAGCTAGATAGTGAGATCTTGTCAGGAACCATTGTACCATGAACTCACTACAGCTATGGTTGCCCGCACAAGACCTACACACAATCAAAGCAGTGAACATTCCTGCAAGGAGTGGGAGAGGGGTTCAGGAGCCCCCACCTCTAGCTGGAGCGCTATCTACAGTTAATGGCTTCATGGGGAAGGAAGAGTCAGTTTTAAGTTTGTGGTCTCTGGTAGGTCCACCAGGCTCCAGTGGATGGCCCCTCATCCATGAGTATATATGGGCCGTGCAAATTGGAATCAGAATTTATAAATCTTTTTTTGTTGTTGGTTTTAGACCCAGGCTCCCTGTAGCCACAGGTGATCTGGAACTTGCTATGTAGACCAGGCTGGACTGGATCTCACAGAGATTCACTTGCCTCTGTCTCCCAAGCTCTACTGGACCCTGCTTAAAAAAAAAAAAAAGACACCCGGTTGGGGTGGGATGATGGGAGGTGGATCTGGGAGGAGTTACTGGAGGAATGGGGGTGAATTTAATTAAAATACATTGTATGAAACTGTCAAAGAAAAAACAATTTATATTCAAACCAATCAAACAAAAGATAATAAACTTGACTCAGGTAGCTGGTAGTGATGGCACAGGCCTTCAATCCTGGCACTCGGGAGGCAGAGGCAGGGGGATCTCTGTGAGTTCGAGGCCAGCCTTGATTACATAGCGAGTTCCAGGTTAGCCAGGGCTTCATAGTGAGACCCTGTCTCAAAAAAGAATCAGAAACAAACAAAAAACCCCAGAAACCTTGGCCCAGGTGACAGTAGCACCCCTAGCACACACAAGCCTTGATCAAGCTGACCAGGAAAGACAAGCGGAAGTCGGGTTGAGGCCCACGGTATGACCTTCGAGCGTGAGACCCGAAGGGTTATGGGACTTGTAGTTGTTTTTGCAGTATATCCGCTTCATGAACTACATTTCCCAAAATGCACATGTGTCCGGATAGTCCCGCTGTTGGACGTGAACTGTGAGAGGTGAGTTGTCTGGGGACTTCAAGTTTCTAGAAGTTGTGCGGTTTTTGGAAGGGATTCCGTTGTTCTGGAGAGGACATGAAGACAGCAGCTGTTCCCACGGAACGTGCTTTTCATGGGTTTCCCTAGCCAGGAAGCTGGACTAGTTGTTTAACGTGTGTCTGTGGACTGTAGGGAGAAAGCTGGGTCCTGAACTCAACGTGGAAGGCCGAACATAAATGAGTATGAGGTTCATGTCACTAGATAATTTATGCATTATAATTTCCGCATTATATAATGATATGTATCATTATATATGCCCAAAGGCTGGCTTTTATAACTAGGAAAGCCGATAAGCAAGGGGGGGGGGTGTCTTAGTTTTTTTTAAAAAATTGGTTGACTGACACAGGGTCTCCCTGTAGCCCCATGTGGCCTGGAATTCGTTATGTAGACTAGGCTGACCTCGAACTCACAGAGATCTGCTTGTCTAAGCCTACCAAGTGCTGGGGTTAATATGTGCGCTACCACGCCTGGCCTAAAGATTAAAAAAAAAAAAAAACTATATGTACATGTGTGTGTTTGTGTGTAGATATTTGCACGTGTGAGTCAGATCACCTGGAGTTACAGGTGGTTGTGAGCTACCTGATGTGGGTGCTGGGAACTGAACTCAGGTTATGTGGAAGAGCAGTATATGCTGAGTCATCTCTTTGTGTTTTGAGTCCGGGCCAGTCTCAAGTCTCAAGCTGGCCTCAACCTCTGTAGGTGAGGATGACCTTGAACTTCTGATACTTGTACTCCTGCTTCCCCGGTTCTGGGGTTACAGACATGCGCTACCATGCCTGGTTTTATGCCGGACTGGGGATCAACCCAGGGCATCATCATGCACACTTAGTAAGCACTTTACCTCGTCCAAAAGATTTTTTTTCTCCAGCATATTGCATGGCCCTGGCAACTACTACTATTTGTATAGATTTGCCTATTCTGGATCTCACGTAACTAGAGTCATAAAACATTTGTCTTTTTGTAACAGACTTCTTATATTTAGGATCTTTTCTTTATCTTTCCCTTTCTTTTCTCTCTGTTCCTTTCTCTTTTGAGACAGGGTCACATGTAGTCCAGGCTAACCTCATACTCTCCTTAAAGTTTTTTTGATTTATTTATTTTTATTTTATATATATATGTGAGTGTTTTGTCCTGCAATGCCTGCAGAGGTAGAAGAGGACGTCAGATCCCCTGGAACTGGAGTTACAGATGGTTGCTAGCGCCTTGTGTACGCATTCCAGCCCAGGTGCTCTTAACCACTGAGCCATGGCTCTAGCCCCTGGCCTCATACTCTAAATGTAGCCTTGAGCTCCTGTTTCTTCTGCTTCTACCTCCCCTTTGCTGTGATTCCGGACATGGGTCAATTTTTTTTATCATTGTATGATATTCAGTTGTGTAGATACACACATTTTTGTTTGTTCATTCATCAGGTGGTGATTACCTTTATTTGTAAAACCCAGCTTCTCACATGGGGTTTCTTTTTCTCTAGAGTGAGAATGAGTGGGTTGACTTTCAGGTCAACAAAAGGCCATTGGATCACGAGCCTCAGCCGGCATGGATCCACTGGGTTATTTGTGCCACTAAGTCCTCCTTTGGACCCTGAGAAGATAAGAGAGTTACAGTGCTTCATCACCCTTTCCAAGAAACTCCTAGTGATGACGGGGGCAGGAATTTCCACCGAGTCAGGGATTCCAGACTACCGGTCAGAAAGGGTGGGACTTTACGCCCGCACTGACCGAAGACCTATTCAGCATTGCGATTTTGTTCGAAGTGCCCAAGTCCGCCAGCGGTACTGGGCCAGAAACTTCGTGGGATGGCCTCAGTTCTCCTCCCACCAGCCCAACCCTGCACACTGGGCTTTGAGCAACTGGGAGAAACTTGGAAAGCTGCACTGGTTGGTGACTCAGAATGTGGATGCTTTGCACACCAAAGCAGGAAGTCAGCGTCTCACTGAACTACATGGATGTATGCACAGGTGCAGGAAGTCTAAATGGTTTGAACTTAAAAGTGTGTGTGTCTTCAGGAGCACAAGAACTTTGGGTATCTCGATCAGGGTGGGAGCAAGTTGTTTACTTTGGAGTTGGTTGGTCCTGGTAAATTCCAAGAGTTAGTCAGGATATACATAGGGAAGGGTGCAAGCCAAGAAAGGATGCATGCAGGGGTTGCAGCTTTAGTGGTAAGGTGCTAACATGTGCAAAGCTCTGGGTTCAGTTTCCCAGAACCAGAAAAAAAAAGTGAGCAGTGCTCTATCCTCCCATAACTTTCTGTCTAGAATATGCTTCCAAGTTAACTCAGCTGTACAGAAAGAGCCATCATGAGGATGGTGAATAACATTGAGATATGAGTTTGGGTTGAAAAAAGAATCATTTCACCAAAAGTGAAGAAACCTGGGATGCTAACCCACTGTCCCCCACCCCTCACTGTCTAGCATGCTTACTCTCTTTTTTTTTTGTCTCTCTTTTTTTTTTTTTTTTTTTTTTGTCTTTCTCCTCGTAGCCCCAGCTGTCCTGGAACTCTCTATGTAGACCAGGCTGGCCTTGAACTCAAAAAGATCCACCTGCCTCTGCCTCCCAAGTGCTGGGATTAAAGGCGTGTGGCACCACACCTGGCACTCACTCTTTTTAAAATATTTTTATTTTTTACTTTGTGTGGTTATTTTGCCTACACCATGTGCACACTGCGCCCACAGAGGCCAGAAGAGGGCATTAGATCCCCTGGAACTAGATGTATGGATGGTTGTTAGCTACCACGTGGGTGCTGGGAACTGAACCCAGGTCCTCTGCAAGAGCAGTCAGTCCTCTTAACCGCTGAACCATCTCTCCAGCCCCCTCTTTCATTTTCTCTTTCTTCCCTCCCTCCCTCCCTCCCTCCCTCCTTCCTTCCTTCTTTCTTTTTTTTTTGGTCTTTTTGAGACAGGGAGGGCTTAGCACATGCTAGGCCAATACTCTACCTCAGAGCTATATCCCCACCCAGCCTCCTCCTCCTCTCCTCCTCTCTTTTCCTTTTTTTTTTTTTTTTTTTTTTGTCTTTTTGAGACAAGGTCTCTCTGTAGTCCCAGCTGTCCTGGAACTCACTATGTAGACCAGGCTGGCCTTGAACTCACAAAGATCCGCCTGCCTCTGCCTTCCAAGTGCTGGGATTACAGGCGTGCACCACCGTGCCTGGCTTTCCTTTTTTTAAAAAAAATATTTTATTTTTATTTTATGTATGTGAGTGTTATGACTGCATGTAGGTAAGTGCACCCATGTCCTGCAATGCCTGGGGAGGTCAGAAGGAGGCTGTTGGATCCCCTGGAACTGGAGTTCCAGACGGTTGCTAGCTGTCATGTGGGTGCTGGGATTTGAACCCAGGTCATCTGTAAGAACAGCCAGTGTTCTTAACCGCTGAGCCATCTCTCCAGCCCCCTTAAGAATTTTTTTCATTTCGTGTGTATGTGTGCGCCAGCATAAGTCCATATGTACCACATGAAGGCCCCCTGAGGAGGCCAGAAGAGAGCACTGGATCCCCAGGAGTTAAGAGTTCCAGTTTGGGGGCTGTCATGTGGGTGCTGAGAACTGAACTCGGGTTGTCTGCAAAAGCAGTAAGAAGTCTTAACCTCTGAACCATCTCTTTAGCCCTGCCCCCTTTTAAATTTAGCTTCTCTATGTGTGTGATGGCCTGTGAGTGAATGCAGGCCTACATGTGCCACAGTGTGCACCTGGAGGTCAGAGGACAACTTGCAGGAGTTGGTTCTCTCCTTCCACCTTTAGGTGGGTTCCAGGGATAAAACACAGTTTATTACCTTTGCTCAGCAAGTGCTTTTACCCACTGAATCATCTCACTCACTGGCCCCTACTGTTCTTTGTTCTTTCTTTCTTTCTTTCTTTTTTTTTTTTTGGTCTTTTTGAGACAAGTTTTTCCTGTAGCCCTAGCTGGCCTGGAACTCACTATTTAGACTAGGCTGGCTTCGATCAGAGATTTGCTTGCCTCTGCCTCCCAAGTGCAGAAATTATAGATTTGCACCACCATGTCCAGCCCCCACTGTTCTTCAGAAGATTCCCATGGCTAGTGAAAACCCTAAGCACTGGATGAAAGGGGTGTAACTCAATAGTAGAGTACACTGGGTTCTAGCTCCAGCAGAGGGGGGAAAGGAGTGGGGGGAGGAGGAAGCAGGAGGAAGGGGAGGGGGGAGGAGGGGGGAAGAGAGAGAGAGAAACAGGAAAACTAAGTATGCAAGTGGCCTGCACTGTGCCCTCTGACGACATATATACAGAGTATCAACGGCATATACTACAAACTGCTGGGTCTCCAATTCCTAGACACAAAGACTACAGTATATAATCATATAGCCTGGTATATAATCAGATTTCAATAATTACAGATCTCAGACAAAATGCCTGCAGCCCTGGAAATAGCATGTAGCTAATTGGAGACCATTTCTTTATCATTAAACTCCAGAGATTATCCTTTGAAATCAGACTGCCAGTTGTGAATATTTACTGGGTGCCTGTGATGTATGGTGTATATTTATTTGTGTGCTACTTTAGGTGTGTTAGAGGGATCAAAACCAAAGTCCAATACATGCTGTATTTTATTTGCAGGTATTTTGAATGTCTGGGGGGTAGGCACAAAAATAACATATGTGGGCCATTCAGGTTGCTCAGTGGGTGAGGTTGCTGCTAACCCTGATAATTTGAGTTTGATCCCCAGGATCTTCATGGTGGAAACAGAGAACTGACTCCTGCAAGTTATCTTCTAACATTCTCTCTCTCTCTCTCTCTCTCTCTCTCTCTCTCTCTCTCCTCACACACACACACACACACACATACACACACACAATACATTAAATTGAAAAATAGGGCTGGAGGGCTGGAGAGATGGCTCAGCAGTTAAGAACACTGGTTGTTCTTGCAGAAGAACCAGGTTCGAATCCCACACCCACATGGCAGCTAACAACTGTCCATAACTCCAGTTCCAGGGGATCCAACAGCCTCTTCTGTTCTTTGCAGGCATTGCACAATACAGGTGCAGGCAATATATGCATATACATAACATAAAAATAAAATAGCCGGGCATGGTGGTGCACGCCTTTAATCTCAGCACTCGGGAGGCAGAGGCAGGCAGATCTCTGTGAGTTCAAGGCCAGCCTGGTCTACATAGTGAGTTCCAGGTCAGCTGGGGCTACAGGGAGACCCCGTCTCAAAAAGACCAAAAAATTAAACTAAAATAAAATATTAAAAACATAGGGTTGGAGAGATGGCTCAGCGATTAAGAACACTGGTTGTTCTTGCAGAAGACCCAGGTTCGAATCCCAGCACCTACATGGCTGCTAACAATTGTCTGTTAACAACAGTTCCAGGGGATCTGACAGTCTCTTCTGTTCTCCATGGGCATTGCACAACACGGGTGCGCTTATCTACATGCAGTCAATACACGCATACACACAAAATTAAAAAAAAAATAACAGAGGCAGGAGGATCACAAGTTTTGCAACTTGGTCTCAAAACAAAATAAAACAGGCCAGGCATGGTGGCACATGCCTTTAATCCCAGCACTTGGGAGGCAGAGGCAGGCAGATCTCTGTGAGTTCAAGGCCAACCTGTTCTACATAGTTCCAGGACAGCTGGGGCTACAGGGAGAACCTATCTCAAAAAGACCAAAAAATACCAAAATAAAACAAAAACCTTTGGGACTAGAGAGATGGCTTAGCAGTTTAGAGCACTTCTGGCTCTTTCAGAGGTCCCAAGTTTGATTGCAGCACCCATGTTGGGTGGGTGGCTTACAACCACCTGTAACTACAGCTCCAGAAGATCCAACACCCTCTTCTGACCTCTGCTGGCACCCACATACATGGGGCATGCACACACACACAGATACATAATACATATAAAAAATAAAAACCAAAGAGAGCCCGGTGTTGTGATGTGACCTCTGCTGATACCTGTGTACATAGAACATATATACAGAGATACATACAATACGCATACAAAATAAAAATAAGAACAAACAGCCAAGCAAGGTGATACACACCTTTAATCCCAGCACTTGCACTCAAGAGGCAGAGGCAAGCAGATCTCTGTGAGATAAGGTCAGCCTGGTCTACATAGTTCCAGGCTGGTGGGACTACAGGGAGACCCTGTCTCAAAAAACAAAGCAGGTGCCAGGCATGATGGCTCATGCCTTTAATCCCAGCACTTGGGAGGCAGAGGCAGGTAGATCTCTCTGAGTTCAAAGACCGGCCTGGTCTACACAGCAAGTTGCAGGCCAGCCAGAGCTACAGGGGACCCTGTCTCAAAAAGACGTAAAAAAGATTGGAATAATTGAGAAAGCTTTTCTGGGTAAAGTGAGGCTTGATATTGGCTGAAGCTGGACTAGGTAAAAGGGGATTAAAAAAAAAAAAAGCTTTCTAAATGAAGGGAATCTGGAGAGCACAGGAAAGTTTGGCCAACCTCTATGGAGGGTTTGCATGGGGCGTAGTATGAAATCAGGCTGCCTGGGAAGTTTAGAACTTAATCATAGTTAAATTGAAAATGAGGCTGTCCCCAAAAGGGACCATTAGTGGTTTCTAAGCATGAAAGCAATATGATGGAAACAGCATGAGTGGAAGGCGAGACAAGATTAGAAAGAGGGTTAGAGCGGTCAGCCTGAGGACCTAGACTATGTGGTATTAAGGGAACTGAGAATTAATAGTGCCTATGGGTTCAAGAAAAAAGCATTTCTGTCATGAAGAAAATTTCAGACATTTACAAAAAAATTAAATCAGTTCTCATGTCATCAACCTAAATTCAAGGGTTTTATCCTTTCCACTTCATTCTTAATATCTTTTTAGTTTATAAAATTATTATTGTATGCTTGGATGTGTGTATGTGTATGTGTGTGTATGTGAGTGAGGGTGTGCATGTACCTCCACGTACATGAGTAGCTCAAAAGACAACTTCTGGAGTCCTACTCTGTTCTGTTTTTTGTTTTGTTTTCTGTTTTGTTTGGTGCTGATGGTACTGGGCATTGAACTAGGGCCTCACACATGCTAGGCAAGTCCTCTACTACTGACCTACATCTCTAGCCCTTTAAACACTTTAAAACTTTAAACTTGTCATTCCGTAGGAGTTTTTTTTCTGTTACTGTGTGTTGTGTTGTGTTCATTTGTTTTGAGACAGAGGCTGATAGCTTAGCTTGCCCTCAAACTCCCTATGTAGTCAGAGCTGAACTTGAACCTCTGATCCTCTTGCCTCCATCTCTCAAGTGCTGGGATTACAAGACCGCACCATCAACTCTGATCTCTCCCTCTCTTTTTGAGTGCCAGGGATGGAACTCAGGGCCTTGTGTGTGCTAAGCAAGTGCTCTATCACTTTAGTTCTTGGTTTTCTGAGACAAGGTCCCCATGTACACCCCTGGTTGGCCTTGAATTTAATCCTCCTGCCTCTACTCCCCACTCCCCAGTGCTTGAATTTCAGACCTGTGCCACCATCTCCCACCCCTTGGTCCTTTTAAGTGAAGAAAATATAATCTGATGACTGACTGAATTAAAAGGAAAAAAATAAGGAACTGATTTCCCCCCAGAGTTTTAGCACAGGTCCCTGGAGGAGCAACAGTGATGGGAAGGTTGGGGTGGAGTGGATAAAGAGAAGTTAAACTCAACCCTCCAGAATTGCAGGAAGAGCTGCAGAAAAGGAAACTCTTATGTCCAGACGGTGAGGGCTATAGTAAGAAAGCTTCTCAACTTGGGACCACAGGACCCAAAGTGGTGGAGGCTTGGGGCACATAGAGGAGAAACCAACTAGACCCCGTCTTTCTCTTTCTTTCTCTCTCCTCTCTCTCCTTCCTTCCTTCCTGCCCTTCCTGCCTTTCCTGCCTGTCTTTCTTACAAGGCCTCATACTGTAGTCCAGTTAGCCTTGAACTTGTAGCAATCCCTGTGCCTTAACCTCCTGAGTGTTGGAATTACAGGTGTGTTCCACCATGCCCAGCCCTTATTTTTTCTTTGAATAACTATATTTTCCACTAAGTTGGAGGCAGGCACTGTTGTAGGTGGTGGGAACAGAGCAATGATCAAAGGGCACAGGGAGTTTTTAGAAGAGGTGTCAAAGATTTAATTTTTATTTTACATGAGTGTATTGTCTGCTTGTATGTATGTGCACCACATGTGTACAGTGCCTGAGAGTCCAGAAGAATGCATCAGATTCCCTGGACCTGGAGTTACAGAGAGTTGTGAGCCACCATGTGAGTGCTGGGAACCGAACCCTGATCTTCAAGAGTAGCCAGTGCTCTTAACAGGTAAGCCATCTCTCAAGCTCTTAAAAAATTCTTTTTTTATTTTGGCTTTTTGAAGCAGGGTCTCCCTGTAGCCTCAGCTGTCCTGGAACTCACTGTGTAGACCAGGCTGGCCTTGAACTCCACAGAGAAGATCTGCCTGCCTCTGCCTCCTAAGTGCTGGGACTATAGGCATGCACCACCATGCCCAGCTAAAAAATTCTTTTTTAAAAGGTAGAGTCTTGCTATATAGCTCTGGCCCTTGGAACTCACTGTGTAGACCAGGCTAGCTTTGAACTCAGCATGAATTTGTGTTATTATTTATTCATTTTTGGTGCTAGGGATAGAACCCAGGGCCCAATGGGTGCTGTGTACTTTCTCCACCACTGAGCTAGCTATACCCTCCAGCCCAGAAAAGTGTTTTTATTTACTTTTACTTTGTTTTGAAACAAGGTCTGAGGTGTCCCACTCTGGCCTTAAACTTGCTATGTAGCTGAGGATAACCTTGAACTTGCTACTATGGACGTGGGTGAACGTGCATGCCTGTATGTCTCTGTTTTTTTTTTTTTTTTTGTGTGTGTGTGTGTGTGTGTATGTGTGTATGTGTGTATGCCAGAGGTTGAAGGTGGATGTCTTCTTCAATTGTTTCCACATTATATTTTTGAGATGGGATCTCTTACTGAACCTGGAGCTCACTGATAACTAGACTGGCTAGCCAGTGAGCCCCAATGATCCTCCTGCCTCTGCCTCCCCAGTGCTGGGATTACAGGTCTTTCTTTTTACATGGGTGCTGGGAATCTGAACTTAGGTTTTCACAATGCACAGCAAGCACTTGTCCAACCAAACCATCTCTCCAGCCCTTGAAAAGTATCAATAGATAGTGATATTGACAATTGTAGTAGATGAACAGATCAAATGGGAAAAAGGACTGGTTTAGGTGCTAAGGAAATCACGTTAGGTGCTAAGGAAAGCATTTGCTGATGAATCAGGGATAAATGCATGCTAGGAAACTGCAAACAGGAATTAAAGAAACAGATGCCCATTATTCTAGAAGGTTAGAAAGGTGAGAAACAAGAACATGAAAATGGATGCCCTAATGGGGCTGGTGAGATAGCATAGTGGTTAAGAATACTGACTGTTCTTGCAGAAGACCCAGGTTCGGATCCCAGCACCCACATGGCATCCGACAGTCTCTTCTGTCTTCTGAGGGCATTGCATGACATGGGTGCATTTACCTACATCAGGCAATATACACATATACATAAAATAAAAATAAAATATTAAAAAAATAAATCTTGGGAGAGGTGGCTCAGAGGTTAAGAGCACTGACTGCTCTTGCAGAGGACCCGGGTTCGAGTCCCAGCACCCACATGACAGCTACAAACCATCCTTAACTCCAGTTCCAGGGGAATCCGAAGCCTTCTTCTAACCTCTGCAGCACTGCACGACACGGGTGCACTCACGCACATGCAGGCAATACACTCAAAAAAAGAAAGAAAATGGATGCCCTAAAATGGAGAGGAAATGTTGGTACTAGGAAAAGGAAGTGACTGGGGCCTAAGAGCTCTGGTGCCCCTCTGGCAGCTTTGTGTCTCCAGGAACCTGGTGTTCAGTGGGTCTCATATTTGTTTTTAGGGTCCTGTGCCTGAATTGTGGTGAGCAGACTCCCCGAGGGATGCTGCAAAAACGCTTCCAAGTCCTGAACCCCAGCTGGAGTGCCGAGGCACAGGGCGTGGCCCCAGATGGCGACGTGTTCCTCACAGAGGAACAGGTACAGAGCTTTCAGGTCCCATCCTGTGCTCGCTGTGGAGGCCCTCTGAAACCAGATGTCGTTTTCTTTGGGGACACAGTAAACCCTGACAAGGTTGACTTTGTACACAGGCGTGTGAAAGAAGCTGACTCCCTTCTAGTAGTGGGATCTTCCCTGCAGGTATCTGACTGGGTCAGGGTGGCAACTGCCCCTTTTACAGGGGGGTGGGGCAGTCTTGGAGGCACCCTCTGGTTTGGGTTTTCTTTTTCATCTTGTGCATGTGTGCATGTGTGTATATGTGATGTATGTATGTGTGGTATATGTATGAGTGCATGTGTATGTGTATGTATATGTATGTGTGGTATATGTATGAGTGCATGTATGTGTGCCCATGCATGTGCCTGTGGAAGTCAAAGGTCGATGCTGGGTGTCATCTTTATCACTACCTATTTTTTTTTAATTTATTTTTATGTGTATGAGTGTTCTGCCTGCATGTATTTAAGTGCACCACAGGCAAACCCTCAGAGCCCAGAAAAGGGTGTCAGATCCTCTGTAACTGGAGTTACAGACGTTGTAAACTGCCATGTGGGTGCTGGGAACTCAACCTGGGTCCTCTGCAAGCATTTGCTGATGCATCAGGGATAAATGCATGCTAGGAAACTGTAACGGGGAGTGAAGAAACATGTATGTTATTCTAGAAGATTGGAAAGAAGGTGAGAGACCATGAAAATGGATGCCCTAAAATGGGGAGGAAATGTAGGTGCTAGAAAAAGGAAGTGACAGAGGGGCCTAAGTGCTTGGGCACCCCTCTGGCAGCTCTGTGTCTCAAGGAGCCTGGTTTTCAATGGGTCTTCAGTGCTCTCAGCCACTGAGCCATCTCTCCAGCCCCTCTCTACCTTATTTTTGGGACAGGGTTTCACTGAACCTAGAGCTCATCAAGTGAATAGTTGGCTAGTCAGTGAGCCCCTGGGATCCTCCTGTCTCCACTTCCCATTGGTAGGATTACAGATCCTAATAGATGCTGGGGATCTGAGTTCAAGCCCTTATGCTTGGGTGGCAAGTACTTTACCCACTGAACCATCTCCCTAGCCCCTCTTTTAAAATATGCTCGTGAGTGTGTGTGTACCATAGAATGTGTGTGGATACAGTTCTCTCCTACCATGTGGTACTTGGGGATCAAACTCAAGTCATTAGGCTTGATGGCACATACCTTAACCTGCTGAGCCATCTTACCAGGCCCCAACTCTTTTAATCTTTTTTTGTATGGGGGGTGGTTAATGGATAGGTGGTGGTTTCTGGATCTAGCGAACTCATACTGTCTTCTGCCTGGGTAGGTGTACTCTGGTTACAGGTTCATCCTTGCTGCCCAGGAGAAGAAGCTGCCGATAGCCATTCTGAACATTGGGCCCACACGCTCAGATGACTTGGCCTGCCTGAAACTGAATTCCCGTTGTGGAGAGTTACTGCCCTTAATAGACCCTCATTGATCACAATCTGATGTTCACGAGCCAGAAACTGACTTTCCCTTGAATCTTGCTACTAGAGGTAAAAGCCCTCTCAGATGAGAGTTTCCAGCCATGTGTGAGGGCTTGTAATCCCAGCCCTCAAAGACTGATGTTGGAGGATTGCCTTGTGTTCAAGGCCAGCCTGGGCTACATAATGAGTTCTAGGCCAGATTAGGCTTGAAGTATGAGACCCTATCGCAATACAAAGCAAAACAAAAACAAGATGACAGATTCTGCTTCTCACTAGGCTGGGGTAGTTGGGTACCCTGAAAAAAATGTGCTATACTTCTTAACATATGACCATTCTTAATTAAAACTAATTTTTTTGGGGGGGGGTGGGGAGGTGGTTTTTTTTAAGATTTAAAATTTTTCTTTTAAAAATTTTATGTGTATGAGTAAATTGCCTGCATGTATGTAAGTGCACCTGTGTTGCGCAGTGCCCGAGGAGGTCAGAAGAGGGTGTCAGATCCCCCGGAACTGGAGTTATGGATGGTTGTTAGCCTCCATGTGGGTGCTGGGAATCCTACTTGGGTCCTCTGCAAGAGCAGTCAGTGCTCTTAACCACTGAGCCATCTCTCCAGCCCCTGGTCCTGGTTTTTTGGTGGGAAGGCTGATATTCACAACCATTTCCTCCTCCCCATTTCCAGTTTATCTAGGCATTAACCTGTTTTATTTCTTTTCAGATCTTTATAAGGATTCATATTTCCCCTCAAACTAATTGAAGCTTACTGATTGCATCCTGTAGAGGGCAGCAAACCTTCCTCTATCTGCCAGGCCAACCCAGCTGTGTCCAGAGGCAAAGGTCAAAGTCTTCAGGTTGATGAGACCCAAACAAGACTTTTTCAAAGAAACAGCTGCTCTTGATGGCAGAACTATGTTCCTTTCCTTTCTCTATCATCTGGCAGAAACAGCAGACTGGGAAGTGTGCAAGCCAAAGTGGTCTCTGGGGTGCTAGCCTGGGGTCTCACTAATTCAGGGAACACTAAGGAAGTGACTTCGTTTGTAATTCCAAAGGTTGTGTCATTAACTGAAGCACTTTGATACTTTTGATGAAACGAGCAATGGCATAAATGAATTTTTATTAACCAAGAATAAATAACATTTAATAGCATACCAGAACACCAGGTGTGTGGGCTGTGCATTTACACAAACACACACACATATTTTTTTATTTTTTATTTTTTGTCTTTTTGAGACAGGATCTCCCTGTATCCCCATTTGGCCTAGAACTCAAATGTAGACCAGGTTGGCCTTGAACTCACAGAGATCTGCCTGTGTCTGCTTCCTGAGTGCTGGGGTTAAAGGCATGCGCCACCACACCTGGCTATTTATATTTTTTTTAATCAGCTAAAAAAAATGGGGTTTTAAGGGTTCTAAGAATCTCTACTCAATGTTAGTTGTCAAAATGAGACATCTACCTTGAACCCCTCTACAAGAGTGAAAGCACTTAACTCCCTTGTGTGGTCTTAAGTTGATGTGTTTCTGCTGAGGAAAACAGCAAGACTTGATTACTGCATTAGCCAAAAAGAGTCCATGTACCTGAAATGTGAGGTGAGTGGAACAATCACAGTCTATTCCAGAAGGCCATTTTTGTTTCGTTTTGTTTGTTTGAGACAGTCTCCCTGTAGCCCCAGCTGGCCTAGAATTTGCTCTGTAGACCAGGCTGGCCTCTATCTTTGTGTCATACTCCCAGAGATCCACCCTCCTCTGCCTCTCAAGAGCTAGGATAAAAGACGTGCACCACCACACCCAGCCAAAAGGTCTTTTGTTTGAAATGAGGACAGGCAGTGCATTCTTCTACCCTGCACCCACCTAGGAAGCAAACCCCAGCTCCCTGGGATGATAAATGACCTCAAAACCACAGAGTTCTTTTTGCCTGCACAGCTGTAGGTTTGCCCACAGTCATTCTGAAGAGACGGAGGGTTGTGAATCCCACTCCACTTTTTTTTTGGCAGATGTGGATCCTAAGGTGTTTTGAAGAGTATTTCCCCATTGATCACTCAGTGCTAACAAGTGTATTGAGATCTTGGTCTTCTGGATCTCAGGCCATTCTCATCCACAGATCTTGTCCATAGTCATTGACTGATCGTACTAAGGTACTAAGGACACAAAGGTCCACAGAAAATATGCCATTTCTCTGTACCAGCCTTACGCTCTTCTAGAAGATGCCATATAGCGGGCACACTGACAGAATTTGAGAAAATTAGTCCCTTTCAAAATTTATTTTCAGTTTTGCAGTGCTGAGATTAGAAACCTTAACATGACATGCTAAATGAGCATGCCACCACTTAAAAATGTGTGTGCTATGCATGTTCATGTCTGTATGCAGTCATGTGTATACATGGTCATGTGTGGGTATATGTGCATATGCATGTTCATATGTGTGGGGTGTGCACATGCATGCTCACGTGTATGTGTATGTGTTATGCATGCGTGTATGTTCATATATGTATGAATGTGTGTATATATGTTCATGTGTGGTGTGCATGTATGTGGTGTGCATGTTTATGTGTGTGCACATTCCTCAGGTATGTTGTCTACTGCTTTTTGAGACAGGGTCTCTCACTGGCCTGGAGTTCACTAATTAGGCCATACTGGCTGGCCAGTGCACCCCAGGGATCCTCTGTCTCCACCTCCTCAGAGCTGGGAGTATAAGCATGCGTCATCATGTGCGGCATTTTCATGTGAGTGCTGGGGTGGATCCTTTGATCCTTCTGCTTATGAGGCAAGCACTTACTGACTGAGCTATGCCCCTACTCCTCCCATCTTTTTTTTTGAGACAGGGTCTCACTATGTAGCCCAGGCTGACCTAGAACTTGTAATCTCCTGCCTCAGCCTCCAGAATGCCAGATTACATGAGTGTTACCATGCCCAACCACTATTTTTGAAGAAACCAAGATCTAGATTTACCTAAGGCCACATTAGGTAAACACTACATTGTTTCAGAACCAGGACCTGAGTCCAAATACACTTTTATTTATTTGTTTGTTTACTGGTGCCTGGCCAACCCACAGCCTTCTCCATGATAGGAAAGCAGTCAGCCACTAAGCTACATCCCCAGCCTGTTTTTTTCTTTTTATTTTATGTGTATCAGTGTTTTTCCTGCATAAATGTAAGTACACCATGTGTGCACAGTGCCTTTGGAGGTCAGAAGAGGTCATTGAATCCCCTGGAGGTGGAGTTAAGGACAGTTGTTAGCCACTAGGTAGGTGGTGAGAAATGAACTTGGATCCTCTCCAAGAGCAGCCGGTGCTCTTAACCACTGAGCCATTTCTCATGCCTCCTCTTTTTAAACATTTCTCATTTGTTTGCAGATTATGGTTAGATCATGGCAGAATATGGCCAACTAAACTGAAGTAAGAGCCAGCAGGCACCCCCTAGCCAAAGAGACAGAGAATGGCTAAAATGGAGATAGGGTCAAGCTGGTAGGGAGGGAAGGTAGGTTCATTCAGTACCCTACTGCTGCCACAAATCTTGAAATAACTCTTGGAGCTCTGGACATCTTCTCCTTGTCGTCTCTACTAACAATGACAAAATCTGCCCCAAGAGGAACTTGGTATTTCCTGTAGAACTGGGTATTTCCTTGGGTGTCTCCTTGTTTTCTGTTTTGTCGCCACTGCCCTGGCTCTGTGGTTCTAACTGCACAAGCCCAGCTTTGGCCAAGACTTTGTTTTTCCTCTTAAGTTGCTTCTGCAGTCACGATTTTATCAACAAGTCACAAAGGCAAACAGGTACATAGGACTGGAAACTTCCTTGGTCTGGTGAGATGGCTCAGTGGGTAAAGGTACTTGCTGCCAAGCCTGACGACCTATGTTCAAACCATGGAACCATCTGGTGGAAGCAGAGAACTGATTCCAGAAAGTTGTCCTCTGACTTCCATTCCACATGTGTGCCATGGCACATGCACGCACAATTTAAAACCAGGATGAACCAGGTGTGGTGGTACATATCTTTAATCCCAGCACTCTGGAGGCAGAGGCAGGCAGATCTGAGATGAGGGCCAGCCTGGTCTACATAGTGACTTCAAGGCCAGCTGGGGCTGCAGGGAGACACTGTCTTAGAAACAAACAACCAGGATGAGCTGGTTACCCCAGCCATCATCCAGTTTGCCAAGAGAGATGGCATAAGTGCAATAATTCCACATATATTGTCTTTGCTGAGATTCAAGATAGTGCTCTGAGATCCAGATTAAAAAAATGTTTTGGAGGAGGCTGGTTGTTCTTGCAGAGGTCCGGGGTTCAATTCCCAACACGTACAAGGTGGCCAACCCCATATTCCTGTTCCAGGGGATCCAACTCCCTCTTCTGACCTCCATGGGCATTTCACAGCATGGGTGCACTTACATACATGCAGGCAACACTCATACACACGCACACACACAAAATTAAATTTTTTGAATGCCGGGCATGGTGGCATAGTTCCAGGTCAGCTGGGGCTACAGGGAGACCCTGTCTCAAAAAGACCAAAAAAAAAAAAATTTTTTTTTGAGACAAGGCCTCACATAGCCCAGAATGGCCTTGAACTCACTATATAAGCTGAGGATGACCTTGAACTCCTATCCTCCTGCCTCCACCTCCCAAATTCTGGGATTACAAATGTGTGCCATCATGCTTAATTTTTCTTTTTTACTTTCAGTGCTGGGGATTGAACACAGAGCCCTGTATATGCTAGGCAAATACTCTAACAATGAACTTTATTCCCAGCCCCTTAATTTTTTTTTTTTTTAAATCACAAAACAGTCACAGGTAAGCTCCATTTCATGAACACATTGAGGAGCTAGAGAGATGGCTCAGCAGTTAAAGAATGCTTGCCGCTCCTCCAGAGGACCAGAGTTTAGTTTCCAGCTCCTACATCAGGTAGCTTACAACTGCCTATAACTGGAACTCCAGGAGATCCAAAACCCTCTTCTGGTCTCCACAGGCACCCTCACACACATGTGCATACACACAGGCATACACATAAATAAAAATTTAAAAAGAAATTCAACCAATCCAAGGAAAGAGTTTTCCATTTTCACTTAACTATACATAGAATGTAGCATGGAATTAAAACTCTTAGGATATAGATGTGAATTTCAACCTGAGTTTTACTACTTACTAGTTACACTATTTTATGTAATCTTCAAGCATATTTTTAAATAATTGAGGATGTAGTTCAGTGGATAGAGTGCTTGCCTATCAGGCACAAAGTCCTGGGTTCAGTCACCAGCATTATAAAGGCCAGGTATGGTTATATACAGCATTCAGGAGGCAAATACATAAGGATCAGATCAAGGTTATCCTTGGCTACATAATGAGTTTGAGGCCAGTCTGGGCTACTACAGGAGCTCTTGTCTCAAAAAAAAAATTACAGTAACTCTCACTGGGTAATGAGTGAAGTACATGGCACCCTACCTGGCACATAAGCAAATGTCTTTTGTGTTTTGTCTGTTTTGTATAAGAAAGTCACAATGGCTCTTAATTAAAAAATATATATATTTTTAGGCCGGTTGTGGTGGCAACCTTTAATCTCAGCACTCTGTGAGTTCAAGGCCAGCCTTGTCTACATAGTGAGTTCCAGGTCAGCTGGAACTACAAGGAGATGCTGTCTCAAAAAGTCCAAAAAAAAAATTACTTTTAAATTTTATGGGCATGAGCATTTTGCCTGCATGTAAGTGCAATATCATGTATCATGCTATGCCCCTGGAGGCCAGAAGAGGGTATGGATCCCCTGGAACTGGAGTTACAGTCGTTAGAGGCCATGTGGGTGCTGGGAACCAAATCAGAATTGAATCCCACCGTCCTCTCCAAGAGCAGCCAGTACTTTTAAGGGCTGAGCCATGTTTCCAGACCCACAAAAGGGTTTTCTTTTAAAAGGCAAAAACCACTAAGATCTCTTCCTCTCCGCCTAAAGAAAATATTGAACATTTGCAGCACACCGTTTTACATTCCATCTGCTCACTTGTGTCGCAAAACTCTATGATACATGATATGGGCACTACTGTTTCTTTTGAAAAACGAGGTTCCTCAAGGGCTGAGGTACTGCTTAGTGTTAGACTGCTCGTCTAGCATGGGTGAGGCCCTGAGTTCAGTCCATAGCATCATCAAAGACCTGAAAGATGAGTTCTTGAAACATGCAGATCTGAGGTATCTTGCCCCAAATCAAGGAGTCTTGGATTTTAATGCACGCCTGAGATGCAGCACTGTGAGGCAGAGGCTGGAGGCCCTGAGTTCCAGGCCAGCTCTGGTCTACACCATGAGACCCTGAGTTCCAGGCCAGCTCTGGTCTACACAGTGATGGGGATCTTAGAAAAAACAAAACAAAAGATGGGGTAACTCTGCAACTGTGCCTGTCGAAGGCAGAGGGGTAAAGCCCATACTTCTAGAAATGATCCAGGCTGGGTCCTGAGGGTGAGCACAGTCCAAATTAAGGAAACGACAGGTGCGAAGCGTAGGATCAGTTCCTTTCTCCACTTCTTTTCCATCTGCAGGGTGGGGCTGGAGATTTGCACAGTCTTCGAGGTCCTCAGCTTCACCCCACCCTCTCCCCTTTGCACCCCAGAACCTCCCCTCTCCATTGCCAGGGGTGCCACCTGGATTTAGAGAGGGGCGTGAGGGACGAGGGACCCAGGGAGGGACAGTGCCTCCCGGCCACACCCACGCGGGTTTGTCGGTTCCCCCCCCCCCAGCTTCCTCTATACTTCCCACCTAAGCTGAAGAACAGCCACTAACAGCCAGTGCGCCTGCGCCCCAGGTCGGGGGCGGGGCCTAACGCGGTCGTGGGGGTGGGGGGCGGAGCCTGATCTTCGGGTCAGCTGAGGCAGGCCAGGGTCTGGGCCATTAAACTATCCAATTAGACATCCTATTCCGAAATCCTTGCGGCATCCCCCCCCCGCCCCCGCCACTTTGTGGGGAACCAGAGATGGACTTGTTGGGTGTACTGGGTCATGTGATATCGGAAGGTAAATATAACCACGTGTTTTTTTTTTCTGGTTCCTTTGCTGCAAAATGTTGGGCTTGCAGAGTGCTTTCACAGAACAATTAGTATGGGCGTGCGTTAGGCTCGGTGAAGATGCTATGGCTCCTTCGATGCAATCCCACCTTCAAATCACTAGTAATCCAGTTACATTTCCTGACCCCACTTGAGGCAGTGACGGCCCGCAGAGCTCTTTGTATTTTTAGGGTCAAGAAGTAGCCTTTAGCACACATGTGACACCTCTCACTCGCCCCTGTCCTCTCTCCTCGTCCTCCTCCCTCTTCTCTCTCCCTTCCCGGTTCCTCTCTCCCTCTCCCTTCCCCCCTTCTCTCTTCTGTGTCTCTTGTATCTTAGAATGGCCCCTAATTCAGTATGTAGCTGAGGATGCCCTCAGACTTCTGATCCTCCTTACCTGCATTTTCTGAGCACTGTGATTATAAGCGTGTATCACCTCGCCGTTTTATGCAGTGTGGGGGATCAAACCCAGGACTTCCTGCATGCGGCGAAACTGAGCTTACCCCCAGCCCCTCTCCATTGTTTCATCACCTGAATAAAAAGGAATAGTTTATTCCAATCTCCGAATATCCTTCTATTCGTCCATACAATCAGAAGCAGTATCTTTCCACTGGGGAAAAAGATGTTTTTGGCCTTTACAGTTCTTTGAAGCTTATGCCTCCCCTGAGCATTGATGACTAATAGTTCATGCGACAGTTCATGCAGTCCATTGTCAAATATCTTTGAGCCACTATAGTACCAAGCAGACATTGACTCAGAGGTGACTGAGACACTTCACTCTATCTTTTGGGAGTTCACAATCTGATGACATTTCTCTATGTTATAAAGATTTGGGCTCCAAGCTTAGCCATGTCACCTGGAAATGAATGACCTTTGGCAAGTCACATACCTCTTTTAGCCGATATCCTTTTTTTTAGGTCTTTAAAATTTTTTAAATTATTATTTAAAAAATATTTTATTATTTTTATGTGTATGAGTGTATTGCCTGTATGTATGTGAGTGCACCGCGTAGTGCAATGCCGGGGAGGTCAGAAGAAGGCTTCGGATTCCCCTGGAACTGGAGTTAAGGATGGTTCCTAGCTGCCATGTGGGTGCTGGGAATCGAACCCGGGTCCTCTGCAAGAGCAGTCCGTGCTCTTAACCGCTGAGCCATCTCTCCAGCCCATCAATGTCCTTTTCTGAAGTTATATTTATTCATTATTTATTTTCTTTAGTGTGTGGAGCATATTTGTGGAGGTCAGGACATCTTGCAGAAGTCTGTCAATCATGGTGGTAATCACCCTTCCCCACTGAGCCATCTCACTGGCCCTTTTTTTTTGGTCTTTTTGAGACAGGGTCTCCCTGTAGCCCCAGCTGATCTGGAACTATGTAGACCAGACTGGCCTTGAACTCACAGAGCTCCACCAGCCTCTGCCTCAAGAGTGCTGGGATTAAAGGCGTGTGCCACCACACGTTTGTTTTTATTTAAAAACATTATCACTCGCTGGGCGTGGTGGTGCAGGCATGTAGTCCCAGCACTTGGAAGGCAGAGGCAGGCAGATCTCTGTGAGTTCAAGGCCAGCCTGGTCTACTTAGTGAGTTCCAGGACAGCTGGGGCTACAGGGAGACCCTGCTTCAAAAAGACAATAAAACAAAACAAAAACACAAACTATCTTTCATTTTATATATATAAGTATGTATGTATATATGTAATTATGTATGTATGTGTGTATACCACGAGTGGGCTGGTGCTGGTAGAGGCCAGAAGAGGGCATCAGATTCCCTGGAGTTGGAGTGAAGGCATTTGTGAGCCACTTGACATCTGTTCTGGGAACTGAACTCTACTCTTAACCACTGAGCCATCTCTCTAGCCTCTGTTTTCAGTCTTATGAGACAGGGTCTCATGTAGCCCCAACTGCTTTGAATTCTGTGTGTAGCTGAAGATGAGCTGACCCTTCTGCCTCTGCTGCCCAAGTACTGGCATTACAGGTGTGTTCCACAACATCCAGTTTCCTCTTTTGTTAAAGGTAGATGTGATAGTTCTTACATCTAGATAATTGTGAAAAATACACTTTGTGGAGCATAGAACATGGTGTGTACAAGGATGCCAGTTTGAAGAGCAGGAAAAGTCTCATAGTAGACAAATTTCCAGAACTACTAACAATAAATAATTGTCTTGGCCAAGGTGTGGCGGTATACATCTGTAACCCAGCACTCTGCAGGCTCAGACGGGGGGATCTCAAGCTCAAGGCTATTCTGAGTTCTATAGTAAGTTCCAGGCCAGCTTGGCGTATATAACAAGAGTGTGTCTCAAAAATAGACCAATCATCATGTTGATGCCAGCCTCAAACTCATTGCATTCTCTGTACACTTTCTGTAAGTTCAATCATAGCAGATGGATGATTAAAATGAAGGAGAAATTGGGTCCCAAATAAACCTGCACATTTGAGTCTTCACACTGAGGTTTCTTGCCAGTACCACTTGCCCAGAAGTGGTACTGTTCTGCCAGCCTCCAGAACTTTGAAACTGCTGTTTGTTCCTCATAGTTCCTCTTACTTTTGTTGTTTGCTATTTTTAAAAAAATTGTTTTTATTTTATGTGTATGAATGTATTGTCTACATGGGTATAAGTGTGCCTGTGTCTTGCAATGCCCGAGGAGATCAGAAGAAGGTGTCAGATCCCCTGGAACTGGAATTACGGATGGTTGTTAGCTGCCATGTGGGTGATGGGAATCGAACCCAGGTCCTCTGCAAGAGCAGTCAGAGCTCTTAACTGCTGAGCCATCTCTCCAGACCCAGTTGTTTTCTATTTTTAAAGATTCATTATATTTATTATGTGTATATATGTGTCTGTGTGGAGGTATTTGCACATGAGTGTAGGTACGCAAAGGGTCCTGAAGAAGGTGTCAGATCCCCTGGAACTGGAATTACAGTTCTGGGAATGCAGCTCAGTATGTGCTCCTAACCAAATAGTCTTTCTCTAGTCCTCCTTTTTTTCTATTATTATTATTATTATTATTATTATTATTATTATTTATACATGATGTGTGCATGTGGGTATGCATGCCACAGTACATGGGCTTGGCGATCAGAGGACAAGTTTGTAGAGTCAGTTCTCTCTGTTTTAGTTTGTTCTTCATTGCTGTGACAAAACACTCTGACCACTACCAACTTGGGGAGGAAAGGGTTTGTTTATCTTACATCTCCGAGTCACAGTTCATCAGGGAGCCCAAGGTAGGAGGAACTCAGGGCAGGAACCTGGAGGCAGGAGCTGGAGCACAGGCCATGAAGGAATGCTGCTTACTGGTTTACTCCCTTGGCCACCTGCCCAGGGGTGGCACCGCCCACAGTGGGCTGGGCCCTCCCACA
>NW_008329642.1:380564-392340 GCF_000622305.1 Nannospalax galili
AACTGAAGCTGCACTTTCACCTATGGCCTTTCCTGGCCTCTCAGAGTGCCAAGCTTCAGCTGCTCTCTGTGACCCCTTCACGCTTTCAACACCAGAACCATGCAGGAGACTCTTACACATTACCAAGTCCTGTTTCCAGCTTGAACTAGAGGTGCGGGTCCCCTCTGTGTGCTGACCCTGAGGAAATACCTCCCAGAAGACTCCATCACAGTGATGTTGGTCTCTTGTTACTTACAGCTGATTTTTCAGCCCCAGCTACCCAGCATCAATTGTCCCAGTAAAGCAAAGGTTTTACTTCAGGTTCTGGTCTCTTCTTAATCACAGCTGATTCTTCAGCCCCAGCTGACCAGAACCCACAGATTCTCAATCTAAAATCTCACACGAATAGCCCTGATAGCCAGGCCTCCATTATTTACAACTCTTTCAGCATAACTGTTCCAAGCTCCACAGCAACAAACTCTGAGCACGCAATGGCTTTTCCAGCCCAAAGTTCCAAACACTTCTACAGTCCTCTAAAAGCACAAAGGTCAGGTCTGTCATAGCAATATCCCACTCTCTGGTACCAATTTCTGTTCTGGTTTGTCCTTCATTGCTGTGACAAAACACTCTGACCACTACCAACTTGGGGAGCAAAGGGTTTATTTATCTTACGTCTCTGAGTCACAGTTCATCAGGGAGCCCAAGGTAGGAACTCAGGGCAGGAACCTGGAGGCAGGAGCTGGAGCACAGGCCATGGAGGAATGCTGCTTACTGGCTTGCTCCCTTGGCCCCTGTTCAGCCTACTTTCTTATACAACATAGGCCCACCTGCCCAGGGGTGGCATCACCTACACTGGGCTGGGCCCTCCCACATCACTCATCAAGAAGATGCCCTTCAGACATGGCCACAGGCCAGTCCAATAGAGCAATTCCCCGATTGAGGATCCCTCAACCCAGGTGTGTCAAGTTGACACTAAAGCTATCCAGCACAGTCAGTTCTCTCCTTTTGCCTCCATGAGGCAACTGGACTTGTGTGGTAACTGGGCTTGTGTGGCAAGCACCTTTAGCCTGCTGAGCCATCTTGCCCACCCTGTTGTTGCTTTGAGATAGGGTCTCTCTATGTAGTTCAGGCTAGCCTTGAACTGTCGATCCTCTTGCCTTAACCTTCCCAGTGCTGAGATTATAGGCGTTGATCTTCACATCTGGTTTCCTTTTGTTCTTTCTTATTTTGGCTTTTCTAATTCAGCTCCCTTCTCTGTTCCTCCACTATGGTAATTCTGGTCAGTGTAGCTATACTCAGAAAGAATCTTGACTGAGCAATTTAGTGGTCAAGAGCTCAGGCTCTGCCATCAGACAGACGTGTTCAAGTACTGACATAGCCATATGTGTGATTGTGGACAAGTGACAACCTTTTTGGGTTTCAGTGTCTCATTTCTGTGAAATGAGAGGCAGTAACAGTGATGCCACGGAGCTGATTTGAACCTTCAGTAAGATGCACTGTGTAAGCACAGGGCAGTGTGCAGTAGGTGCTCAAGCAGTAGAAACTGTCATTGATTATTAGAGCTGATTAATACAATGTAAAAATTAACTTGTTGCTGGGCATGGTGGTACACACCTTTTCTCCCAGCAATCAGGAGGCAGAGGCAGGTGGATCTCTGTGAGATGAAGGCCAGCCTGGCCTACATAGTGACATTAAGTTCCAGGTTACCTGGGGCTACAGGGAGACCCTGTTTCAAAAACCCAAAATAAAAATAAAAATAAACTTGTAAGGGTAGGATGTGGTGGTAGATGTCTTTAATCCCAGCACTCGGGAGGCAGAGGCAGAGGCAGGCAGATCTACAAGGGCCAACCTGGTCTACATAGTGAGATCCAGGCCAGCTAGGGCTACAGAGAGAACTTGTCTTAAAAGAACAACAACAACAACAAAAGATTTCTAGAAAAATGATTTAAGACGGTTGGAAATAGAGACAGAAGAATAAGAACTTACTCCTAAGGACCTGGAGCCTACCGTCTCATGAAGGCAACTCAGCCTGTGTTACCATTGACAGTCCTGGGCAAGTGGCCTGCCCTGTTGCATCTCAGAAAAATAAGATTTCTTATAGTACTAATCCCTCATAGGACTATCAGAGAATTTAGAGACATGAAGTTCTGGAACAGATCAATAATTATTGACTGATTGATAATCATCATTTACACTTCAGGGGTCTCCCTTCCTAGAAATATCTTTCCTATTCAACTTCAGCTTTCAAGACTGGAAGGAATGAGATTCACAGATCTAGTTACATTCTGTATTCAGAGGATACGACAGTTACCAAACATGAGGACTTTCAATAAGGTGCTTTATTGAGGGGCGTGAGGTGAAGATAACAAGGAAGGTAGGGTGTTTAGGCAGGAACTGAGGTGAGAAGTCTAACATTTCTTTTTGTCTATGTCTTTATTCTCCTTGTTGTATGGAACCTTGGAGAAGCAGATGGCAGCTTCGCGGTCACAGTTACAGATGAAGGCCTCACAGTCTTTGTTTTTACCTGTAAAGGGACAAGAGGAGGAGGAGGAGGAATCAAGCCAGGTCCTGCTTTGCACAATCCAGGGGACAGGAGGAATGAATTGGTATCCATCCTTTTGGTGCAGGCTTATGGTTGAAGGACAAAGCAAACAGAAATATCTTGGGATGGCCAAATCTTTGGAACACACTTATACTAAAAAGTTACTTGTTATGATGCTGGTTGGTAAAGTGCCTGCTCTACAAACATGAGTTAGGATCCCCAGGCCCCACGTAAAAAGCCAGATGTGGTTGGGAGCATCTGTAACTCTAATGGGAAGAGGGGAACATGGATCACAGGAGCTTCTTGGCCAGGCTGTCTAGTCAATCAATGAATGTCAGGTTTGGTGAAAGACCTCTCTCAAAGATAAGGTGGAGAAGAGTGAATGAAGACACCATATGTCGAACTCTGATCTCCACACACACATACACATATACTATACACATAATGTTACTTGTTCTTTATCTGAGAGTCAAATGCACCTGGACATTCTGTGTTTGATCTGGAGATTCTAAGTCTTGAAATAGCCTTTAGAAAAGTTTTTCTGTTTTATCAGAGATGTGCCCAAAGATTTAACAGCCTATAGAATTACAGATCTCTGGTAACATAGACAAAAAGTTATAAGTTCTATAGAAAACATTGATATGTATATATGTATATATATAAATATATATACATATATATTTATTTAAAGGTTGAAGATATAGCATATTCTTAGCCTGTGTGAAACACTGATTTTGAGCCCTAGCACTACAACACATTCAAAAAGGTAACTCTGGGGGACTGGGGATATGGCTCAGTGGTAGAGCACTTGCCTAGCATACAAGAGGCCCTAGATTCCATTTCCAGTACTGCAAAAACAAGGACAATGCAGTGGAATAGAACGTGTGATGTATAACTGTAATTCCAGCACTTCTCCAGCCACTGATGTTTCCTTTTAAGAATCACAAATGGGCCAGGTGTGGCAATGCACACCTTTAACCCCCATACATGGGAGACAGAACAAGTGAATCTCTGTGAGTCTGAGGCCAGCCTGGTCTACATAGTGAGTTCCAGGCCAGTCAGAGCTATATAGTGAGACCCTTTTCAACCCCCCACCCCCAATCACAAATGGCCGGTTATGGTAGTGTACACCTTTAGCCCCAGTGAGGAAGCAAAGGCAAGTGGATCTCTGTAAGTTTGAAGGTGGACATAGTAAGACCCTGTCTCAAAAAAAAGTGTTTCTTGCCCATTGATGTATAAATTAGTACTTATATCACAAACTATTCACAATGAGATTTGCTTTATCATGTTGATTATTATGAGCAAATACCCTATTGTAGGCTTCTTGATCTGGTTGGAAGGGAAGGAATAACTGCATTAAAAGGAAATTACAAGAGACTGAGACAGCCCAGTGATTAGGATCGCTGACTGCTCTTGCAGAGGACCCAAGTTCAGTTCCCAGCACCCACAGGGTGGCTAATAACCATCTATAACTCCAGTTCCAGGGGATCCCATTCCCTCTTCTGGCATCTGGGGGGCATTGCACACATGAGTACATTTACTGACATGCAGGCAAAACACTCATACATGTAAAATAAAAATTTAAAAAGAAATTGCAAGGGTGTGTATGTGTGTGTGCGTGTGTGTGCGCGCACACATATGTGGCTGATGAAAGGATCCTTAAATTTCATCAGATTTATAGAACTCTGGCAGCCTGGAGTGATGGTGCATGCCTATAATTGCAGCACTCATGAGGCTGAGGCTAACCCAGGCTACATAATATGTACCAGGCCAATGAGCTACAGAGTGAGACCCTGTCTAAAAACAAAAAAACGAAACCCCAAAATATCAACTATTACTTATACAACTATGATTTTGGGCAATCCTCCTGATTCCACCTCCCAAGTGCTGGAATCACAGACACCACTATGCTCAATTTATGGGTGCTGGGGATTAATCCAAGGCTTTGTGTATGCCAAGCAAGCACTCTACCAACTGAGCTACATCCCCAGCCCTACAAATGACTTATTTTGAACCTCAGACGCCTCACCATAAAATGGGAACAAGGAAACTTGCATGCATGCTTAGTCTAGTATCTGGCATATAATAAATGACTATATAATATGTATAAGTGATATATCACTCAAGTGTTTATTAAATATGGAATTTGTATAAGAGGAGAGGCTTTGGGCTGTTGAGATGGCTCAGTGGATAAAGGTGCTTGTTGCCAAGTCTGACAACCTTAGTTCCACCACTAGGACTCACATGATGGAAGGAGAGACCCGACTCTTGCATGTTGTCCTCTGACCTCCATATGTATGCTCCACACATACAGATACATACAGACACACACACATAAATATGTAATTGTAGAAGTTTTTTTAAAAAGAGACCTTGAAGGGGCTGGAGAGATGGCTCAGCAGTTAAGAGCACTAGCTGCTCTTGCAGAGAACCCAGGTTTGGTTTCCAGCACCCAAATGACAACTAACAACCATCCTTAACTCCAGTTCCAGGGGATCTGACACCCTTTTCTGACCTCTGCAGGCATTGCATGACACAGGCGCTCTTACATACATGTAGTCAATACACTCATACACATTAAAAAATAATAATAATGCCGGGCACTGGTGGTGCATACCTTTAGTCCCAGCACTCAGGAGGCAGAAGCAGGCAGATCTCTGTGAGTTTGAGGCCAGCCTGGTCTACATATCAGGTTCTAGGCCAGCTGGGGGGAGACCCTGTCTCAAAAAGACCAAAATAATAAATAAATTTAAAAAAATATTGTGGTGGTTTGAATGAAAATGTCCCCCATAGGCTCTAAGTGTTTGGACATTTTGTCCCCAGATGGTGGCGCTGTTTTGGGAGGTTTTAGAAGGTGTGGCTATCCTGGAGGAAGCACATCACTGGGGTGGGCTTAGAGAGTTCTTAAGCCTTGCCAGATCTCCAGTTGTTCTCTTGCTTCCTGTGCCTGTGTGATGATGTGAGAGCTTCACTTCTGCTGCTCCTGCTCCAGCCACCTCCAGCCACCATGCCTCCCTGCCATGACGGACTGTAATTTCCCTGGAACCGTAAGCTCAAATAAACTCTTCTTTCTATAAATTGCTTGGGTCAGTGTTTCTATCACAGCAACAGAAAAGTGACTAATACAAATATTTTTTTAAATAAAGAGAGGTCTTGAAATTATATTGATTCATGTTCCCAAACCAAACACTGTCACTGTAAACTACATGACCTTGGGCAAGTGGCTCATTTCATTCTTCTGAGCATCAGTTTCCTCACCTGTCAAATAGGGATGATTTTGTACCCATCTCAGAGGATTGTTATGAGGTCAAATGAGACCAAGAAAATGATCAGTAAATGGTGACTTATTGTGATTGTCCTCTCACCAAGCTCACTGAGGACCAACTAGAACCCAGAGGTAAAAGAAGAGTAAACTTACTGCTGCAGGTGATCTCATTGTCAGAGCACGTGAATGAGTAGGTGTTGGTATAGGGGTTGTCCAGAAGGAATTTACAGCTGTCTAGTTTCTTGGCCTGGGTGTAGCAGTTGTCATGAGTCTGGCAGCACCTGGAAAGGGGAAGGAACAGCTGCGGGAGGAGCATGGACCAACAGTAGGTCAGCCCTCACCTCCTTGTCTTTCACAAACAGGCAGGATGCCTTAAACAAGATGCTCTGAAAGAATTAGACTTATGGCTTGAAACACTGACCTCTCCATTATCACATATGTATAGAGAGTGATCTTTAACATGGTTGCAGGAATGCAGTCAAGTTATATATTCCGAGAATGCAGTGACACTTTTTAGAACAAGATTGATGGATGACACTTTAGTTGTGGCTGTGATAGTTGGTGATGCCCTATTCTATCATCAGAGGGCAGCATCGTCCACTGTTTAACACAGCAGGTCCCCGCCCCCCCCTTCAGAGCTGAGGACCGAACCCAGGACCTTGCTACGCTCTACCACTGAGCTAAATCCCCAACCCCCAGGTGTTCTTTTTTAGGGACCACCGGATACAGGGTCCTTTTGGAGCAGATTTCTTTAAAAGACTAAAAGTGAAAATATATAACGCTTAATGACTATGCAGTCCCTTTTCCATGCCCTGTGAGACGCTGGGCTTGTGCCCTGCCCCCACCCCAACACAGATTCCAGTCTCCCTCCGATGGTCCACATTTACCTGTCCAAATCGTCCACAGGGGTGCCTGAGCCTCCCAAGCCACAGTAGCAGCCATAGTTATTATACTCTAGGTAAGGCTTACTCCCGGGGATCGCACACTTGATCATGTTGCGGAACTGCCACACCGCCCGAGTGCTGATGCTGTGCGCAGTAGCCCCCGCTGCAAGAAAACACAGCAAGTTCTAATCAGTCCTGGCTGGCTCTGTCTGGGGTCTCCCTGACTGCTGTCTTCCTCCTTGATGCCTACCAGAAGGGCATTGGCCCTAGGAATCCACTAAAATGAATAGGTGTATGTGTGTGTGGAGGGGGGGCGAGGCTCCAACACTGAGCTACGTTCTCAACCTGCAGATTTTCTTTCTTTCTTTCTTTCTTTCTTTCTTTCTTTCTTTCTTTCTTTCTTTTTTTTTTTATCTTTTTGAGTCAGGGTCTCCCTGTAGCTCCAGCTGTCCTGGAACTCACTATGTAGACCAGGCTGGCCTCCAACTCACAAAGATCCACCTGCCTCTGCCTCCCAAGTGCTGGGATTAAAGGCGTGCACCACCTCACCCAGCAACCTGCAGATTTTTAAAAACATTTATTTTTATTATTTTTATTTTATGTGTATGAGTGTATTGCTTGCATGTATGTAAGTGCACCTGTGTCTTGCAATGCTCGTGGAGGTCAGAAGAGGGTGTCAGATTCCCCTGTAAATGGAGTTATAGGTGGTTGTGAGCTGCCTGACATGGGTGCTGGGGACCAAACTTGGGTTCTTTGCAAGAGCCATATGCACTCTTTGTGTTTATTTGTTTGTTTGGTCTTTTTTTTTTTTTTTCTTTCCCAGAGCTGAGGACTGAACCTAGGGCCTTGCACTTTCTACGCTCTACCACTGAGCTAAATCCCCAACCCCTTGTTTGGTCTTTTTGAAACAGGGTCTCCCAGCTGGCCTGGAACTCAGAGATCCACCTGCCTCTGCCTCACAAGTGCTGGAACTACAGGCATGGTACACCACGCCCAGCGCCATATGCACTCTTAACAGCTGAGCCATCTCTCCAGCTCTCAGCTTTTTGTTTTGTTTTTCTTTTAAAGACAGGGTTTTACTGCATAGCTCTGGCTGACCTGAAACCCTTGAACTCGGAGATCTGCCTGTTGCTGCCTCCTGAGTGCTGGGATTAAAGGTGTGTGCCACCATGCCCCAATTGAAATTTTTTGAAGAAATAAAAACTAGGGGCTGGAGAGATGGGTCAGCAGTTAAGAGCACTGGCTGCTCTTGCTGAGGACCTGGGTTCAATTACTCCAGTTCCAGGGGATTGGACACCTTCTTCTGGCCTCTGCTGGCATTGCACACACATGGTCTACTTTAGCACCCATTCAGGCAAAACACTTATACATAAAATATTTTAAGTTTTTTTTTTTTGTATAAAGAACTGGGGAACAAAGTCTTAAAAATAAAAATAATGTTTTTCTTAAGCTTTTTTTTTTTTTTTTTTTTTTTTTTTTGAGACAGAGTCTCCCTGCAGCCCCAGCTGGCCTGAAACTCACTATATGGATCAGGCTGGCCTCCATCTCAGAGAGCGACCTACCTCTGCCTCCTAAGTGCTGGGATTAAAGGCACCACTGCACCTGGCTTTCTTAAACTTTTTGAGACAGGGTCTTGCTATGTAACCTAGACCAACCTCTAACTCCTACCAATTCTCCTGCCTCAGCCTTCTGAGTACTGGGATGACAGGGGTGCACCATTGTGCCAGCTGGGCTGTTTTCTCTGAGATGAAATTACATAAAGGCTGACTTTTACCTTGCTCACCCCTTCAACTTTCTTTTTTTTCGGGGGGGAATCTTTTTGAGACAGAGTTTCCCTGTAGCCCCAGCTGGCCAGAAACTTACAATGTAGACCAGGCTGGCCTTGAACTCACAGAGATCCTCCTGCTTTTGCCTCCCAAGTGCTGGGATTAAAGGTGTGCACCACCATGCCTGGCTCGCTCCTCAACTTTCACTGTAAGAGAAGCCAGCTGCCACCCTGTGAGAGCTGCCCAGTGGAAAGGTCTCTGGGTTGAGGAGCTGAGTACATTCTCTAGCCAACAGCCAGGGAAGACCTGGGCTTTTAGTTCAATAGCACACAAGAACCAAATTCTGCCAACCATCACTTGAGTTTGAAAGCAGCCCCACCCCTACTCAAACCTCAGGAGAAACCCTACCCTTAGCCAGCATTTCGATTGATCACAGCTCTGGCAGAGACCTTGAGCCGGAGAAGCAGACCCAGTCCAACTGGACCCCTCTCCCTGACTATAGAAACTGTGGATCAATACTGTTTGTTGTTTTACATTGGTAGAGTTTGAAGGAATCTATTACATAGCCATAAATAGCTCATATATAAGGCTATTTGTTCTAGCATCATTGCAATACCAGCATTTTGACCTAGCTGTTTATCAGTTGAGTAGTTAAATAAATCAGGCCATAGTCTACAGTAGAGTACTCAGCCACTAAAATGGAGAGGGTTGAGAGTGTAGCCCAGTTGTAGAGCACTACTTAGCATATCTGAAGCCCTAGGTTCCAACCTCAGCACTGAAAAACCAAATAAATTTAATGTAATTAAGTTAAAATGAAGGAGATGGCAGGTATGGTGGTGCATACCTGTGATCCTAGCACTGAGGAGGCTGAGGCAGGAGGATCAGAAGTTTAAGGTTACAAAGCAAGTTCAAGGCTTGCCTGAGTTATATGAGATCCTATTCTCTCCCTATCCCATTAAAAAAAGAAAGAAAGGAAGAAAGAAGAAAGAAAGAAAGAAAGAAAGAAAGAAAGAAAGAAAGAAAGAAAGAAAGAAAGAAAGAAAAGATCTAGGGATGTGGCTCGATTGGTAGAGTGCTTACTTAGCATGCACAAAGCCTGGTTTCCATCCCCAGCACTACATAAACTGAGTGTGGTACTGGATGCCTGTAATCCCAGGAGGATCTAGAATTCATGGTTATCCTTGAGCACATGGTGAGTTTGAGGCCAGCCTGGGGTATATGATACCCTATCTCACAAAAATAAATCGGAGGAGAGGAGGAAAAGAAAGAAGAGGAAGGAGGGGGGAGGAGGAAAAGGAGAAAGGAGAGGAGGAAGAGATGAGCAAAAGGCATGGTATGCTGTTTCCAGAGCCCAGTGCCCCTGACACTCAGGAAATTGCCAACAGGAAGTAATCAGCAATAGGTCTACTTCTGAAGCTAGGTCAGGTTGGATCAACTCTGTTTGCCTCACTGTACCTGAAACCTAGAGGTCTGTTCATAAATTCATGAAATGCCCCTGGATTTCCCTCAGCCTGGACATTAGCCCTGCGTCTCCACCTGCAGCATTTCCCTTCCATAAGTCTGGGAGTCCATTTCACCTCTTCTTTCTCTCCATCTTCATCCCTGCCCAGGCCACCAAGGGACAAGTGGCAGGAAGCACCCTCACACTTAACCTCTTGGATCCACTTTCTACACATTCCTGGGCTGAATTTTCATTTAATTATTTAATTTTTAAAGATAGAGTCTGGCTATATAGCCCAGGCTGGTCTTGAATTCTCAATCCTTCTGCCTCAGCCTCCTGAGTGCTGGAATTACAGACATGTACCACCAAGCAGGGAATCGTCTCACTTTTGAAAGGCTGGAAGGCTTTTGGTTTAAATAGTGCCTCCTTAAGGAGGACTTTCCTGGCCAGTCAGTCAAGCAGATCCTCTGCTGTCACTTTTCCATGTTCTTTGCTTCCTAGTACTCATGTGTGTGTTTGTATGTGTTTTCATGTATGTACGTGGAAGCCTGAGGTTGACATCAGTGTCTTCCTCAATCTTCTCTCTCATTCTCTCTCTCTCTCTCTCTCTCTCTCTCTCTCTCTCTCTCCAAGAAGAAAAATGTTTTTGGTCTTTTTGAGACTGGGTCTCCCTGTAGCCTCAGGCTGGCCTAGAACTCTCTGTGTAGACCAGGCTGGCCTCGAACTCACAGAGATACACCAGCCCCCTGAGTGCTGGGATTAAAGGCATGAAGGCATGTATTACCACACCTGGCTACTCTATCTCATTTTTGAGACAAGGTCTCTCAGTGAACCTGGAGCTCACTGATTGGCTACACCAGCTGGCCAGCAAGCCCTGGGGATCTTCCTGTCTCTGCCTCCCTAGCACTGGGATTACGGGGCTGTGCTGCTGCTGTGCCTGGCCTTTTCAACAAGTGTTAGGGATCTGAACTCAGGTCCTCCTGCTTACACAGCAAGCATTTTACCAACTGCACCATCACCCCAGCCCCTGCTCTAGTACATCTAACACCTTTTTTTTTTTTTTTTTTTTTTTGGTCTTTTTGAGACAGGGTCTCCCTGTAGCCCCAGCTGTCCTGGAACTCACTATGTAGACTAGGCTGGCCTTGAACTCACAGAGATCCACCTGCCTCTGCCTCCCAAGTGCTGGGATTAAAGGCGTGCGCCACCATGCCCGGCTTAACATCTAACACCTTTTATACTCCATCTGTTGATGTAATACTTCCCCTTCATAGGACACGAAGTCCTCAAGAACCTGTCTCATGGTTTTCACATTCCTCACAGCCTGTCATTACACCTAACATATAGTAGGTCACATACATACATATGTGTACATATATGCATATATGATGAGTTAAATGAATGGATAAACTATGATTAAACTACTCAGTATGTAAGCTAAGTGCCTGGTACAAGGTAGATGTTCCATAAATTTTAGTTGAATGAATGAATAAATCTGTCCCCTGGGTGACAGTGTTTGCCCGAACCAAGCAGAGGCTTTATACAACAGATTCAAGGCAGAACTCTTCACCCATTTGCACAGAGGTTTACTGGGAGATCTGTTGCATAAAGAGCACCGAGCAAGATGAGTTTTCAAGGTCCTGTTTAATTAGTCACCAGTGTTGCCTTATTGTCTCATGATTTGTTCCTTTTTCCATCTCTTCCTTCCTCCCTCCCCCTTCCTTCCTTCCTTCCTTCCTTCCTTCCTTCCTCTTCCTTCCCCCTTCCTCCTTCCCCCTTCCTCCTTCCTCCTTCCTCCTTCCTTCCCCCTTCCTCCTTCCTTCCTCCTTCCTTCCTCCCTTCCTCCTTCCTTCTTCCTTCCTCCTTCCTTCCTCCCCCCTTCCTCCTTCCTTCCCCCTCTTC
>NW_008329642.1:392500-424866 GCF_000622305.1 Nannospalax galili
TCCTTCCCTTCTCCCCTCCCCTTGGATAGAGTCTCACTAGACTGGAACTAGGCTGACCTCAAGGTCATGGCAATCCTCCTGCCTCAGCTTCCCGAGAGCTGGAGTTACAGGCATGAGCACAACAGCTGGGCGTGGTGGCACACACCTTTAATCCCAGCACTTGGGAGGCAGAAGCAGGCAGATCTCTGAATTCAAGGCCAGCCTGGTCTACATAGTGAGTTCCAGGCTAGTTGGGGCTACAGAGAGACCCTGTCTCAAAAAGACCAAAAAAAAAAAAAACACAAAACCAACAACAACAAAAACACCAGGCACGAACACCACAGGAGGGTCTCATTATGTAGTCCAGGCTGGTTTTGAACTGGAGATCCTCCTATCCCAGCCTCCCAAGCACAGGGATCACAGGCATTCACTGCCGTCCCCAGCCTTGCTTTTCTTTTCTTTTGCTTGACCTGTTGGGCTCACTGTGATTGACCACTTGTGATGAAAACCCAGGGCCAAAGACAGGGCAGCTGGCTTCTCACCATGAGTGGCCTCCATGGTGGCAGCCAACAGGAGCTTCATCCCTCTCTGATACAGCTAGCTTTAATCTTTGCCAGACATACATAAAGCCACAATTCGTGTGTGTGCATGCACATACATGCTCCTAGAGTAGGAACATATCTCATTCATCTCTGGGTTCCCAGGATCAACCCAGAGTCTGACACTTTGGTCTCCATCCTTGTTGGATGAATATGAATGCAGTAGGGTTCAAATGCCAAACATATTTGACTCACTACCTGATTCAGAGCACAATGCCAACAAACTGTCTATGTCTCTGAAGCCCAGGCTTCGGCGTGCGTGTGTGTATGTGTGTGTGTGTGTGTGTGTGTGTGTGTGTGTGTGTGTGTATGTGACAAAAAGATGTACCAATCAACAAAATAAAAATTGTAGGCACAAGCCAGGTATGGTGGTGCCAAATACCATCCTAAACTTGGGAGGCTGAGGCAGGAAGAATTTGAGTCTGTGCTATAATCAGGTTGGAGGCCCTAATAGCTACATATATAACAAGGTCATGTCTCAAGAAGAAGGAGAAGAATTAGTAATAGGGTGTAGGTAGGTCCTAAGAAGTTGAGCTACGGCAATGTGGCAGAGACAGAAAAGAAGCTGTCCTTGCTTGGGTAGGTAAACAGGGTAGACTTTTCTAAGGGGTCATCTGAGTTCAGACCTGGAGGGTGAAAAGTGCCAGTTATTGGGGACTTGGGGGATGAGGAGAAAACCACAACCCAGGGTCTATTAGACCCTACAGGGCTCCCAGAATTGAAACTACAGCAATGGCCAGCGGGCCTCCATTGGAGAGAAGGGAAATCATAGGGCACACAGAAGGGACCAAGATCCTTACCTGTGAGCAGAGCAGCCAGCACAAGGAATTTCATCTTGAGTGAGGAAATGCACTGAAGTGACCAGTGGTGGCTTCCCTTTTTGTAGTCTGGGCCCTGCACTCCCAAGATAAGACTGTTTGCTTTGCTCTTAGCAGCTCTGGCCTTGAGCCTATTGGGGGCACAACCCCAAGAGATTTGTTTGCAAGGGATCACTAGAAATAATGTCATGGATTTGTGGTTGGCATTTCTTCACAAAAGAGATGGTTTCTGGAGTTTTCAGACCCTGGAGTCTTTTTATCTCTCTTTTTCTTTTTTGAGACCAAGGCTGATGTAGCTAGGGCCGGCCTAGAACTCACTAGGTATGAAGGAAGGCTTTGAACTCTTCTGTGATTCTTTTTCTTTTCTTTCTTTCCTTCCTTCCTTTCCTTTCCTTCCTTCCTTCCTTCCTTCCTTCCTTCCTTCCTTCCTTCCTTCCTTCCTTCCTTCCTTCCTTCCTTCCTTCTTTCCTTCCCTTCCTTTCCACAAAGTCTCATGTAACCCAGGTTAATCCTTCACCTTCTATGTAGTCAAGGATGACCTTGAACTCCTGATCTTCCCAAGTGCTGCAGATCCTGGCTCAGACTTTGGACCTTGTTTTTTTCTTTTGTCTTTTTGAATCAGGGTCTCCCTGTGGCCCCAGCTGTCCTGGAACTCATTATGTAGACCAGGCTAGCCTTGAACTCACCGAGATCTGCCTACCTCTGCCTCCCAAGTGCTGAGACTACAGGCATGCATCACCACGCCTGGCTTGGACTTTGTTTTTAAGATTTATTTTTAATTTTTACTTATTTATATGTGGAGGATGTTATATGCATATTAGTACCAGTACCCATGGAGGCCAGAGAGGGCATCAGATCCCCTGAAGCTCGAGCTACAGGTGATTGTGAGCAGTCTAATGTGGCTGCTGGGGAACTTGGGTCCTCTGTGAGAGCTGTATATTCTCATTCTCTCTTTCTCTCTCTCTCTCTTTCTCTCTCTCTCGCCTTTTTGAGACAGAGTCTCCCTGTAGCCCCAGCTGTCCTGGAACTTGCTATGTAGACCTGGCTGGCCTTGAACTCACAGAGATCTGCCTGCCTCTGCTGGAAGCTGTATAACTCTCTTAACTGCTAAGCCATCTCTCCAGCCCACCCTTGAACTTTTCTGTCCCTCCTGCCTTTACCTCCCAAGTCCAAAAATCCCAGGCATGTCCCCCAACCTCTAGTTTATATGGTGCTGGGGATCAAGCCCAGAGCTTCATGCTTACTAAGCAAGTGTTTTGCTCTCTGAGCCACATCACCAGCCCTGACCTTGGAATCTTGTTGTCCACCCTCCATTGGTCCTCAGCTTCAAGGGGTAGGGGCATCTAACTGACAGAAGAGATGATTGCTGCCTTTGTGTTGTGTCAAATGCTTGGGTCTGTGCTGTGGGTGTCATTGAATGGTTCCATCTGTCACATACTTTGTAGACCTGGAAACAGGTTCAGAGAGGTGATATAACTTGCCTAAGGTCACATAGCTAGCAAATGGCAGGACAGGGTTGGCTCAGGTTTAAGTCTGTCTGATTCTAAGACATATATTTTTTTTCCCACTATGCAAACATGACTTTCCTTTCCCACTCCTCAGTGCAGATTTGTGTGAAAATTTTGAGCTGTGGGGTTCAAAAGGTGTGGGTGAGACTTTTAGAACTGTGAAGAGTTTCAGGATGGTCATATCAAATGTGTCTGTGACATTAACATTTTTTACATTTGGGGATTGGAGAGATGGCTCAGTGGTTAAGAACACAGACTGCTCTTGCAGAGGACTTGGGTTCAATTCCAGGCTAATAACTCTCTCAAAAAGTAAGGTGTAGGCCAGGTGTGGTAGCAGATGCCTTTAAACTCAACATTTGGGGGGCAGAGGCAGGTGGTTCTCTGTGAGTTCCAGGCCAGCCTAGTCTACATAGCAAGTTCAAAATTTTTAAAAAAGGCACAGAGCAACTGAGGAAGATACCTGATGTCAACCTCTGGCTTTCACATGCATGTGCATGTGTATATGCGTACACAAATACGTACACCACCCATATGTGTATGCATATACACATACATGCTGGGCGCCCTCCCCCACACAAAGTACATTCAGGCAGGTGTAATAGTACATGCCTGTAATCTCAGCACTCTAGGATGATGGAGACAGGAGATCAGAAGATGTAGCTCAATTAGTAGAGTGCTTGCCTAAGTATGCACAAAGCCCTGGGTTCAATCCACAGCACCCCATAAACTAGGCATGATGGCAAATGCTTGTAATCTCAGCACATGGGTGGTGGAGATAGGGAATTCAAAGCCATCCTTGGATATATAGAGAGTTTGAGGCCAGCTTGGGATACAACTTGAGACCCTGTCTTTAAAAAACAAAAGTAAGGAAATATGAATAAACTTGCATGTCAATTTGGTAATACTACTATTGTCAATATAGTAATGTTGGTTCATTAATTGTAAAATGTATACCATACTAAATGTAGGATATTGATTAATAAGGGAAACTGCCAGGGGAGGGGAGGGGTATGTGGAAACTCTCTGCTCAATACAAATAAGTAAATTGAGTAGATAAGATAAATATAATAAAATAACAAGTTCCTTCCTACTTCACAGAGTTGTTGTCCAGATCACATAAGAGCTCATTAGGTAGCCAGGCCTGATGGCACAGGCCTGTGAGTCCCAGATACTTGGGGACTGAGGCAGGAGGATTGAGAGTTCAAGGCCTGCCTAGGCTACAGAGTGAATTCAAACTCCAGCCTTAAACTGGGCATGGTGGTGCACGCCTTTAATCCCAGCACTCCAGAGGCAGAGGCAGGGGCAGGGGCAGGGGCAGGGGCAGGGGCAAGCTGATCTCAGTGAGATCCAGGACAGCCTGGGCTACAAAGCAAGTTCCTACAGGGAGACCCTGTCTCAAACCCCTCTCCCTGCAAAAAAAAAACCAAAGAAACTCAGTCTTGATAACTTAGTGAGACTAGGCACACACGTGGTACACATACATGCATGCAGGAAAAATATTCATATACATAAAATAAAAATAAATAAGTCTTTAAAAATTTATAAATTAATGTAGACTCTGGGAGATAGTTAAAACTTTTCTCTTTATTCATGTGTATTGTGAGTGCCTGTATGTGTGTGGGCTTGTAGTGTGCATATGCATATGTGCCTGTGTACAGGTGCCTGCAGAGGCCAGAAGAGGTCTTCTGGTCCCCTGAAGCTGGAGTTACAGGTGGTTGTGAACTGCCAAATGTGGGTGCTGGCAACTGAATTTGGGTCCTCTGGAAGAGCAGGAAGTGTTCTTTCTTAACTGCTGAACCATCTATCCAGCTCCACAAACTCCATTTTTATATTATTTTATTATTATTGGTGTGTATATGATATGTGGGGGGGGGCAAGTGTATGGAGGTCAGAAGACAACTTTGTGGAGTCAGTACTCTCTTCCCTCCTTTATGTAGGCTCCAGGGATCAAACTCAGGTCATCAGATTTGCATCACCATGCAGTAAGCACCTCTACCATTACTGGCTACACTGTCTTGCCAGCCCACAAACTCCATTTTAAAGACTTATTTTTATTATTTTTAAAAATTATGTGTATGTGTGGATATGTGCATGTGTGTGTAGGCGTTCACGGAGGCCAGAAGTGTCTGATCCCCTAGGGCTGGAGTTACAGGTAATTTTGAGCTGCCTGAGACAGGGTCTCCCTGTAGCCCTAGCTGGCCTGGAACTCAGTATGTTGACCAGGCTGGCCTTGAACTCACAGAGATCTGTCTGTCTCTGCCTTCTGAGTGCTGAGATTAAAAGCGTGTACCAGCATGCCCGGCTGTAGCAAATGTCCTCAATCATCTGAGCCATCTGTCCAGCTCCCACCAATTCCATTTTAGAACTGGTGGTTTAGCTAAATGGTAGAGCACTTTCCTAGCAGGTGCAGGGCCCTCCCTGGGTTCCATCTCCAGCATTGCAAATAACAACAAACCCTCCATTTTACAGAGAAAGTAATGGAGGCTGAGAGCGGTTGAGTGACTTTCCCCATGTCACACAGTAGGACCACAGGGTGAATGATATCTGCTGCGTGTGGTACCACAGGAACACCTCATGACAGTGGTTCTGCTGGCAGCCTTCCACCAGGACACTCTGGACAGATTCTCATGTGCTAGGGTTCAGAAAGAGACCCTGGAATGGGGAGGAGAGCTGCTTTCTATACAGAAAGGGTCATGTGAAGTGATAGTGTCCAATCTCTGTAGTCCCTGTGAAGAATGGACCTGGTGGGTCACTGGGTACCTCACCAAGCTCTTGCACTCTTCACGCCTTGACTTCTGCTGACCCAGCAGGTGTGTGAAGCACCGCCTCTCCCAGTCTGGAAAAAAGAGACCCAATCTCTAGTGGAAACAACCCCTAACGATAGATAGCTTCTTGACTCCTTCAGCATGCCCACACTTCAGCAAGGTCACATCTGCTAGGCCCTCAAAGGATTAATGTTCCTGTTTCCTGGAAATATTTGAAAGCAGCCGCTTGCTGTCATTTGCCAAGTGCTTCTGTAGACTTGGCACAGTAGGCACTGAGCTTTATGTACATTACCCTCCAGCCTAGCAACACGTCTTCTGACATAGAATTATTGTTTCAGTGTTATCATCTTCCTCATTGGACAGATGATGAAACAGGCTCAGAGAGGTTAGAGAATGTGCTCAGAGTCACACAGCCTGAAAGTGGTGGAGATGGAGATGCTGTACGAGTGTTCTATGCCTGTAATTCCAGCACTTGTGAAGCTGAGGCAGAATTATGAGTTCAAGGCCAACCTGATTTACAGAGGGAGCTTTGTCAAAAAACAATCAATCAATCAATCAATCAATCAATCAATCAATCAATCAAGTGGGGGGAGGGACCTGGGAAAATGGCTCTGTAAATTAAGTGCTTGCCTCGAAAGATCAGAGTTCACATTCTTAGAACATAGGTAAATGCTGGGAGGTCATGGCAGCCTGCCTGTAATTCCAGCTCACAGGAATTGGAGAAAGGGATCCTCCCACCTCTGCAAGCTGGCTAGCCAGCCTAGCCCTGGTTGGTGAGTTCTGGGTTCAGTTGAGAGACCCTGCCTCAATGGATATAGTAGGTAGGGAGTGATCAAAAAACACTCCCTATGCCAACCTCAGGCCTTTATACACACATACACCTATACCCACGTGCATATCCCCTTTCCAACACAAACATACACCACACATACACATGTAAAAAGAAAAGAAAAAAGGAAGCTGGCAGGGGAGAGGGTTCTGGACGTGTATCTTTTACCGTCTTAGCACAGGCATCTCTTAAATGACTGCAGGACAACAGCAGCCGAAGCTCGTGCAGCTTGAATGCTGAGCCCTGGCTTCCATCCTCTGCAATACAGAAAAATCCAGCCTGTCCTAATCTCATTTTTTCTACAATTCCACATTTTTTTTTAACTGAGTACTCTTTTTCTTTTTTTTTTTTTTTGAGAAAGAGTCTCGTGAATCTCAGGTTGGCCTTAAATTCTATATGTAGCCAAAGATTACTTTCAACTTCAGATATTCCTGCTGGTACCCCTCAACTGCTGGAATTATAGGCACGCACCATCACACCCAGTTTACAGGGTGCGTCTTAGGTAAGCACTCTGCCAACTGAGCTACAGGAGTTGGTTCTCTTCTACCTTTTTGAGGCAGAATCTCTTATTTCTGCCATGCTGTGATTTTCCTGTCTCCATCCCTCATTTCAAGAGAGGGATGTTGAGAATACAGGGTCTCCCTGTAGCCCCAGCTGTCCTGGAACTCACTATGTAGATTAGGCTGGCCTCAAATTCACAAAGATCCTCCTGTCTCTGCCTCCCAAGTGCTGGGATTAAAGGCGTGCGCCACCACGCCCAGCTATTATTTGTATTTTATGTGTACGTATTGCCTGGATGTATGTGAGCGCACTGGTGTCGTGCAATGCTGCAGAGGTCAGAAGAGGGCTTCAGATTCCCCTGGAACTGGAGTTAAGGATGGTTCATAGCCGGCATGTGGGTGTTGGGAATTGAACCCGGGTCCTTTGCAAGAGCAGTCAGTGCTCCCAACTACTGAGCCATCTCTCCAGCCCCCAAATTTTGCTCTTTTTATGTGGGTTTCAGGGATCAAACTCAAGTTGTCAGTTTGCATGGCAAACACTTTTACCCACTGAGCCGTCTTGCCAGCCCAATCCCTAGCCCTTTTACTGGATATTTTAAAGTGAATCTTATTCCAAATATTAGCAGTTCCACAGTGGTCCAAACTTAAAATGACCTGGTGTGTGTGTGTGTGTGTGTGTGTGTGTGTGTGTGTGTATTGTATGTGTGTTTGTGTAGGTGTCTGCACATGTATATTTGGGTACATGCCCAGATGAATGTATCTGCATGCATGTTGAGGCCAGAGGTCAACTCAGATGTTTTATTTAATTGCTTTCCACCTTATTTTAAATATTGTGGTGGGGGAAGGGGGAGAGAGAGAGAGAGAGAGAGAGAGAGAGAGAGAGAGAAGAGGGAGGAATGGAGAGAGGAAGCAAGGCAGGGAGAGGATTGAGAGGATCACTTTCAGGAACTGGTCTATCTTCTGCCATGCTAAGGCAAGGTCTCCCTGTTTCTTCTGTTTCGCAGTGTGCTCCAGGTTAGCTGGCCCATGAACTTCTGGGCAATTTTCCTGTCTCTCCTATCTCTAGGTACGAATACTGGGGCTACAGATATGTACAGATGGGTTTTGGGGATCAGCCTTGACATGAGGCTTGCACAACTAGCTCTCTTACTTGCTGAGTCATCTCCCAGTCTCCACGTTATTTTTTGAGACATGATCTCTTCTTCAACCTGGTGCTTTTCGACTCTGCTAGGCTGCTCAGTGAGCATCAGGGATCTGCCTCTCCAAGTTTGTGATTATAGATGTGCACTGTCATATGCCTTTTACACAGGTGCTGGGGATCTGGATTCGGGTCCTCTTTCTTGTACAGCAAGCACTTTAGTGACTGAGCTATCTCCCTGCCCCACAAGGAACATTTTATTGTGAGGGGGAAAAACCCCACAGAAATTTACCATCTTCATTATTTTCAGGTCGATGATTCAGTAGTATTAAGTATATTCACATTGAACTTTTCCATCTAGTAGCCCTGGAATTCTGAACCTATTGAACAATGTTTTCCTAGCTGCTAGTAAGTACTATTGTAATTTTGGAGTTTTGTTTTTGTGTTATTGGGGATTGAACCCCTGGCAAGCCTTCTACCACTGAGCTATATCACTAGCCCCATCACTGTAACTTATTTCAATGAATTTGGTTAGGATTCCTCATGTGGTGTCCTTCCAACTATGCTCCATCTGCAGCCCTGCATCACCAGTTCACGTTTCCTCCAGCAATAAGTAAGGGTTCCAACATTCATTCCCTCCTCCTTCCGGCCCCTCTCCACCCTTTCCTTCTTTCTTTCTTGTTTTTTTTTTAAATTTATTTTTATTCTTTATTTATTTATTTATTTATTTTTTCCTGAGCATGGCCAAGAAGCTGGAGGTAGAAATTGGGTCAATGGGAAAATCAGGACCATTCCCAGGAGGAAAACAGGACAAGGTGATGGCAGCAAGGGAGTTAAAAATGCACCACTCTGTGATCAGATCTCTCTGAACTTGGTACTGTTTCTTTTGCTGTTATTTCAGTTTTTTGTTTTTTGTTTTTTTTTGGTCTTTTTGAGACAGGGTCTCCCTGTAGCCCCAGCTGACCTGACTCGATATGTAGACTAGGCTGGCTTCAAACTCACAGAGATCCACCTGCCTCTGCCTCCCAAATGCTGGGATTAAAGACATGCACCACCACGTCAGGCTCTCATTTTGTTTTTTGAAATAGGGTCTCAAGTTGATGGGCCTCCTGCATCCTACTCCTTCTGAGTGCTGGGAATACTGGCAGGCACTGGCTCAAAAGCAACATCTTCAAGAACAAGGACTTGAGCACTCAGGACACAGAGGTAGGTGGAGCTGTGAGCTGGAGACCAGCATAGACATGGTCTACCTGGGGCGTTCTAGGCCAGCCAGGGCTACATAGTGAGACCTTGTCTCAAAACAAAACAAAACAAAACAAAACAAAAAACAAGTAAAGACAGAGTTCTATACAGACCTTGGTCAAATAACTCTTGAGCTGGGGAGATGCCTCAGCTGGCAAAGTGCTTGCTGTGTAAGCTCAAAGACCTGAGTTCAATCCACCGAACCCTGGTGAAAAAGTGCACTTGTAAATTCAGCTCTGGGGAGGAGGAGACAGCTTGGGGCTGATTGGCTAGCCAGCTTAACCTAGCTGGCCAACTCCAGGCCAAGTAGAGATCCTGTCTCAAAGGAGGCAGGTGGCATTAAGACTGACCTCCACACACATGCATGTGCACACACACCCATGCACATATACCCACATGAACACTCACATACACAATAAAAGGTTATTTTGTAACCTCCCCACATAATTTGTTTCTTCATACTTTGTTACTCTCTCCAGTTCAATGCAGTATATAAGTAACTACCTTTACCAGCTTGAGTCATTTAATTAAAAATGGGTTTTCCTGCTGGGCGTGGTGGCACACGCCTGTAATCCCAGCATTTGGGAGGCAGAGGCAGGCAGATCTTTATGAGTTCGAGGCCAGCTTGGTCTACATAGTGAGTTCCAGGACCGCTGGGGCTACAGGAAGACCCTGTCTCAAAAAGACCAAAAAAAAAAAAAAAAGTTTTCCTTTTTTTAAAAAAATTATTTTCATTTTTATGTGTATGAGTGTATTGTCTGCATGTTATGAGTGCACTCATGTCATGAAATGCCCAAGGAAGTCAGAAGAGGGTGTTGAATTCCCCTGGAACTGGAATTATGAAGTTTGTTAACTACCATGTGAGTGCTTGGAATCAAACCTCTGCAAGAGCAGCCAGTGCACTTAACTGGTGAGCCATCTCTCCAGCCCCGGGTTTTCCTTTTTTATGTGTATGTGGTATGCCTGAGTGTGGCCACATGCATGGGTGTGGTGTGTATGGATTACCAAGGTTCATGTTGGGAATCCTCTATTGCTCTTCCACCCTGAGAGGCAGGGTCTCTCAGTCAAACTTAGAGCTTACTGATAAGGCTAGTCTCTGAAGCCAGCTTGTTCTGAGGAGCCCGTTTCAGCTTTCTGAGGCTAAATTACAGGCAGGTCATGTGCCCATCCAGCATTTATGTGGGTCCTCTTGCTTGTGTGGCAAGTGCTGGCTCAAAAGCAACATCCTTAGGAACAAGGAGTTGGGATGGGGCAGAAGAGATGGCTCAGTGGTTAAGAGCATTGGCTGTTCTTGCAGAGGACCTATGTTTGGTTCCTAGCACCCACATGACAGCTAACAACAATCATAACTCCAGTTCCAGGGATCTGACACCCTCTTCTGGGCTCCGTGGGCATTGCATGCACAGACATACAGGCAAAACATTCATAAAATAGAAATAAAATAATCGAAAAGATAAAAAAATAACTGGAGCTGGGGAGATTATGTGGGAGTTACAAAATAACTATTGTGTAAGTGCTCATATGTGTATGTGTGTGTGTCCACAGTGCACTTGTAGAGGTCAGAGAATAACTGTGGAGTGGGTTCTCTCTTTTCATCTTTATGTGTGGGTTCTGGGGACTGAAACTCAGGTTACCAGGCTTGTGTGGCAAGCACCTTTACCCACTGAGCTATCTTGCTAGCTCATGAGTCTTTTTTTTTTTTAAAGACAGGGTCTCCCTGTAGCCGTAGCTCGTAACTCGATACATACGCCAAATTGGCCTCAATCTCACAGATTAACCTTCCTCTGTGCTGGCTCATGAGTCATTTAATTTTTAAAAAAGTTTTTGTTTAGGCCAGTAAGGTGGTTGAGTGGGTAAAAGCACTTGCCGTACAAGCTTGATGACCTGAGTTCAACTTCCATAACCCACAGTGGAAGTTAAAAACAAAAAACGTTTGTATGTTTGGGGTAGGAGGTGAGACAAGAAATCACTCTATGTTGCTCTGGCTAGTCTGAACTTGCTATGTAGACCAGGTTGGCCTGGAACTTGCTGGGATCCTCCTACCTCAGGCTCCTAACTGCTGGGATTATAATATGCTTGAACCATCATACCTGTCTTACTTTGCTTGAGACAGGGTTTCACTCTGTTCAGGGTTTCACAAGATAGCTAGGATGGACTGGCATTTGAGTTTCTTGATTGACAGGGCTTGCATATGGAGATCAGAGGACAACTTTTGGGAGTCAGTTCCCTCTTTACATCATGTGGGACACAGAGATTGACATCGGATTGCCAGGCTTTTCCCTGCTGAACATCATCAGCTCTTGTGTTATTTCTTTTTCTGTCTTTTTGAGACAGGGTCTCCCTGTTAGCCCCAGCAGGCCTAGAACTCACCATTTAGACCAGGCTGGCCTTGATCTGGCAGAGAACTGCCTGCCTCTGCCTCCTGAGTGCTGAGATTGAAGGTGTGGGCCACCACGCCTGGCCCAGCCTTACCTCATTTCTTTTACGAGGCACCTGCACCATGTAGTTTCTATTAAGTAAATAGGTACACTTTTCTCCTGATAATCTTTTCTTTTTTCGGCAGTGCTAGAGATTGAACTAGGGCTTTGCACGTGCTAGGCAAGCACTCTATCACTAAGCTATATCTCTAGCCCTCCTGCTAATCTAGTATGTCAACTTAATTTGGGGACCCAGCCAGAATCCTCAAAGGGAGAGTGGAGTTGTGCTGCACCTTGCACCCATGGAAAGAAATGAGGTGTCTCCAGGCTACTTCAAACAATACACATAGATTCAAGACACTCAAACTTAGCACCGTTTTCAAATAATTTATTAGGAATTTAAAACAAAATAAAACCTGGAAAAAGAAGTTACAGATGTGGAGAGAAGAGACACCGGAGGGTGGTAACTTGCTGGCCTCGAAACACCATGTAACATCTTTAAAAATGTTTTGTGGGTTTTTTTTTTCCTCAGACAAAATCAGAAAACGGAATGCTAGGTCCCTGAACCCATGGTTGGGCCCAGCAGGGTGAAAGGGTCCAGGGACAGGAAGAAAGGGAAGCCAAGTCTCTTGGGACTCAGCTCAGAAGTGTAGAAAATTAAAAATTAAAACCAATAAATGCAGCTTCTCTTTTATTAGGAAATGTTTAAAAAAAAAGAAAAAAAGAAGCAAACGCAAACAGCCGCGCACCTCGGTAACAAAGATTATTGCTTTGTGTTCAGGGTGAGCACCTCACACAGACAATGAACTCTCCAAAGGGTGCTTTGAGGGATGGGGGCTCTGCCGGGGAAGGGAGATTAAGCCCCCAGCCTCAAACTTGGGCGGAGAGGGACATAGACTGGGTGACAGTGGGTGGGCCTCAGCCCTGCCGCCAGCCAGGTCCCACTTCATGCTCATACAGAGCCTGTCCTTTTCCTCTGACAGGGGTTCTGGGTTAAGGGGCTACCAAGGGCTCTGGCCACAAGACCAACCTGATGGGAAACTTCAGTGAGAATGTGGGGGTTCCCTGAGAAGCCCTTTGCTTTCCCCTGGCATCTGCTCTTTACTAAAGTGCCCTTGATGCCCACTCATGGGGGGCAGGGCTCAGAGCAGAAACCATGAAGGTCCCACCTAGGCAGGGGACAGGGGAGGCCTTTGGAGAGTTAATTGCTTTCCAGCAGTGGCTCTGGGCAAGCCCTTCTCTTCCCTCACCCCTTGCCTCCACACTGGGTTTCTGGGGTGAGTAGGCCCAAGGCCTTGACCCCCGAGGGCCTGAGAATGTGGGCCTGCCATGGCCAGAGCTGAGGCCTGCAAGCTTACAGTAACGGTGTCTGAGGGGACAGAAACAGGGGAGAGGGGAGACCTTGGCCTTGTGGGGTCAGGCAATGCCCTCACCCCCAAGGGGGTCTTAGAGAGGGGTGGGGGCTTCACCTCACAGTATTTACATATGATACAGGACGGGATGGTTCCAGGGGCTCGGCCTGGCCTACCCCGCAGCCCTGCCTTCCTCTCCAGGGCTGGAGGGAGGCAGCCAGGGGCCCACACCCACATAGACACTTTGTTCTCAGCTGGTGGGGGGCACCTGGCCCCTTGCCCCCTGCGGCCTGGGGCTTCACATTCACAAACCTAGAAATAGTTTAAAAACAGTTTCTTTAAAAAAAAAAAAAAAAGTAAAGAGCAAAAGAGGAAAAAATCAGAATAAAAAACAAGGGTTGGGGCTGTGGCCTGTATCAGGCTTCCTCTGCCCTCTAGCTATGCACAAATACAAAAGCTTTTTTGGGGGTGTCCTAAGGGGGCAGCAGGAAGAGAGGGGGCAGACCGGAAAAGGGAGATTTGGGGAGATGGGTAACTGGCTAATCCAAAATAAATAAAAGCAGACACGGAGAGAGGCAGATAGGGAGAGGGGGTATGGTCAGAAAAAGGGAGGTTAGTAGGGGAGCCAGACGTGTGGGGACAGCAGGGCAGGGGCTGGGCCCAAGGAGTGGGGGACAGGCAGTAGCGGTCCAAGTTGCAGTGAGGGGCTGGGCTGCTGTGGCTGAGGTGTCCCCACCCCTCGCTGGCTCACACTGGTCCTCAGTCAGCTGCACTCTGGGGCGCTGAAAGATAGTTGCAAGTTATGGAGGGGCCTCTGACTCCACCTGGCCTCTCTCTCGAGCCCTCAGAACAGGGATGCCTTCTTTCCTGATCCCCTGTTCAGACCTTGCACTTCCTGCTCCCTGTTTGTGTAATACCTCCAGATCTTGAATGGCTAGATTTACATCACATTCTTGGGGATGCTTCCTCTGAAACCCTTACTGAAAGCAGCCCCTTCATACTATATGAAATTATCTTATTTGTTTTATTTTTATATTTTTTTAACGATTTATTTTAAGAAATTATGTGTACTCATGTATCTGCTGTGTGTAGGTATGTGCATGTGAGTGCAGGTGCATGTGGAGACCAGAAGAGGGCACTGGATCCCCTAGAACTGGAGTTACAGGTGGTTGTAAGCTGCTGGATGTGTGCTGGAAATCAAACTATGGTGTCTGGGACAGCAGAAAGCCCTCTTAACTGCTGAGCTGTCTCTCCAGGCTCTGCTTTATTATTATTGTTTTTACTTTTAAAAAAAGTAGTGAGCCGGGTGTGGTGGCGCACGCCTTTGATCCCAGCACTCAGGAGGCAGATGCAGATGGATCTCTGTGAGTTCAAGGCCAGCCTGGTCTACATAGTGAGTTCCAGGACAGCTGGGGCTACAGGGAGACCCTGTCTTAAAAAACCAAAGAAACCACCACCAACAAAAAAACCATAGTGTGTGTTGCTTGTGGTTTTTTTTTTTGTTGTTGTTGTTTGTTTGTTTTTTTTTGTCTTTTTGAGACAGGGTCTTCTTGTAATCCCAGCTAGCCTGGAGCTTACTATGTAGACCAGGCTGGCCTTGAACTCAGAGATCTGCCTGCCTCTGCCTCCTGAGTCCTGGGATTAAAGGTGTGTGCCATCATGCCTGGCTGCATGTGTGATTTTTTTTTGAGACAGGGCTTTACTCTTCAGCCCAGATTGACCTGGAATTTAAGAGTGTAGCCCAGGCTGGTCTCAAACTTGTGATCTTCCTGCCTCAGCCTCCTGAGTGCTGAGATTACAGGTATGAGCCACCATGCCCAGTTCATATCTTATTTTGTAACAGCTGTGTAATATTCTACTGTAAGCATATAGTTTATCTAACCACCCTCTTAAATTTTTTTTTTTTTTTTGACACAGGGTCTCATGTAGCCAAAGCTGGCCTTAAACTTCCTATGTAGTTGAGGATGACCTTGAACTTCTGATCTTCCTGCCTCTAATTCTTGAGTGCTGGGATTGCAGGCATGGCCACTACACCCTGTTTTATGTGGTGCTGGGGACTTCATATTCTACCTACTCTACCCACTGAGCAACATCCCTGACCACACTCCTTTTTATAAGCATTTCAGCTATTTGACGGTTTAAAACAAATGCCTAGAAATGGAATATTGAATCAAAGAGCAAAGGAATACTTAAAAATCTGGATAGAGCAGTGGCTATAGATCATTGTAGATGATGACAGGCAAGCACAAGGCCCAGGTTCAACCTGCAGCACTGTAGAAAACTGAAAAAAGCCTGGGTAACTGTCAGACTGCTCCTTGGGAACTCTGAGCCAATTTAAACAGTTTCTCCTATACATTCAGCAATGCTGGATGTTATCAATCATAAAATAATCTATCAGTTCAATGAAATATGATCATATTTTATTAACTTATTTGTTATATTATTAAATGAATTAAATTAAATAATTATTTTGGGTTTTTCTTTCTTTTTTTTTTTTAAATCTTCTTTTGAGACAGGGTCTCCCTGTAGCTTCAGCTGGCATGGAACTTGCTTATGTAGACCAGGCTGGCCTCAATCTAACAGGGATACACCTGCCTCTGCCTCCTGAGTGCTGGAATTAAAGGAGTACAACCACCACTCCCAGCTTTCTCTTTTTTTTTTTTTTTTTTGAGACAGGTTCTCACTATCTAGCCCTGGCTGTCCTGGGTCTCACAGTGTAAACCAGGCTGGCCTCAAATTCCCAGAGGTCACCCTGCCTCTGCCTCCTGAGGGCTGGAATTAAAGGAGTACAACCACCCCTCCCAGCTTTCTCTTTTTTTTTTTTTTTTTGAGACAGGGTCTCACTATCTAGCCCTGGCTGTCCTGGATCTCACAGTGTAGACCAGGCTGGCCTCAAATTCACAGAGGTCAACCTGCCTCTGCCTCCCAAGTGCCGTGATTAAAGGCGTGAGCTACCACACCTGGCTAATTTTTGGTTTCTTCCCTCCCTCCCTGCCTTTCCTTCCTTTCCTTCTTTGTTTTTTGATTTTTTGAGACAGGATCTCCCTGCAGCCACAGCTGGCCTGGAACTTGTTATATAGACCAGGCTGGCCTCCATCTCACAGAGATCAGCCTGCATGTGCCTCCCAAGTGCTGGGATTAAAGGTGTGCGCTATCATGACCAGCAATTTGCTTTTTGGAGACAGGGATTTATTATGCACATCAGGCTGGCTTGGAACTCACTATGTAGGCTGACCTTGAACTTGTAACCTTCCTTCCCTTGCCTCCCCAATGCTGGTGCTTGATTGCTCGATCTATTATGTATCTTCTATCTATATCTAAAAAATATATATATATAGTGTATGTATGGTATATGTACTTTTTAGTGTGGGTATCTGCATGTATGTGTGAGGGTATACATGTACCTACATGCCAAAGGAAGATGTCCAATGTCTTTCCTTAATTGATATTCATCTTTGCTTTTTGAAATAGGGTGCCTCTATCAACTTGTACATTTGGTTAGAGTGGCTGGCTAATGAATTCAAGGGATAGGCCTGTCTCTGCCCTTCCCCTCCCAGTGCCTCTGTGCCCATCTTTTTACATGAGTTCTGGGGACCTGACCTCAGGTCCTCACAGTTGCACAGCAGGTACTTTACCAACTGAGCCATTTCCTCTAGGTTTCTTTTTGGATTTTTGAGACAAAGTCTCACAGCAAAGCCCTGGCTGGCCTAGAACTAACTCAAAGCAATCTTCTTGCCATGGTCTCCCAAGTGCAGAGATTACCTGCACCTCATACCTCCCTTAACTTTTATCAGTAGCTGGCTGAGCTGCTTCTCATATATTTATTGACCACTGCTGACATACAGGTCTGTCTCCTGCAGTGGGCAGTGGGCTTTATGAGGTGGGGACGCATCCAGAATGGCATTGCCAGGATCAGCTTCCCCAATACCACCTCCCACCCCTCTTCATCTCCTCACCTCCTGCCACCTGTCCCCTGCTTCAGTGGTACCCATTGGTAAAGGCTGTGGCAATCAAGGGACCCTGGAAAGAAAAAAAAATAGGCCCCTAGGATCCCACAGCAAGTTGAGACAACCTGGGGGCTCCTGCCTTCCCTTGAGAACCCAAGGTGAAGCATGGGTCCTTCTTTAGCCCATGCATATTGCCTTGTTACAGATCTGCTAGGAGACAAGGCAGGGCTAGGGAACCTGTGCAAAACCAGTTCCCTGGTTAAAACTAGGGTACTACTGCGCTGGTCTCTGATCTCAGAAAGACAATATTCCATTTGTACAACATCTCAGAGTCACTGGACAGTGTTCAGTTAAAGCCAATCACAGGATGCCCTCTTGTCCCTCTGAACACTTTCTTTCCCCATCCATTATCTCTCAATCCCCTCTTTACCTAAGAAGATGAACATGGCCTCTCCCTCCCCCAATTCTGGGGTATCCCAGGGTTGGGGGTGAGATGGAAGCCATCAGACCTGACCACTCACCCCAAGACTGTGGCCAAAACCAGTGCTGGGGGCAGGGCTGGCGGCACTGATGTAACTGCTGACCCCCGAGTCCTGGTTGGCTGCGCCGTAGAGCTCAGCCATGGGGCCAGGGCTGGTAGTCCCCAGGAAGCCCCCTGTGCGGCTGGGAGTAGAACCTGGAGGGGGAGCCATCGTCCAGGGGTGAGAGCCTGGCAACCCAGAAAGAAGACAGTGAGAGCCCCGGTGCCCATGACCACCCCAACACATCCACTCCAACAACCCTCCCATCCCCACTTCAAACCTTGACCCTCACAGCCCAGCAAATTCTGTGGATTTACCCCCTGGAAATTACTATATCCATCTGCCCTACCATCTTTAGCCCAGGCCTCATCACCTCATGTCTGACCACTGAACAGCCTCTCCTCATGAGCCCCTACAAGACTTCCTCTGCCTTGCAACCTAGTGCATTTTCTAACACTGGCCTATGTCACGCTGCAGCTTGAAATCCCACTGTCCCCACTATCTACTCTTTCACATGACCCATGGTAACCTGCCTCCAAGGCTTTGCACATGCTGTTCCCTCAGCCAGAAGTACTTTCCCTCTTTCTCTGCCTTTGTCCCATAAGCCTTTCCTTGGCCCTTCCCTAAAGGCCCATGTGGGAGCTCTTCTAGTTCCTGACTTCCCCTGAGCTGCAGTAGTGCTCTTCAGGATTACGGCTTTCTGCATACTCATACCCCCACAGCTTGTACTCTCCGGAGGTCACAGACCCTGTCAGTGTTGCCTCTGGCTGGCTCCTGGATGAGACCACAACACCCAGCACAGAGTGGCAGCTCAGCAAATACTTGAGTGAATAAATTAATTGCTTTGCCAATGGGTAGCAGCCACCTCTTCCTTCTGGACTTATCCGCTCCCTGTACTCCCTTCACAGAAGGCCTCACCTGTCCCTCGAACCACAGCTGCTGCTGCTGCTGCCGCTGCCATGGGTCCATAAGCAGTGAGAGGAATAGCTGAAAGGCAAGGTTTGGGCACTAAGTATGCAGGAGAGGGCACGGAAGGGATGAAGATGGACTATACCATCTGGGCAGAGCTTCTCCTACCTGGCCCTAGTTTGGAGGGAGTCAGTGTCCCCTAGAGTCAAAGTAGAGACAGCTGGTATAAATGGCCATCCTGTACCTTGGCCTGATAGATAGAAACTAGGAGAGGATACTTCCCAGGGATTAGCCCAGCCTCAGCTTCTATCCTAGATTCTAGGACACACTTGAACAACACAGCTTACAGAAGTAGGTAGCCCTGAGCATCTGTGGCTGTTGCTTACTGCAGAAGCCCCTTCTCCACAGTGCCCTTGGCAGAACAGGGGTCACCTGGCTCAGAACAGCCAGGATTATGTCTCTCTCATAGTTATTCACTACTGGTTCAGGGTACAGAAAGCCAGGCCTGCTACCTCAAAGTAGGACTGACTGAAGGATACGGCTGTAGCGCTCCCCATGAGGCCAGACTAAGACAGATAGGTGAGGCCCCAGCTCTGCTGTGCTCTTCTGTGTCCTGTTGTCCCCTCACTCTCCTCAGGGCCTTGACTACCAAGTAGGAAATTACTACTTCCTTTGCAAGTCCCTCAGCCCATTAATTTTCCTCTCTCCAGACACAGGACCCTTGCTCTTCCCTTGTATGTTACGCACCTCTACTTCCCCTCTGCAGCATCTAGCACCTTGCTCTGTACACAGCAAGTATTTAATAAATGTCTATGAAAAGGTAGAAGAATCTTCTAACATCTTTTTCTTTTTGGCTTTTTATTTTATTTATGTGTATATGTGTATTGCCTGAATGTAGGTAAGTACACCCGTGTCATGCAATGCCTGCGGAGGTCAGAAGAGGCTGTCAGATCCCCTGGGACTGGAGTTACAGACAGTTGTTAGTCACCATGTGGGTGCTGGGATTCGAACCTGGATCTTCTGCAAGAACAACCAGTGTTCGTCATAACCACTGAGCCATCTCTCCAGCCCCCACTTTTTGAGATAAGATCTCACTATGTAGCCCAGGCTGGCCTTGAACTCTACATCCTCTTGCCTCAGTGCCCCTAGTGTGGGGATTATAGGCTGTCAGATCCCCTGGGACTGGAGTTACAGACAGTTGTTAGTCACCATGTGGGTGCTGGGATTCGAACCTGGATCTTCTGCAAGAACAACCAGTGTTCGTCATAACCACTGAGCCATCTCTCCAGCCCCCACTTTTTGAGATAAGATCTCACTATGTAGCCCAGGCTGGCCTTGAACTCTACATCCTCTTGCCTCAGTGCCCCTAGTGTGGGGATTATAGGTATGCACCACCATGCCCAGTGGGATCTCAGTGTCAATAATCTATAGGCATGAGCCAAGAGCTTCCTAGGGCTATAGGTTTTAGGGTTTGATTTAGACAAACCTTCAGAACCAGGCTCCCAACCCAAGAAAAGCCCCCTTTAGAGCTGTTTGAGTGACCCTGTTCCTGAACTTGGACTAGATCTAGATCAAGGGATCCTGGACAAAGCCCCTTGGGGAGGATTTGTTTTTTGGCTAGGGTCTCCTGTAGCCCAGGCTGATTCAAACTCATATAGCTAAGAATGGCCTTGAACTTCGGATTCTCCTGCCTCTAACTCTCAAGTGCTGGGGATTGAAACCAGAGCTTCATGGATTAGGCAAGCACTCTACCAAATGAACTATATTCCCAGCCCATGCCCTAAAAATCTTTAGTGAAGCCACTGTGCAAGGGGATTCAAATTCATGACTGTGTGGTTCCTGCTCCTTGGATTTGTCTTTCTTAAAACCTTCATATGGCTGCCTTCTCACTCAGACTTCACCTCCTCAGAGAAGGTCTCTGGGCTTTTCCTTGCCTTTCTCTTTGCCTGAAACCCTAACCTCTCAGCACAGCTTTGTGCTCTATATTCCTCAGAACTTCATTTACTTGATTAATCCATCAGCCTCTAGTAGAATACCAGCCCCTGGAAGGCGAAGGCCTTATCTGTCCATAGATGTGTGTCCCCAGTGCCTGGCTCAGCATCAGCACAATAAATATGTACTGAACACATAAAACAAATACCCAAATCTCTTTTGTTCCAAGCCAAGAGGCAAGTTTAGACAACACACTCCCAAGGGCTGCACAGCCTGGAACCCATGGCCTCTCTTGCCAAGATACCTTTAGCACTGACATTTCCTGACTCAGGCCTGCAGGGCCTGACACTGGGCACTGAGGTCTGGTGCTGGACCTACACAAAGCAAACGGTGAGAGTAGCCAACCTCACTGAGTGCTTACCACAATGTAAAGATTTTGGTATAATAAATATTTGTTATCTCACTAGTCTGTACATTGGGTAAAAGCGGGGCCTGGTGGTCCTGCCACTGTCTGCCCCCCTGGCCTGACAGTACATGCTGCACATAGTACGTATTCACAAACATTTCTTTTGTTTTGTTTTGAGACAGGATCTCCCTATAGCCTCAGCTGACCTGTAACTCGCTATGGAACCAAGTTGCCCTCTATCTCACAGAGATCCACCTGCCTCTGCCTCCAGAGTGCTGGGATTAAAGGTATGCATCACCATGCCCAGCTCTTTAAAATTTTGATTTGTTTTGTTGTTTTTTGAAATATGGTCTCCCTATAGCCACAGCTGACCTGGAACTCACTATGGAGACCAGGTTGGCTCCATCTCACAGAGATCACAAACAGTTCTTACATAAGGAAAAAGGAACCATCTAGCTCTTATTACTGGGCCTTCTGCTCATGGCAAACCACTGTGTCTCCTCCACTAGGGCTCTGCTCCTTCCTTTCCTTCACCTCATATCTCTCTTCTCCCTCTCTCATTTTGACAGCTCCCTGAACACCCCTTAGGAGGAAGATCCCATTCTAAGCAGTGTCCATGCTCATGTCCCCCACACACGGCCAGGCTGTGGGAAAAGTCTGAGGATGAGGTAGGGGAGAAGCAGGTTGGACAGAGAAACCCACTTGTGGTCCACCTCATGAGCACTCCTCCACACTCAGCCTCCCCCCACCCCCCGCCCAGGTCCACAGCTGAGCTATTTGGCCCTCATGGCCAAACACCTTCACCCCGTTTTCCTAGAAATCACTCATAGGCAGCCCTGCGACCAGATTTGGCCATTAGATGTCATTTGGCCCACACTGTCTTGGTAATTTGAGATGCGCTGCCAAGACAGAACAATGTTGGAAAAATTCATATGACAGCAAAACTGGGGTTTGGCTTCCTGGGAGAAGCGAGATGTAGTACTGGGTCTGCATCCCCTTGGCAAGAGTGGGCTGGCTCTGGGTACAGGCATGTCCACTTCCATGTGCAAAGTACCCCATTCCCCACTCTGCTGGCCCACTGTGCTCTGAATTTGCAACCCTGGCCAGTTCACAACTGGGTACTAGAGCCTTGGTGGTGCCTGGCACATGGGAGGTGCTAGATAAATATTTGCCAAATGTATAAATAACTGCCTCCATCTGCTTGGCTTCTTAGGCTTACGCCTCACCCTTCAGGGCCATGGAGCTTTACCAAATGGCCAGTGCCCAGGACAGTTTTCTGTGTCCTCACAGCCAGGGGGCTGGTGGGCAAGAGGAAAGGGTCCTGTTGGTTTTCCCCAGGAAGGTCCCTCAACCCTTCTCTTTCTCCCCATGTGGCCTATGAGATGTACAAAATCCGAGCGACTGACCTGTAAGCTCGGGGAGGACTGGGGCACTCGGGAGAGGGGTCCGCTCTACACGGAATTCTAAAATGAAACGTAAAACAGCTTAGGAAGAAATAGGGGAGGCCCCTTGGGCATGGCCCAGGGGTTATAAATGCACCCACAGGGATCCTGGGTGAGAGGACAGGCCATGCACAGGACCATATAGCTGGGAAAGGAGGGAGCAGAGCACAGTCCCCAGCAGGTGGCATGGGGTGGGGGTTACACAGAATAGAGAGGAGAGAAAGAGGATGGGAACAGAGTTGCCACCTAAACCTGGGCACGGGGTAATGTTGGCACTATAACTGCTTTGCTTTTCTTCTTTATTTTTTTATTGGTGGTCCTGAGAATTGAACTCAAGGTCTTATGCAAGCTAGACAGACACTCTATCACTGATCTACACTCTGAGTGCCTCCCCGACCTTTTTTTTAAGACAGAGTCTCACTGTGTAGCTGTAGGCTGACCTAGAACTCACCATGTAGACCAGGCTGGCCTGAAACTTGCAGAGATCTGCCTGCCTCTGCCTCCTGAGTGCTGGGACTAAAGGCATGTGCCACATGCCTTTGTTTAGTTTTGTTTTAAATTTTGAAATAGGGTCTAAGTTACTCAGGCTAGCCTTGGATTCACCCTGCAGCCCAGGCTGGCTTTCAATTATCCTGCTTCAGTCTTTCAAATGCTAGAATTGTAACTGTGTGCCACCATACCTGGCAGTTGTCTGGGGTGTGTCTTTGTCTCTTTCTTTCTAAAAGGTCTCTAGAGCCCAGGCTGACCTCCAACTCAACAACTGATTCTGCCTCAAACCCCTGAACGCTGAGATTACAGGCATGAGCCACCACACCCAGATTTTGGATGTTTCTTAAAAGGCTTAGGATTGCAACTAAGATTCCTCCCAGGATCCTTAGGCCCCAAAAGAGTTGGGGAGTCAGTGTGACGAAAGGGAGTGGCTCTGGAGGAGGTAGGACTTAGGATCAGTTCCCAGTGCTGCCACTTCCTAGTTGAGCCACTGTGGCAACTTGTCTGTTTCCTTGTCTATAAAATGAGATTCCTGGGAGGTATGACAACACATGTACCAAGGACTCCAAATTAAACAGCTAGGAGCAGAGGATGCAAATGCTTAGGGACCCCTCCAATAAATAAGACCCAATATGGACTGGAGACATAGCTCAGTGGTAGAGCACTTGTCTAGCATTCTTGAAACCCTTTGTTCAATCCCCAGAACTGCAAAAAAATATAATAAATAATGGTTAGGGATCTCGGATATAACTCAGTTGGTCAAGTGCCTGCCCAGCTTGCATGAGGCTCTGGTTCAATCCCTAGCACTGCATAAACAGGGTATGATAGGTTATACCTGTAATCTGAGCACAATCTGAGCGCTCAAGAGCTGGAGGCAGGAGATCAGAAGTTCAAGGTCATTCTTGCCTGCATAGCAAATTTGAGGTCAGCCTAGGCTATATGAGACTCTGTCTCAAAAATAAATAAATGAATGAATAAATATATAAATACTAGATAATTCTAGAGACATAACTCAGTGGTACAGTACTGGCCTAGCATCTGTGAGGTCCTAGGTTCCGTCTCCAGAACTATGTAAACACCTAAGAGCCTCAAAACAGTTTGATACTTCAAAGAAAATAATATTCAATAATCCCAGGACAGTCCAGAAGTTTGCTAGGCTTTCAGAGACTAGTTTAAATAGGTCTAGTGTTATCTGTATATTGAACTACAAAAGGAGGGTGGTGATTATAATGGTTTTAAGCGGCTTTTCAGTATTTCAGCTTTCAGAAAGGCTGCGTAGACTCAGCACAGCACCTGTTCTATCTGTGAAGACATGACTAGCAACCCTCAGGGAAGCCCCAACCCAAAGTCCAGTGTCATCTTTGGTTGAAGCGGCAACCTGGATTCAGACAGGGAGAACAGAAAGGTAGAAGGCAGGCAGAGAATAAAAGGTCTTGGAAAGAACTGTGCCATGCAAGGCTGTGCCAGGAGCCCTTACTCATGGGGAGGGGGTTGGAGGAGGTGGAAAAAGGATCTCCTTCTTTATCTGTACCCTTCCTTTCAAACCTCCAGCAGGCAGACCCCAACCATGCACCCCAGATACCACCACCCCAAGGAATCACACTACCTGAGAGCCAGGGACATGCTAGTGGCAGAGGGTCACTGAGAAGGACTTACCGGGGAACTGGTAAGTGTAGCCTGGGGCCAGGCCTGTGTAACTCCGGCTAGCGTAGGTTGTGGCTTGGAAACCTGGGTAACCTGTTGGTACAAAGGGGCATCATCAGATGCTTTGCCCACAGCTGGGGTGCTCCTGGCTGGGATCTGAGCTGCTTGTGACCCTCCTCCACTTCCTACCACTGGTAATCCGCAGTTGCAGTTTTCTGCAACTTTCTGCAGACCAAGCCCTGTGCTAAGCACAGTGTAGATTTTAGTATCTCATTAAAACTCACAAGCTACTGCAACAGGCATTTTACAGACGTGGAAACGGTAATACTGAGAACAATTTAGCCCTTTTATCCTACTCCTTCCTGCTCTAGCTCCTGTCCTCCTGCTGCCCTCATCTCCCACATGCTGCCTCCATTTTCCTCTGCTCCAGCCACTCTGGCCTTATAGGTGCTTCTCAAATTTGCAAAGCTCATCCCACTTCAGGGCCTTTGCACATGCTGTAGTCTCTGCCTCTGAGATCTTACATGCCTGAGGCCTTGTGTCAGATGCATCTTCCCACAGGAGCTCTTCCCCGAGGCAAAGAAACTCTGTCACTCTCACTTTCTCCCTCCATGGCCATGATCGTCCCTGAAATCTATCTCATGAATTCTGAAAGTGCTGATGTTCAATCATTCAAAAGAAAATTCTTATAATGAGAGTGGTGCACTAGAGCCCAAACAGGCTCTTCACCACCAACCTGTTTTTGTTTTTAAATTTGTATGTGTGGTGTATGCATGTGTGTGCATATGGAGGCCAGAGGTCAATGTTGGATGTCTTCCTCTAATACCTTCTACCTTGAGACAGGATCTCTCACTGAACCTGGAGCTCGCTGATTGGCTAGACTGGGTGACCAGCACTGGGGTTACAGATATACCCCACCACTCCCAGCTTTTATGTAGGTGCTCGGGATCTGAACTCAGAACCTCATGTTTGGAAAGCAAGTACTCTACCCACTGAGCAATCTTCCCACTCCCCATCCTCACTATTTATTAGAGGTCTTCTTTTCCTTTTCTTTTTAAAAACAGATTTGATTAAAATAGGGGTTGGAGAGATGGCTCAGCGGTTAAGAGCACTGACTGCTCTTGCAGAGGCCCCAGGTTCAATTCCCAGCACCCAGATGATGGCTGTGAACCATCCTTAATTCCAGTTCCAGGGGAATCTGAAGCCCTCTTCTGACCTCTGAGGCACTGCACGACACAGGTGCACTCACATACATGCAGACAATACACTTGTACACATAAAATAAAAATAAATAAAATATTTAAAAAAAACAGATTTGATTAAAATAATATTTCATTTTATACATATGAATGTTTTGCCTGCATTTAAGTAAGTGCATGTGTGTGTAGTGCCTGTGGAAGCTAGAAGATTCCCGGGAACTGGAGTTACAGATGGTTGTTAGCTGCCATGTGGGTGCTAGGAACTGAACCTGGGTCCTTCACAAGAGCAGCAAGTGCTCTTAACTGCTGAGCCATCTCTCTAGCCCCTGCTTTTATTTTCAATTATATATGTGTGTGTGTGTGTGTGTGTGTGTGTGTGTGTGTACAGGCATGTCAGTGTAGGTACCCTCGAAGGCCAGAAGAGTGTCAGATCTCCTGAACTGACTGCTGTGGGTGCAAAGAACCAACTTCGTCCTCAGCAAGAGCAGTACATAGTCTTAACCCCCAAGTCATCCCTCCATCCCCTAGAAGTATCTTTTTCTTATTTTTTAAAAAATTCTTTATTTTTATTTTATGTGTAGGAGTATTTTGCTTACATGTATGTATGTGTGCAACGCCCTTGGAGGCCGAGGAGGGCACTGGATCCCCTGGAACTGGAGTTACAGGTTATTAGCAGCCATGTGGGTGCTGGGAACTAAACATAGGTCCTCTTCAAGAGTTGCCAGTGCTCCAAACCACTGCGCCATCTCTCCAGCCCCTCTTTTTATTTTTTAAGAGGGAAAAATCAGCTCAGAAATCACTTAAAATTTTTTTAATGTGCTGGCTGGAAGGAGGACAAGGACACAGGACAATGCAATGTAAAACCTACTTCCAGCCCAAATCTTGTTCTGGGAAGGCCAAAATATGCTCTAAAGAACACTATTAGGGTTGGGGTGGGGTGGGGCGAGAATGGTAGAATGTACAAGCCTGACAACCTGAGTTTAATTCCTAGAACCACAGATAGGTGGAAGGAGAGAACCAACTCCATAAAATTGTCCTCTGACCTCCGCAGGTGTGCTATGGCACACCGAAGCATGCATGTGCATCTGCACACTCATACCTTCTACAAACAATTTTTTTTTTTTTGGTCTTTTTGAGACCAAAAAGACAGCTGGGCTGGAACTTGCTATATAGAACAGGTTGGCCTTGAATTCACAGAATTCCACCTGCCTCTGCCTCCTGAGTGCTGGAATTAAGGGCACCACCACACCTAGCTCTGATAAATAAAAATAATAAATGTTTTTTTTTTCTAAAGTATAATTTTAGGGATAAAGGGCCATGACATATATAATTTTTTTTTTTTTGAGTCTGGATCTCGCTATGTAGTCTAGACTAGCCTCAAACTCATGATTCTCCTGCCTCAGCCTCCTGAGTAATGGGATTATAGGCATGCACCACACCTGGCTGGATGTTCTTTTTGTTGTTGTTTTTAAAGTTTTATTATTTAATTTTTAAAAAAATTTACTTATTTTTATTTTAAGTGTTTGAGTGTTTTGCCTACATGTATAAGTGCACCTGTGTTGTGCATTGCCCTTGGAGGCCAGAAGAGGGCATTGGATCCTATGGAACTGGAGTTACAGATGGTTGCTGGCCACCATGTGTGTGCTGGGAATAAAATCCAGGTCCTCTACAAGAGCTGCCAGTGCTCTTAACTGCTGAGCCATCTTCCAGCCCCCTAAATTTTTAAAAAAGATTTATTTATTCTTATTTTATATGTATGACTATTTGGCCTGCATGTATCACATGCATGCAGGTGCCCACAGAGTCCAGACAGTGAGCCACCATGTGAGTACTAGGAACTGAATCCAGGTCCTCTGCAAGAGCAGCAAGTGCTCTTAACCTCTAAACCATCTCTCCAACCTGCTTTTTAAATTTTTATTCATGTGTTTCTATGTGTTCCTACTTGTCTATATGCATAATATATGCAAGTGTGAAGAGGATGCTGGATCCCTAGAACTGGAGTTACAGGTGGTTGTGGATGCTGAGAACCAAACCCATGTACTCTGTAAGAGCAGCAAGTGCTCTTAACCATTGAGCAATCTCTCCAGCCTCTGTTTAGTGTGCGTGTGCGTGTGTGTGTGTGTGTGTGTGTGTGTGTGTGTGTGTTTCCTGAGGGTAGAGCACACATTTAATACCCTAAGTCCTGAGTACTTTTCAAAGTGCAGTTGACTTCTATTTGACTTTCAAGGCTCATACCAATCTTTACCTCCTCTTGGGAGCCTCCCTGGCTCCCACAGAGATTTTGGTGCCTCCTTGAGCCTCCCACAGCCTCCAGTCACTTTGTGGTAACACTTACTCCTGTCTCTTACTTGAATCAGAGCCCCATAAGAGTGGATACTGCCCCTCAAAAACCACTCCATAAAAATGAGTTGAGTATGCTGGGCATAGTGGCATACACCTTTAATCCCAGTACTTGGGAGGCAGAGGCAAGTGGATCTTTGTGAATTTGAGGCCAGCCTGGTCTACATAGTGAGTTCAAGGACAGCTGGGGCTACAAGGAGACCCTGTCTCAAAAAGACAAAAAAAAAAAAAGTGAATAAGAGACAGTCTTCTTTTTGCCTTTTAGCTTCTGCAAATGTTATTCCCCCTATCTGAAACACTTTTCCCTTCCCTTTTCTGACCTCCCATAGCTGGCACCTACCCAACCTGTAGACTTGGCACAGCTGGTACTTATTTTCTTAGTTCTCTAAAATCTTGGTCCATTTCCCTATGACCATGCTCTCTTGGTACTGTATACTTCATTCTAAATTTATTCATCTTCTTATTTGCCTTCCCTGACAGACAACAAATCTCAGCAAAGTCATTGCTAGAATTCCTGGAAGAAAGACTGGCATACATAGGTGCTCAATACCCATTTACTGGATGGACAGGTGAATGGATGGGTAAGAGAGAACCAAATACAGAACAGATGGACTATTCTTAGAGCTACCACAAGAGGACAGCACTCCACAACCAAATCGCTTCCACCTTGGGCAGGACTGCCAGACCTGACTGGGCTTTGCCTTCACTCAAGTCCAATGACTCAGACAGGAGGGCAGACCACAGCGGAGATGCCACACCCACGCAGTCCCTGGTAGCCCCAGGAGTAGTTCCAGGCAAGAAGAAGCCACAGGTGTGGGCCTAGCACATACCCAGCATGCCGATGCCCAGCATGAACGCGTCCATTCCATAGGGCATGACTCGAGACCGGCCCCGTGCTGAGCCCGTTGGGGACATCACCTCCTTTGGCTGAGCTTTCTTACACTCCACCTGCAATGAGCTGATGGTCAGTGCTTCCTGTTCCATGGTAGGCCTTTTAATCATCCATTTCAATTACCAATTATGGAGGGCTCCCTATGTGCAAAGCACTGTCTAAAAAGGCCATAGTTCATTCATTGAATGTTTAAACCAAACTGATGGACATGTTATTGTCCATTCTCCTTTATCTTTTATTTTATTATTATTTTTTTAGATAGGGTCTTGCTGTGTAGCTCCAGCTAGCTTGAAACTTGCTATGTCTAGCCTTGAACTAGTGACAATTCTCCTGCTTGTCTCCCAAAAGCTGGGGTTATAGGAGTGTTGCTAACAACATCCCCAACTGGTATTCCCATTTTATGAATGTAAAAACTTAGGCTCAGAGAGACAGAAGATTAAAACCACTATGTGGCACTCATTGCCTTCCTGCTTGCATTCTTAGAGGGGAGAATAGGTTCTGCTGCTTTCCAGGAAGGCTCCTGCCTATCTCCAGGACCCCAGAGCATCCCTGATTGCATCAGCCTGTTTCCCAATCTCTCTGGGCACCCAACCTCCCTCTAGTCCCAGCTCACCATTTTGTTGTTGATTTCGTGGAAGTGGATTTCACACACTTTTTCTACGATGTCCTCACTCTCAAATGTGACAAACCCGAACCCTAGAGGGTAGATAAGGGGCAAGGGCAGGGTCAGACCTGGGGCTCATGGTCAACACCCAGCCCCATGCTATAGATACCACAGCTCATCTCTTGCGGGCAAGTGTCTGAGAGTTAATGAAAGGCTCTGCCCACAGCCTAAGAGCATCTCAAATACCAGCTGAGACAAGGTTTCAAGTCCCAAATTACAGATGAGCAAGCCATGGCCCAGAGAAGTAAACTAACTTGCCCAAGATCACACAGCAAGTTAGAAAGTGGCAGAGCCACCATGAATGAGATGGGAGTAGGTTCCAGGACCCCTTCAGTACACTAAAATCCATGCTGTGCTCTAGTCCCTTATATAAAATGGCACATTTGCACAGAACCCATGCAATTCCTCCCCTGAATTTTAAATCACCTCTAGATCACTTCTAATACCAAACACAAGGTATATGCTAGGTAAATCATGTTGTATTCTATGGCTCAGAGAACAATGGCAAGAAAAATATCTTGCCGGGCATGGTGGCGCACACCTGTAGTCCCAGCATTTGGGAGGCAGAGGCAGGTGGATCTCTGTGAGTTCAAGGCCAGCCTGGTCTACACAGTGAGTTCCAGGGCAGCTGGGGCTACAGGGAGACCCTGCTTCAAAAAAAAAAAAGGAACCCCTCTTAAAAAAAAAAAAAAAAAAAAAAAAAAAAAAATCTGTTTAGTAAAGATGTAATTTAGGGTTTGGGAGGCTTTTTTCCCCCCAATGTTGAAGATAGAACCCAGGGTCTTGCATGGGCTAGGCAAGTGCTCTACCACTGAGCTACATTCTCGGTCCTTTAGATGTCTTTTTGTGGGGATATTTTTAAACTGAGGTTGACTGAACACAAGAATGCAAAACCCATGGAAATGGAGGGATGTCTGTACACCTAACATGCTTTTTTATCTTTTTGAGACAGGGTCTCCCTGTAGTCCCAGCTGGCCTTGAACTCACAAAGATCCGCCTGCCTCTGCCTCCCAAGTGCTGGGATTAAAGGCATGCGCCACCATGCCCAGGCTTTAACATGCTTTTTATTTCCCTCAGATGTACATGGTCAAACACCTTCCTACACAGACACATATGTGCAGGGCATGTAGGTATACATGCAAACCCCCACCATCTCATAGACACTCAGGGGCACTCTACAGGTATTCTTGCCCTTCCACACCAGGCACACTCAGGTCCCCTTGACACACCCATGACTTACTCATAGGTCACGCCCCACTGCTCAAAGAAGCTAAAAACCCCAAAGCCCCAGCCGGAGCCAAAAGAGAAACCCGGCCTCCTCCTCAGGGAGCCCCCAGGGGTTAGGATGGCATTTCTCAGAAGGCGAGGCCCTTGGGAGAAAAACAACTAGGCAGCTCCATAGCTAGGCCCAGATGCTCCCAGGTTCAGGGCCAAGGGGGCTGAGGGCTGGACTCAGCCTAGGGTTGTTGGGGGGTCGGGGGAAGGCAATGGTAGAGTAGACTGCCTGGGGCTATAGAGTCAGCCTGACCCTGGGGCAGCCTAGTTTCAGCTCTGGTTACCAGGGACAAGGTAAATCCAGGCAGACACAGACAGCAGCTAGTGAGGGGGTACAGAACACTCATATGTGTGTGTGGTGGGGGGGTGTCCGCGCCTCTCTTGTGTGTCTGTAATTGGGCAAGTTTCTAGCACAGGAAAGAGCAGGACAAAAGCCTTCTGTAAGGCCAGGCCCTGGAGAGGATGCAGATCCTCAGGGATAGGATGTCAGGAGGCAAGATGAAAGGGCAGCTGTGACCTGCAGCCCCCTGGCTGACCACAGGCCCCAGGCCCAGCCTGGGAAGGGGGAGGGGGCATACTCACCTCGGTGCCGGTTGGTGGTTTTGTCAAACATCAGCATGGCATCATCCACCTGAAACACAGCCTGCTATGGAAGACCCACCAGACACCAAGGGCTCCCACAATCTACTCCCCTCTTGTCTATTCCAGGATTTATTTTAAACCAGATCCTTGTTCAGGGGTCAACTTTCCTTCTGCATCCTCTAGACCACAGCACACCCAAGTCAACAAACCATGGATTCTCAATGGATCAGCCTGTACTTATGAAGCTCCATGAGGCCAGAGATGGTTCAGTGGGTTAAGCCACCTGCCACCAAGCTTGATGACCTGCGTTCAATCCCCAGGTAGGATCCACATGGTAGAAGAAGAGAACTGACTCCCATAAGTTGTCCTCTGACCTCCACGTGTGTGTGTGTGTGTGTGTGTGTGTGCGTGTGTGTGTGCACAAGTATACACTAAATAAATAAATGGAATTTGAAAAAGGAAAAAAAAGGCTCCAAACAGTGACACCCTCTTATCATCCCCAACATTCTCTGCACAGCACATCCCCATTGTGTAGCTTAAGGAATGGGCTCAGAGAGGTAAAGCTGCCTGCTCAAGGTTACACAGCAAGCCCTGCACCAAGTAAGGGAAGAAGCACAGAGTGGGTCCTAGAGAAATAAGGGAAAGCAAGATTACGAGATGGGAAAAACAAAGACTCTTCCCTTTTTGCAAAAGGCCAGGCAGACAGGACAGCAGCCAGACTCGAATCCCCTCCTGGTACAGATCTTTTCTCTAATTGAGGTTTCCTTTAGCTAGAGGCTGTAATTAAAGCAAGTAGAGTTCAGTGCCTGGGCTGCCTGCCTTGCATGGGCTGGGGGAAGGGAAGGGACTGAGGAAGGGGGAGGGTCTACATTAGCTACACTCTTCTGAACCCCCCCCCCCCCCCCCCCCCCCCTCCCGGGCACGCGCACACACAGATTTTTTTTTTTTTTTTTTTAATCTGCTTTTAGCCTTAGGTC
>NW_008329642.1:425128-432035 GCF_000622305.1 Nannospalax galili
TGGAAAACCAAAGGCAGTCTCACCTACTTTCCCTCTGCCAGCATCCCATGCCACTTTCTTGCCTATGGTCCACCCTAGGGGCCACCTCTGACAGCCCCCCCAACCCCAACTCCCAATCCCCATCTTCACATAGCACTAGAGCCACTGATCCAACCCCAAATGGAAAGCCATTCAAAGAGAAAAGTCCTCAGACTAGAAGGCACAGTCCTCTTCCCATACTCCTCTACTCTGGGCCCTTCATCCATCTTATAAGGGACCTTTCCTGCCTCATTACAGCAGCAAGTACAGACCCAGAACTAAGGTGGTTCTCAAATTCTCCTTTTGCATCCATCTGTACCAGGCCTCTCCTCCGACCCCCCTGACCCCCCCCCACCCCAGAACTCCATGGAACTAGAAGGCAGTGGGATTCCTGAAAAATCTGAGGGAAAAATAGCCTTCCTTCCCAAGGACCTTCCTGCCATAGGCTGCCATCTTCACTCCCATCCCTCTGACCCTATTCATATGCCCAACCCCAAATCAGTTCAGGCAGGCCGCTTTGGCTCAGCACATCTCATCCCTAGCTTAAGCAGAGGAAAACAGAAACCTAGAAAAGGGTTTTGATCAAAGAACAAACTTAGAATAGGGCAGGTCTGAGCTGGAATCCTGGGTTCTGTGTTTGCTGGCTGGGTGACCTTGGGTCATTGGCTTTTAGGTCTCTATGACTTTGACCCCTCAGTCTATAAAATGGGCATAAACAGTGACCATTTCCTATGGAGGAGTTAAGTGTAAGAATGCATAGAATACTCTTAACTGTCAGTACATGGGATTCAGGAAGCACTCAATAAATAACCACTGTTATTATCTTTATTATGGAGGAACTTGCTCACAAGTCATAATGGGGGAGGGTGGCCAAGCTAGGGAGCTCAAAGTGGCTTTAAGGTTCCATGAGGACAGCATGCGTTAGTTATAAATGCGATCACTATTCCACTGAGCACCTTGACTTGTGCTCAATTAATTATTTTTTGAATGGATGAGTGAATGAACAGCAGAACCAGCCACACCTTCCTCCTTAATCCTGCAGCTTTGAGTTTCTTGCCCGACCCACAAACTGATTGAGGTCAAATCCAGTTCCTCCGGCTCTCTTCCATCCAACCTTCCAAATTCAATATCCCTGGGTCCCCAACATCCTTCAATCTGGGCTTTGGCTGGACATACCCCCAGTGGGACAATGGGGTTGAGGCCAGGGCAGGGGCCAAGGAAAGTGGCTGGGGGTCCAGGGTACCCCCATCGGTGTGTCCTCCTGGGGCCAGCTGAACGGAGGGAGGCTCCCAGCCCAGTGTCCTTAATAGGCTTTGGTCTCCATGGGAACCTGGGGGCAGGGGGAGTTTGGGGGGGGAGGGGAGGCGACCAAGGCCTGCTGACCAGTGGGAGCCGCCAAGTTCGGCGGCGGCTAAGCCTGAGTGGCAGCCATGGCGGCTGACCATTGTTCCCCCCTCGGCGGCGGCCCCTCAATCCGGGCGGGGGGCCCCCTGCCGCGGGGCCCTTGGCATTCCCGGCTGTCCCCCTCGCTCCCTGGCAGCCTATTCTCCAGCTCCCCCTGGCCTCCCCGGGCCGGTTTCACATGCCAACGCCGATTTAGGCCCGAACAAAAGACGCGGCCGCTGACGGCTTCTCCTGGGGCCCGGTTGCCACGGCAACGCCGGCCCCGGGGGCAGGCGGCCTCCAATCACAGCTGCTGGATCAGATTAGTGCGAGCTCTAATGCTCGGTGCTCAGACACAAAGACACCCCGCCGGAGCCGAGCCGGGCCTGCTGCTTCCCAGGAGCGCCCTTCCCTCTGGGGCCCAGGCTTGGCCTGCCCCGCATCCTGGACCCAGGTCCCCACGGAGGCGCCAGAGCCGAGGCCTCTGGCCCTTACACGTCAGCATCCTCTGACCTGCGGACCCCACAACCAGCCACAGCTCAAACCTATCTATTGCCCCAGCCGGGTCCAGCTTGGCCTGCTAGGGATTCACATGCCTTGATGTTGATCAGACCCAACCTCTGGCCTGTGTCACCTGAAACATTCAAGGACGCAGCCCAGCTTCACCCTTGCACTTCAGACCTAGACCCCTTTGCCATTTTCCCGCAGACCCTTAAAGTTCATATTGCTTACTCTTCTGGGGAGTCACCTTATTGTCTGACAGTACCACCCCGCCTACCTTTTCACAAGGCCCAGAAACTAAAGTTTGACGGCACCTGAGAGCTGAGAGCCAGACATTTGGGCCAGAGCAGACTTTGGGATGCTTTCTTCAGTTCCTCCAATACCTAAGGGATCAGTAGTGCCCCCTCATCTCCCCACCTGTGCAAGCAGGGTACCGAACTCAATAGGGATTCTTATTTATTGCCTCCTTATCATCATCCTCCCAGGAAGGGGCGGGGGAAGGAAGGTGCAGCTGTCCGTGGCCTGGACAGGTGCAAGCTCCCAGGAGGCCAGGGAATGACTGGATTGAACTGGCTTACAGGAGCACCTCCTCCCTTGGGAGAATGAAGATAAGCAGGAGAAAAATACAAGGGAAGGATAACAAAAGGGACTCTACTCTATGGCTTCCTCTCCCTGGAGATGCCCAGGGTCTGAGGCCCATAGATGGGACAGGAGTCCAGACTCTGGCTTGGCCTGGCCTCACCCACAGAGGAGCCCAGGCCTCCACTGCCTTTTTCAGGAATTAGGATGACTTGGCTGTGTACCTCCCACCCCCAGCTTGCTACTGATCCATTCTCTGGTGCTTTCCCAGGCCCAGCAAGTACCCCCAGTGAAGACCCACCTTTCCAAACTGCTCAAAATATTGCTTCACATCCTCCACCGTGGTGTTCACGGACAGCCCCCCTACAAAGATCTTCTTCGTTCGAGTGACCATCTGTTAGGGGAGGGAATGAGAAAGTGGGCATCTGAGTCCTATGGCCTACTGCCACCAGCAGGGGTTTGGGGCCCCCCTGCTAGGATGCCAGCTGACAAGCTCTCTGTGGCCCCAGTTTCTCCAAGGCCCCCTTCCAAGCTCCCCCGTGGACTCCTGCCTCTGGGCCTGTCATGGGCAGCTGTGTACCCCATACCCTGCTTGGCTTGAGTGTGCCTCCCTCCCTGGGGTCTGTGTCTGGAAAATGCCTTCCCTAAGGACTTATACAAGGAAGGGAGCATGCCAATGGCCCGGACCCATTGCCTAGCATGAAGACCCCACCAGTCCTCCTGGGAGGACATCAAGGCCACCACAGGGTGGCCCTGAACTTAACTCCAACATTTTCTTCATCAACCTTCCTCCCAACCCAACCTCTGGCAGCCCTGTGGCCCCAGTCCTGTTTTAGGAAGAACACATGGTCCTAATTACCCCAGGAGCGCATGGCTAATCCGAGGCAATTCCCAGCCCCATCCTAACACTAAAGCACCTTCTGTCACCAAACTGCTTAATGGAATTAACCCAATTCCGACCATGTGCTCCCTGGTGCGGCTTCCTTCGAATACCTGCTTCATAATTGCTTTCAGGCCCTCTGCTGGAACCCTTCCAGAGATGCCCCTTTCCTGTCTCCTAAAACTGTTCCTCTCTCTTTGCCCTGGCAGGAGCTGGCAGCCTTGATGGAATTCATGGCTCAGAACTTCGGAGCACCTTACTTCCCATCAACCATACCTCCCCATGTAAAGGGAGAAACTGAAATTTCCTAGAGAAGAAACCAGTCCTACGATAATGTCAGCAAACTCAGGGGTCCTGACTCCCTGTACTATAACTGTTCTTTCTTCCTCTCCCCATTAAGACTGTGGCTTATAAACTAAGATCTGGCCAGCTGCCAAGATGTATAGACTCAGATGTAAGGTCCTTGCCCTGTACCACAAGTTTTGAATGCCCTTCTGCTCAACTCAGAAATTCATTTTCTGCCTACCCCTGCTCTACAAGAAAACCAGAGAAAGAGAGAACTACCACAGATACTCAAGTTAAAACACAACAGGTGCCATGCTCCATGGGTTCCCCCTTCTCCCCCACAAGCCCAACACACCTTGAACCAGAGACAGGAGGATGACTTTGGGTAAGCAGTAAGCTCTCTGGTCCAGGTCTAGGACAAGCCCACCCTGTGTTTGAATGCCCCTCTCCCCCAAGGCTCAGGGTCCAAAGACTGTGATCTATGAGGTCAGAATTAGATTCAGAGTCCAAATTGTACCCACTTCAAATACAGGACAATGAAGGACTTCCTTTCTTCCACCACATAAAACCCTATCTGCTGTCCATCTCAGAGTCTAGATGCAAAGCTGTATAGACTCTTCATTCTACAGACCACGGATAGCCCCTGTTCCCACTCTAGCACATTCCAGAAACACTCCAGAGGTTCCAGAAGCAGCTTCGATAGAAGAGAATGCAAGGAAAATTACTGCCCAGTGCTCCTTGCAGTAACAGAGCTTCCCCCAGCACTCCCTAGTCTGTACCTTAGGTTGTGCCCGGCGAGGAAAGGCCACCTTGGGGTCAATCTGAAAGAGAAGGGAGATGTAGACGGGGTCTTGGTTATCACATTTCAAATAGTGACCATACATCCTCCAGCCCCTTTTATCCCAGGACACTGAGGTAATAGAAACCACAACAGCTTTGGGCAGGAGAACTTGGTTGTTAAGCAAGCTGCTGGGTTCAAATCCTACATACACTGCTTTCCAACTCTGAGACGCTGGGCAAGCAAGTTATTTAACTTCTCTGAGTCTCAAGGTCAAGTTCACTTGCTAAATGGACAAATAATAGCATCTATCTCAAAGGATCATCTGCAGATTACTTCAAATAATGCAGAAAAAGCACTTGGCATGGTGTCTAGCTCACAGTAAGAACCAAAAATAATATAAGTCAAATCTTATTTCTTCAGGTACATTGAGGGCTGACTTTACATAGGTTACAGTGTCATTACCTGTTTAGATAATGCATGTAATTCTGACTTTGAAAGCTTACAAACAGAAATACTCTTTGCCTGAAAAGAACTACAAGGTTCTCAAGAGTTTTGACCCACAGGCAATAGACATAGTTCTTTTGTCACTACCTCCAACCTCTAATGGCCCTCCTAGAGGCTGCAAGCAGAGAATTGATATGGCAGCTAGGCTCCAGGTGAGGTGGGTGCAATCTTGGTCATATCAAAGGGTGGACTTAGAAACATTGGGTTGGGTGCCAAGCTTGTGTAATCTTAGTAACTTCACCTGCCTCTCTGGGCCTCAGTTCCCTCATCTGCAAAGTGGGGGCAATCACACCCACTCTTCCCAAGGGCAGCTGTGGGGGAATCAAACAAGATAGCCAGGGTGAAAGCGGCCCTTTGTGAACTTCCCTTCATTGCACAAACAAAGGTGCTATTACCAGGAGCTACCTTTGCCCTTGGCTGTGAACAACCAGAGGGGAGGGAAAAATCAAGATGCACCTGGGTACTCCTGGGTGCTCCAGCCATGCAAACAAACAGTAAGATAGGACACTAGACATCATGACCAAGACAGGACCTATGAGGTTTAGTTATGCCAATTTCTTGCTGTTTACAAGGCTGGACATCATTTAGAAGTTTACCAGCCAATCACAGGCAAGATCTTTTGCCAAAGTTCCTTCTGCTTAAAACTCAGCCTCATTCTAGGCAACTGGCTCCAGTTTTGCCTGCATGGCATAGACCAGGAAGCAGCCTCTTGCCAGCTCCCCTACTGGAATTTGCCCAGAGATGGAATCTCCAAAATCCGCACCAAGACAATGTCCCCTCTCTAGTAAAGGTTCTCTGGGCTCTAGGGAAAACCCAAACTGCCCACTGCCCATTTGAAGTTTTGATTTCATACCTCTATAGGCATTTTCATCCTTTTATTTACCCTAGATGCAGCTCCCCCAGCCACCCTACATATCCCAAACAGTCCCTTGCACAGGTCCTGATGGAGAGACAGTACCCAAGCACACTCCCCCAGACCCACACCCCCAATCCCCAACACACATTCCACCTCCACTCTGCCTCACAGATGGCAACATAAATAAAACCCAACAAGTAAATAAAAGGTGAAAGTCACAACCCAAAATAGACTCTCCACAGTAAAGTTCCTTCCTGCCCCCTTCCTCAACACAGAGATGCTGAACACAAAGCCCTTGCCCACAGCAAGTCCCCATCTCCTAAGGCACCCATCTGAAGGTCCTTCCTCTCTGTCTCTCTCTTTCCCCTTATCAGTCTTCCACTCTTTCAGCCCTGAGCCCCAGCCCCTGAGCTCCACTTCCTGAAGCAGAAGCCATCAGTGCATTCTGAGGACAGGGGATGGTAGGACAGGCAGCTTGATGGCAGATAATCACCAAAAACAATAGGCCACTGTCTCTTCTTTCCCAGCCTGGGTCACTCAGGCTGAGCCAAGAAGATCCTTTCAGAGCAGGCAAAGTCGAGGCCTGGCCTCATTTACTCATTGCTTCGAACAGGAGTGGGAGCCACTGGGAAGAGATAACAGGAGCTGGGGACAGGCGTAATTTAACAAATTCTTGGGCACAACCAGCCATTGTTGCAGGTAAACAGGAGCCAGTGACTGACCCAAGCAGGGAGGCCCAGGGCTGGGGGAGAATCGGGGAGTGTGGAGAGAGGAGATCACACTGTCCCAAGCCCTGGCAGACAGACACCCCCATCACCAAGTGAGCCCTCCTCTGATTTTCTCCTTTTCCTTCTCCCCTTGAGCTGGCCTCCACCAGCGCCCCCTGCAGGGTCCAAGACACTGGGGAACAGTGGGACAGAAGCAAAATGTTCCAGGAGTTTGAATGCCAACAAGCAGCTTCTCCTAAGATCTAGTCTTCTGAAGAGCTTTCTTTTTTCTTCCTCTTTCCCCAAGCAAGCTAGCTAGCTCATAAATCCCCTGTAAGGGCAAAGAAGGTCCGTGTCTCCTACACAAAGCAAAGAGCTCATTGACCAAAGTCATGGGGGGGGGGGGAGGGGGG
>NW_008329642.1:432519-434092 GCF_000622305.1 Nannospalax galili
GGTGATGCTTTGTCATTGGTCTGGAATGGAAAAGGGGGTGTCACAGAGTCAAATACTAGTTAGATTCAGTGAAGCCACCATGGGTCACGGCAGCCCTGACTCACTCAGTTTGGACTAGGGAAGGGACCCAGCTCCACCCCAAGCCCTGAGGTATCAAGATTAGTACTTACAGGGAGAGTGTGGTAGCTGCTGCCTTCCTCAATACTGCTTTGTCATTGGTCTGGAATGGAAAAGGGGGTGTCACAGAGTCAAATACTAGTTAGATTCAGTGAAGCCACCATGGGTCACGGCAGCCCTGACTCACTCAGTTTGGACTAGGGAAGGGACCCAGCTCCACCCCAAGCCCTGAGGTATCAAGATTAGTACTTACAGGGAGAGTGTGGTAGCTGCTGCCTTCCTCAATACTGGAGGGAGGCGATGTAGCATCTTATCCTAGGTCTGGGATTTTTCTTCCTCCCTCTGACCCCAACTCACTGACAAAGTTTCAGAGCATGACAGCCCTTCTTACTCGGAAAACTCCCCTCTCTTCTCAAGAACCCCATCCTGCTGTCCCCTGGAGATAGTCCTGACTCTCTCTCCTCTGGCAGCCTCCCTCTCCCAAAGGACCCCCGAAACCCCGAGGGCCACTCACTGTTTTGGAGTCGAGCTCGTGCCGCGATTGCGCCAGCACTTTATCCACCCCCGCCTGGTCCATGAAAGTGACGAAGCCGAAACCCCTGCGCCGCGTAGTGAGGGAGAGGCAGATGGTTACAAGGCGTGAGTGGCGGTGGTGGAAGGGGGCGAGCTCGGTGCAGGAGGGCGCGACGAGAGGCTCACCTGGATCTCTTGGTCAGGGGGTCTCGCATCACCAGACACTCCTTCACCTCCCCGAACTGGCCGAAGTATTCGCGCAGCCCTTCTGTAACCACACACCCGCCTTCGGACCAGCCCAGGCCGGGAGCCCTCCCACCCCACCCCCAGTCCTTTGCCCCCGGTGACCCCGGCGCGGCCCGGCCGCCCCCGCGCCAAGCTGCCGGCGCGCTCTCTACTGCCGGGCCTCCCCCCACTGCGCTCGCCTGGTTCCCGCGGAGCCTCCTGGCGCCCCCCGGGGCCTCGGGAAGGCAAGGGCCGGGCCGGGCTGGAGGGGGGACCGCTCCGGTCGGGTTCCCGCCGCTCTGGGAGCCGCCTCACAAAAGTTTGAGCCGCAGGTGCGAGCGGAGTTGGCGCTGCCGCTGGAGAGTCCCGGGGGCCCAACCCACCCCCTGATGCCCCCTGAAGCCCCTTAACTGCTCCCCATCACGCGCTGGGCCGGGCGCGCTCGCCGACAGTCCTGCACTCTCGGGGTCCCAGGGGCGGGGCGCGAAAGAGGGCATGAGGGCGCCCGGGGTCAGCAGGGCGCAGGGCCGGACTGGGGTGTGCGGGACTGGGGGGCAGGGAGGGGTGCAGGGAGGCTTGCGGGGCCGCTGGGCGCTCCCGGGTTGGCTCACCCTGCGTAGTCTGCCAACTGAGTCCCCCGATGAACATCTTGCTGCGGGAGGAGCAGAGACACAAAGGGCCCGCGTGAGCGCCGGGCGCCAGGGCGCAGGGGGCGCGG
>NW_008329642.1:434386-456038 GCF_000622305.1 Nannospalax galili
CCTGCCGGCTCCTCCCCCCGCCGCCCTGCGCTCATAAAGCCCCGCGCGCGCCCGGGCAACCGCGGAGGCGGCGGCGCCGGGACCCCCCTCCTGCCGGCTCCTGGGTCTCGGGGGGGGGGGGGCGAGCGAGATGCCCCCGATTCCCGGTGCGGGCCCGGGGCGCGGCCGCACCCCTCACTCACAGCCGCGCGAGGGCCGGGTCGCGGGAACGCCCTCCCGGAATGAAGCGCTTCCCGGTGCCTTCAAGGTAGCTCGGTTCCGGATCAGGAACCCTCCCCAGTCCTCCCTCTCAGGCGCCCCAATCCAGATTTTAAAAGATCCCCCAATCTCCTTGGGTCGGGTTTGAAAATAGCCCCAGTGGCCCCCAATCCCCACCGGTTCCAAACGGTAAGAATCTCATTCTCGCAATCGGAGCGAGAAGCCGCCCTTGGAGCCCCCAATTTCTTCTTGGACCTAATTTAGACTCCCCCTACAGCGGCCTCCTGTCCACTCCTGGTTTCCCACCTCCAGTTTGGGGAGCCCACTCAGTGCCTCGCGTCTCGAGTTGGGAGCCTCCATCAGCACCCCAGTCGAAACCGGGTCAGTTTTCCTCATCCCTCCTCAGCCCTTGCTGTAGGATGCCCCACAACTCCCCTAAATCCCTCTCTCCATACCTGGCCCCTGTGGTCTGTAGGCAGGTCCCTTGCCTAGAGCCTGGGTTCGCATTTTGCCGCCACCCCACCCCTTAGTGTGAGCAGTTTACCCCGCTTCACTCTTTCAGCCTCATCCAGACCCTGGAGTCAAGAAACCGGGTTCCAGACGCTCGCCGCTCGGTCCCCAGCGAGACTTGGGGGGAGTCGGTGTCCCTTAGAGATTCTCCTTTCCAGCGTGGGAGCCCGATGACGCAGCTGTGTACCTTCCCTTGGAATGACCCCCTCTTTTGCAGAGTTCTAGCTCCCTCCAGTCTGATCAGAAGAACCCGAGTTACCTGCCCACCGCGTTTGGAGTTAACTTCCCTCAGTAACAACTCTGCCTCCATGAAGGCAAAGTCTTAGCTTTCCTCCCTCTGGTCCCTGGGATCTCCTCCCCTTCCAGTGCTTTCACCCAAGTTATTTCACCCCATCCCTAAAACTGCCCCCCACCGACCTGGGAAGATTGAAAATCTAGCTCTCCAAGGGAGGCGGAGTCCATGCTCCTTATCCAAGTCCAACGAATCCTTTCACTTACATGGTTGAAACCAGCCAAGAAAGGGTCAAAGCAGAAGGCTGTCGCGACTAACACCTACTTCCATCCGTATCCTTGCTATGGGGTCTCAGTGCCACACAAGCCCCTCCTTCACACTTTGTATTCCACTACTTTCCTCCCGGTTCCTAAGTCCACCCCCTGTGACCCAATGACCACAAACTCTTGGCTGCTCACCTTCACAGACACCTGTACTCTAGTACCTTCTGTTAACATGTGCCTCAGCCCTGGGCATCCTAACCTGGAAGTGCCTGTCCCTTTCTTTCTCTTAGCACCCCACCCCCCATCCCCAACCACCACACATAGGAGACAGTGAGAGACTCCTGTTAATGGTTCCCTTAGGGACCTTGTGGGAATGCTTAGCAGGTATATCCTGCCTCCCGGTGAGCATAACACTACAAGCAAACTTGCTTTTTCCTGTTTGTCTCCTTTTCTCCCACAGTTTTTCAGCATCCCCTGGATTGGGAGGGGGGGTAGAGGACACCCTACACAGGTCCATTTCTCACTGGCTCAACAGAAGCTGGGATATCAAGTGTGTCCTGAAAGACACAGATGAGGGATCAGCAGGTAACACCCCACATCCCCCAGTGTTAATGATCTGATTTTTCCTAGATCTGAACTTGAGGGTCCTTGTATATAAAATGGGGTTCTTGGAAAGATGCCCGGAGGGTGGCGGTGAAGTGCCTGTGAACATTGATTTGTGTGCTGATGCCTTTGGCAGGTAGGTGTCTTGGAGGATAGGAAATGGTAACATCATTTGTTCAGAGCCAGCCAAGACTGTAAGTAGCTTGGGATAGGATCCTTTTGTAACATCCTCATTCAGAACCTTGGAGTGGGAAGCATCTATTTCCTTTTGTCAATAACTAGTTTGTAGCATAGTAGCCTGTGGGTGGACTCAGGTCCCCTCACTGCAGGTCCACTGCCACCTGGCAGGTTCAGTTCACTTTGTTCACGCAAGGAGTAACAAATCCTTCTCAAGGTGGCCCTCCCAGGACAATGCAGCTGTAAATTCATGATCCTCAGTAAACTGAGGATCTGAGCAGTATTAAGAAAATATGATCCTTTGAGCAATGGGCCCAGACACTAGAACTGGGGGATTAGAGGATGTTGTTCGAGCTCTTTCTCCCTCATACTACAAACACAGAGCTCACACAGAGAATAAAGAATAATTTGTTGGGCTGGAGAGACAGCTCAGCGATTAAGAGCGCTGACCACTCTTGCAGAGGACCCGGGTTCGATTCCTAGCACCCACATGGTAGCTATGAACTGTCCTTAACTTCAGTTCCAGGGGAATCCGAAGCCCTAATCTAAAGCCCTCTTTTGATCTCTGCAGCATTGCAGGACACGGGTGCACTCACATATATGCAGGCAATACACTCATACACATAAAATAAAAATAATAAAATATTTATTTTTTTAAAAAAAGAATAATTTGCTTTATAATTTTTTTTCAATCCTCTTGAGAAAGACATTGGACAAATGACATTACACTGGAGTGCTGAAATGATGCAACTTGTCTCAAATATTTATCGAACACTTTTTACCTTCTAGGTACACTTTCTACACAATCCTAGGTACTATATTCTCAGCATCTACCATGTCAAAGGTTGATTTTTACAGACAAGAATCAAATGAATGGTAGTTCTGTTAAGTGCTGTGGCGAAGGAAGGAGGTAGGGAGGTTGGTAGGTATAGGGGAGAAGGTGATATGCAAGTGTATTTATTTATTTTGGAGATAGTCTCAGCAATGGAGCCCAGCCTGACCTGGAACTCATGATCCTCCTGCCTCTGCCTTTCAAGTCCTAGGGTTACAGGTGTGAGATACCATGTCTGGTTTGATATGCAATTACAATGTTTTATTACATTTTATTCTTTTTCTCTGTATGTATGTGTGTGTACATGCATACATGTGTGCCATGGTGCACTTGTGGAAGTTAGAGGACAACTTTTGGGAGTTGGTGTTGGTTCTCTTTCCATCATGTGGGTCCTGGGAATCAAACTCAGGTCATCTGTCTGGGCAGCAAGTGCCTTTACCCACTGAGTCATTTTACTGGCTCTTGATAGTGCAATTTTTTTTTCTTTTGGAATACTGGATCTCACTATGCAGCCCTGGCTGGCCTGGAACTTGTTGTGTAGACCAGACTGACTCTTGAAATTTATCCTCTGATTTCTGTGCCCATATGCTCAGTCACAATAAATAAATAAAAGATTTAAAAAACATTTTTTCTGTGTTTTCACTCTTTGAAGAGCAATACTCAGGTAATGCCCTGGATAAACCAGAACATCCCAGTTTTCATAAAGAGAAAGAAAATTTTACTTTAAGCTGATTAGGAGCTCTTCACTTATAATCAACCCCCCTTCTATTCTTTTTTTCTTTTATTTTTTATTTTTTATTCTTGTGTATATATACATAGGAGGAGTGCATGTAGGGGGGGGTGGGAGTACATTTATGTGCAATTTGTGTGGAGGCCAGAGGACCTCATCCTCTGTACACAATCCACATCCTTTGGGGCAATGTCTCTCATTGCCAGAAACTCACCTATCAGGTAAGACTAGCTGGCCAAGGACAGGCACTTCATGTACACCATCTACATCCTTTGGGACAAGGTCTATCATGGCCAGGGATTCACTATCAGGTAAGACTAGCTGGCCAGGGGCAGGTACCACACCCAACATTTTTATGAGGTATTGGGGATCTAACTTGGGTCCTCATGATTACAAGGCTAACATTTTACTGACTGAGCTATCTCTTCACTCTTTTTGTTTTGAGACAGGGTCTCATGTAATCCAGTTTGGTCTTGAACTCCTGATCACTCTGTCCCCACCTCCCAAGTGCTGGGATTACAGGTGTACACTACCATGCCTGGCTATATAATCTGTCCATTTTATAACCTTCGCTCACTTAAAAAGTAAAAAAAGGCATAATTTTTAGAGTGGTTTTAGGTTCACAGAATAATCAGAAGAGACAGAGATTTCCATAGATGCCTCTCCACTACACATGGATAGCATCCTCATGTCAACATCCCCCACCAGACCACTACATCTGTAACAACTGGCAAATGTATGTTGACACATTGTCACTCAAACTCCATAGCTTGCATCTGTGCATAGCATTTTTGTGGTATACATTCTATGGGAATGGAAAAACATATGACGTGTATCTACCATTATGATGTCAGAGTGGTTTCATTACTCTGAAAAATCCTCCATGTTCTGCCTGCTCGCCTTTCCCTTTCTCCTGGCCCTAGAAACCATTGATCTTTTTACCGTTTCCATAGTTTCACTTTCTCTGGAACGCCATACTGGTGGAAGCATATAGTAGGCAGCCTTTTCAGATTGGCAACCTGCCATTAATAATATGCATTTAAGGGCCTTTATTTCTTTTCAGGGATTGATACTCAAAAATCTATTTGTTTATTATTTATTTATTTATTTATTTATTTATTTATTTATTGACAGCCTCCCCCTGTAGACCCAGGTGGCCTGGAACTCTCTATGTAGACCAGGTTAGCCTCAGTTTCACAGAGATCTTGCCTGTGCCTGTTAGTGCTAGGGTTAAAGACATGCACCACCATACCTGGCTTATTTAATTTTAAATGACAGAGATTTATTATGTAGACCTGGCTGCCCCGGAACTCTATGTAGACCAGGCTGGCCTCAGACTCTGAGATTTACCTGCCTCTGCCTCCCACTCCCAAGTGCTGTGATTAAAGGCATGTGCCATCATCCCTGATTTGAATATGTTTAATTCTCTTTTATTGAATTTTTGGGATTTTTTTCATATAATATAGTTTGATGGTATTTAGATCCCTCCTTTTTCCATACCTCTCTCTCCCACCGCCCCCTATCCAATTTAATGTACTCTCATATATGTAATATGGCTTATAGAATCTAATTTGTGTACTCAAATGCCCTTCAGTTCATCCACTGGCCCACCAAGAGTTCCATCTCTGTAAGACACTGTCTTTCCCCCTCCCAGCAGCCATCAATTGACAAAAGTTCCTCAGGTTAGGATGGGATTTCTTACCCACTTCCCTGTGTCTATGCTGGGATTTTGTCTGGTTTGATCTTACATAGGACTTGTGCATGCTGTCACCATTGCTGTAAGTTCATAGGAGTACATTTTTTTCTCCTAATTTTTCTCTTTCCTTTGTCCTCTCAAATTTCTGGACTCCACCAGGAATTAATAAGTTGAGGAGAGTACTTGACTGAGAGAAGACCCACAGATGGGTCTTGGAACCCCTGCTGTTCCAGTTAGGTGGGTCTAAGGGTTCACCACACAGCCTCCTAAACTCTACTTTCTTCTGAGTTGCCTCAGTAGTGAGATTATGTATATGGAGGCCCCTCAGAAACTCTCAAATATGTGAATGATAAGGAAGCTCTCTGTGTATTCCCTGGCTCAGTTAATTTGGTCCAGCTCAAGTTCAGTGGCTGGCAGGAGTGGGGCCAGGTAAAGATACTCTTGGTGGTACATTACTGGCCTAGCACACACAAAGAAGGCCCTGTGGGTTCCATTCTCAGGCCTGAAAAACAAAACAAAAAAGACTAGTACCAGTGTAATGAGAGACATAGAGCAACAGAATAGAACTGAGAGTCTAGAAATAAACCTTGTATCTAGTCCATTGATAATTGGTACCAAGGCTATAGCAAAAGGATAGTCTTAGCAACAAATGGTGTTGAAAAAACTGGACATCCTTGTGCAAAACAAGTCACACTCCACCTCATGCCATGTGCAAAAGTTCATTCAAAATGGATCAGAAACCTAATGTAGGAGTTCAACTACAGAGAGAAAAATAAATCAGTTGGATGTTGTCAAAATTTAAACTGTGGCACCAGGAACAGTTGCCCATGCCTTTAATCCCAGCACACAGGAGACAGATGCAGGTAGCTCTCTGTGAGTTCAAGGCCAGCCTGGTCTACAAATCAAGTTCCATGCTAGCTGGAGCTATGGGAAGACCCTGATTCCAAAAGACCAAAAAAAAAAAGGTAAATGTCATTATAAAAAATTTAAGTATGTTTCAAAAAACATCATGAAAATGGAGAGACTATCCATAGAATGGGCAAATTATACATCTGTGGGGCTTGGGAGACAGCTAAGTAGGTAAAGTGTTTCTGAGCCAGCATGAGAATCTGAGTTCAGATTCCCAGCATTCATGGAAAAGCTGGGCATCTGTAACCCCAGTGTTGGGGGTGGAGGCAGGTAGGTCCTGGGGGCTCTCTGACCAGCCATTCTAGCTGAAATGATGAGTTCCAGGTTCAATGAGCGACCCTGTCTTAAGGTAGAGATGCAATATCAAACTCTGGTCTCCATATGTGAGTGTACATGTGTGGACATGTATACACACACACACACACACACACACACACACACCTCAAATAATACACCTAATATAGAATTTGTAACTACAATATATAAAGAACTCAACAACTCACTAACAAAAAAAGTAAATGACTCAATTAAAAATAGGCAGGCCCTGTCCTCCCATAGCCGCCATGTACCCCCAGGGTACTTGCCATTTCTGCCACCACCCTGCTCTGCCCAGACATGCCTGGCAGAGCATGGGAGCTAAGTGCTGAGGAGAGGGATCATCTGGTCAAACCTAACTATTGTGAAGAAGGGGCTAGAAGATCACAATGGCATCTCCAGGCAGTTTGATTTCAAAGACATCAGCAGGGCTCTTGGGTTCGTGAGGGAGTGGCCCTGCAGGTCAGGACTCAAACTACCATCCCGAATGATCTAATGTGTACAAGCTCCTTACCACCCTGAACACCAAGTAGCATGTAGGCTTTTCAGGATAGGTCATAAACATGGCCACAATCATCAGATTGCAGTGTCCATGAATGATGTAAATGGGAATCTAAGGAGGGAGCTGAAGAGCCCTTGGGCCAAAGATTTGCTGCGGTCAAAATAGCCAAGTTCAGGGGCTGGAGAGATGGCTCAGTGGCTAAGAGCACTGGCTGCTCTTAAAGAGAACCTGGGTTCAGTTCCCAGTACCTACATGGCAGCTAACAACCATCTGTAACTGAAACTCCAGGGAATCTGATGGAGAGCATCCCCCCGGCATTGCATACACATGGTGCACTTACATATATGCAGGTAAAACACTCATACAAATAAAAAATTTTATTTTGTGGCCAAGTTTATGGCTGTAGTTCAGTGCTACAGCATATGCTTAGCATGTACAAAACCGTGGGTACAATTCCAAGTGTTAAAGAAAAAAATGTCTAGTTCAGTGAGATGGTTCAGCAGTTAAAAATGCTTGTAGCCAAATCCTTGGGTCCATTATCACCAAGTCTGATGATCGGAGTTCAATCCCTAAGACCCACATGGTAGAAGGAGAGAACTGACTCCCACAAGTTGTTCCCTGGTGTACTGTGGCATGCTGGAGTGCACACATACACACAGACACACACACAGAAACACACACAGAGACACACACACACACACACACACACACACACAGAAATAAATGTAATAAAAAAGTAATTTTAAAAAGAGTCAAGTTGATCCTGCTACTCCCCTTTCTGGTGAATCCTTGTTGTGGAAAGACCCCAGTGTCACTGTCCACAGCAGGAATGGGGGGATTTCCCTTGTGCCACCTCTTTATTTGTGGGGTTCTGTTGCATTACATTAATTTGAACAAGCTCTCCCCTTCCTGTGTAACTTTCCAACAACAAGAATGACTTCCTTTCTTTTTTCCCGTAGGCTGTCTTGCTCCCTTTCTAATTCATTTTCCAAGAAGCCACATAGAGGATGAAATAGTCTTATCTTAGAATCCAGAACCCTAAAGGAAACTCTGTGTGACAGAAACATACATACCTGCTTTTGTACAACAAACAAAACTACTGTACCACTTAGGAAAAAAAAAAGCAAAAACAAAGAGTCTGAATAGACATTTCTGTTAAATACATAAATGACCAGTAGGGATATGAAAAGATGCTCAGCATCATTAGCAACCAAGGAAATACAAATAAAAAGCCTAATGAGGGGCTAGAGAGCTGGTTCTGCAGCTAAAAGTGTGTACTGCTCTTGCAGAGGACCCAAGTTCAGTTCCCAGCATGCAAATCAGGCAGCTCACAACTACCTGTAACTCCAGCTTCAAGGAGATCCAGTGTCTCTGAGTTCCATGAGCACCTGCACATACTACCCCCCATACACATAGACACATAATTTAAAATATGATCTTTTGAAAAATGTTTAAAAAACCAGTGAGGTATCTGTCATACCCACTGGATGGCTAGCATCAAAAAGATAATTAAGAGCTGCTAGTAAGGCTATGGAGAAATCAGGACACTTGTACATTGCTGGTGGGAATGTAAAATGGTCCACAGCTGTGGAAGACAGTCTTCCAGTTCCTCAAAAGGTAAAGCAGCAAGGCATCGTGGCGCACACCTTTAGTCCCAGGACTCAGGAGGCAGAGGCAGGTGGATCTCTGTGAGTTCAAGGCTAGCTTGGTCTGCATAGTGAGTTCCAGGACAGCTGGGGCTACAGGGAGACCCTGTCTCAAAAGGACAAAAAAAAAAAAAAAAAAAGGTAAAGCAAAGAGTTACCATGTGACCTAGGAATTGTGCTCCTAGATTTCTACCCCAGAGTAATGGGAAAATATGTCTACACAAAAACTTGTATGGGGACAGTTGATAGAAGGATCATTCATAACAGCCCCAAATCAGAAACAGACAAGTGTTGTGGTTCATGCCTTTAATTCCAGCACTCAGGAAACAGAGGCAGGTAGATCTCTGAGTTGAAGACCAGCCTTGTTTACACAGTGAGTTCCAGGCCAGACAGAATTGCATAGTAAGACCCTGTCTTAAAAAATTTTTTTTTAGCGAAAAGAAAAAGGAAAGGACCGGATATGGTTGCAGCACACCTTTGATCCCAGCACTCTGGAGGCAGAGGCAGGAGGATCTCTGTGAGTTCAAGGCCAGCCTGATCTACACAGTGAGTTCTAGGCCAGCCAGGACTACAGGGCCCTGTCTCAGAAAAGAAAGAAAGGAGGGAGGGAGGAAGGAAGGAAGGGCCCAAATATCCACCTCCATACACTGGGACATTATTTGGCTGTAAAAAGGAATACTGTACTGTTTGTGTACAACACACGTGAACTTTGAAAATTATGCTAAGTGGAAGAAGCCAAAATCAAAGGGCTGCCTATTTTATGATTCTGATTACCTGAGATGCCCACAACAGGCAAATCCATAGAAACAGGAAGTAAACTGGCAGTGGCCTAGAACTCTAGAGGTGAAGGAGCGATGTGAAGTGAGGAGTAGATTCCTTTTTGGTTTTGTTTGTTTATTATGTTTTTGAGACATGGTGTCCCGTAGCTCAGGATGGTCTCTAAAAAAATTACTATTACTATTGCTGGGCGTGGTGGTGCACGCCTGTAGTCCCAGCACTTGGGAGGCAGAAGCAGGTGGATGTCTGTGAGTTCAAAGCCAGCCTGGTCTGCATAGTGAGTTCCAGGACAGCTGGGGCTACAGGGAGACCCTGCTTCAAAAAGACCCCCCCGAATTACTACATTTATTTTATATGTATATTGTGTATGTGTGTGAATGTACATGCCATAACATATGTGTGGGGGTCAGAGGACAACTTACAGGAGTCAATTCTCTCCTTCCTCCGTGTGGGTCCCAGGGATCAAACTCAGGTCTTTCAGGCTTGGCAAGAGGTATTTTTAGCCAGAAGAGGCATTTTTAGCCACGGAGTCATCTTGTCAGCCTTCAGCCTGGCCTCTTGAATTCATTATGGCACTGAGGATAACTCTGAACTCCTGATCCTCCTGTATCTGCCTCCTAAATGCTAGAATTGTAGGGGTGTTCCACCTAGCTTCAGATTCCTTTCCAGAATAATGTAAACATTCTAAAATTTGGTATAGTGATGCTTCACAGTTCTATCAATCTATTTTAAAAATCGAAGTAAATTGGAGTGTATGTGAATTATATTGCAATAAAGATGTTGCAAAAATGTAATTTTGCCTAGTGTGACCCCTAATCCAGTGCCTGTCAAATGAATTTACTCTCCTCCCCTGAATGTTGCTTTTGACTTCATTATTATTATTATCTAAAAATTATTAAGCACCTTCTATCTGCTAGACACAGTGCTAAGCACTTCCTGGGATTTTTCCGATTTTGTCTAACCAGCAATTCTATTCTATTTTTATTTCATTGACCAAGCAAACAAGTCTTACAAAGTTAAGCAATTTGCACAAAGTCATATAATAAATGATAAAATAACATCTCAATGCAAGGATGTATTGAGCAATTACAATGTGCCAAGTTTGTACTGAGCAATGGGCATCAACACATTCATTCAGCCCTTTACAACTACAACTACCCTGTCCCCTACTCGGACAGGACTCTATTTTATAGATCAGGAAACCAAAGCATTGAGGGGCAAACTTACTAATATAGATCTGACTGGCCAGTTGTGGTGGTGCCCATCTGTAATCTCAGTACCCTGGAGGCAGAGACAAGAGGATCATGAGTTTGAGGCTAGCCTGGGCTACATAGTGAGACCTTGTCTCCAAGGAAGAAACAAACAAACGTATCAGATGATAAACAAGTGAGGAGCTGAGGTTTGAAGTTTAAACTGATGTCAGAATTTCCATCATAATCACTATTTACATTATCTACCTATTGATGCATACATAATATTCCTGTACATTATAGATGGTTCTGGTCTATTATAGTGAAAGAAGAACTAAGAACAGGGACCCTATGTTAAGGCTCCTTGAAATTTCCTCCATTCTTGGACCCATGTGTTATACTGAGTACTTAAAAAACTTGTTTTTAAAAAATATTTATTTATTATTATTTTTTATGTGCAAGAGTGTATTGCCTGCATGTATGTACATGCACCTGTGTCATGTGATACCTGTGGAGGTCAGAAGAAGGCATCAAATCCCCTGGAACTGAAGTTACAGGTGGTTGTTAGCTGCCATTCAGATGCTGGGAACCAAACTGAGGTCCTCTGCAAAAGCAGCTAGTGCTCTTAACCACTGAACCATCTCTCCAGCCCCACAACAGTTGTTTTTAAAGAGCTAAGCTAAAGTCAGTCATGATGATGTTTGCCTGTAATCCCAGCACTCTGGAGGTAGAGGTAAGAGGTCAGAAGCTGGGGATATGACTAAGTAGTTGGTAGAGTGCTTGCCTACCATGCACAAAGCCCTGGGTTTAGTTCCAATAAACTGAGCATGGTGGCATAGGCCTGTAATCTCAGCTCTTGGGAGGAAGAGGCAGGAGGATGGAAGTGTAAGGTCATCTTCAACAACATAGTGGGTTCTAGGCAGAGTGAAAGGGTGAGCCAGTCAGACAGCTATCCTTACTTTCACAAACAGAGAAGCACAGATTTACATATGTTCATGTGCCACTTAATGGCAGGAATACATTCTGCTAAGTGATTCTGTTGTGTGAACATCAACTTAAATGGTATGGTCAGTCATTTGATGTGTCCTATTGATCTGATCAAGAGACAGTAAGCACAGGGTGTGAGGCTCCTGCCAGCTTCTCACTTACTACTTACAGTAAACTTTTTTTATTTTCTTATTTTTGAAAGAGAAAGACAGGGTTTCGTGTATCCCAGGCTAGACTCAAACTCACTATGTAGTTGAAGAAAACCTTGAACTTCTGCTTGAACTTCTGATCCAGAATTCTATGTGCTATGTGCCACCACACCGTATACACACACACACACACACACACACACACACACACACACACATATATATGGAGTATATTCAATTTTTTGTTTTATGTATTTATTTTTTGAGACAGGGTCTTCCTTGTAGCCCCAGTTGGCCTGTTACTCGCTACGTAGACCAGGCTGGCCTCAATCTCATAAAGATCTCCCTGTCTCTGTCTCCCAAGTACTGGATTTTTTTTTTATGTATATGAGTGTATTGCCTGCATATGTGTAAAGCACCCACGTTGTACAATGCCAATGGAGGCTAGAAGAAGGCATTGGATCCCCTGGAACTGGAGTTAGGACAGTTGTTAGCCACCATGTGGTGCTGGGAATTGAACCCAGGTCCTCTGCAAGAGCAGTCAGTGTTCTTCAGCTCCCAGTACTGGATTTAAAGGCATGTGCCATCATGCTTGGCATAGAGTATATTCTAAAATGGCAATGAGTAGAGTAGGAAGATGAGAGAGAGGAAGAGATATGGTAATGTTGGGGGGTGGAGCTTTAAGCAAGGATGGGGCAGAGGGGGGAGGGAATGTGGAGAGGATTAACCCAAACTAAGGATGCATGGAAAATCTTATGGAACCCCTCTACTTTGTGAGCTAACTAAAAAGTATAATTTTGTTTTGAAAAAAGGAATTTGGAGGTACCCTGAAGGGTGGATAATGCTGCTCCTACAAGCCATGGGTTATTAAACAAAAATCCCAGTGCCAGGCCTGGGATACTTTTCTATGAGTTATTAGTTTGGGAGACCACAGTGGTCCCTAAAACAGTACAGGCTGTTGCCATTGCTCTTGGCTGTCCACTATAACTAGATAGTAAGATCCTATTGCTGAAGACACCACATGTTTTGGTTGCAAGACACAGAAAAATCAAGCTAGAACTGAGCTAAAGGCTTCCTCCTTGCTGGCCCGCTTGCACAGTGCTGGAGGATACAATGCAGGCCACTGCAAAAGAAAAGTCACCAGTGGTCTGACCCAGTGGTGGAGCCTCCATGCTACAATACAGACCTGCCAGGCAAATATGCTCAGTGTGCAATAGTGGCATGGATGTTATGGGGGCAGTCAACCTTTTTCTGATCACATTTGAAGCCTGTTCCACAGAAGAGAACTCATGCCCAGTACTCTAAACCTGGACCCTAGGTGAGAACCTAATACTATTGTTTTGCTAAATGGACATGTTGCCAACTGCCTTCTAAATATTTGTATTTATACCCACAGATTAGTACTGTTCTCAGAGAAGTCTCTTTTTGCAGTGGGCAGTAGTTAATGTACAGAATCATAACTGGACAGAGTGTTGAGATTGACTGTTGAGTGCTCAATCCTGAATGAGACATATATATCATACACTCCCCCACACTCCCAAGGATGTGACATGGCTATTGCACTCATGAGGCTGCAGTAGCCATGGTTAACTGCACAAGACCTACACAGGACCAATCAGTCGAAATTCCAGCATGGATGGGAGAGGGGCTCATGAAGCCCCACCCCTAGCTGAGTTGCTATTGGAGGCTGATGACTGCTGGAGGAAGGGGAGTCGTTTTTCTTCAGGGCTACAGCTACTGGTAGGTTGCTCATGATCCAATAAGTAACCCCACACTGATGCAAAATAAATAAATTAAATAAACAACAAATAAATTAGCAAAAGGGCTGTAAGTGTCGCCCAGTGGTAGAGCATGTGCTTAGTATGGATAAAGCTCTGAAAAAGTAAAGACAACGAGGATAAGAATTATAATATAAGTCGGGCATGATGGTGCATGCCTTTAATCCCAGCACTCGGGAGGCAGAGCCAGGTGGATCTCTGTGAGTTCAAGGCCAGCCTGGTCTACATAGTGAGTTCCAGGACAGCTGGGGCTACAGAGAGACCCTGTCTCAAATGAAAAAAAATATATATAAATAAATAAAATAAGTAAATAAAAAATAGTATAGCATACTTAATAATAGCCTGGTTATTCATCACCATCAAGCTCATGTACTATACATAATCATGTGTGCCATGCTTTTATAACAGTTGTTAGTGCAGTAGGTTTGTTTACAGCAGCTTCATCATAATCAGGTGAGTAACACACCCTGCTACAATACTTTGAGGGTTATAACATCACTAAGCAATAGGAATTGTTCAGTTCCATTATCATCTTAGGGAACCATCACTGTGCACATTAAAACATCATTATGAAAGCCAGGTGTGATGGTTCTATAATCTCAGTGCTTGGTAAGTAGAGGCAGAGAGATCAGGAGTCCAGAGACAGCTGGGTTATCTCTGGAATTGAAAGCCAACCTGGGTCACATGAAACCCTGGCTTAAAAAATAGATAAGGGGCTGGAGAGATGGCTCAGTGGTTAAGAACACTGGTTGTTCTTGCAGAAGACCCAGGTTCGAATCTCAGCACCCACATGGCAGCTAACAACTGTCCATAACTCCAGTCCCAGGGGACAGCCTCTTCTGTCCTCCGCAGGCATTGCACGACACGGGTGCACTTACCTACATGAGGGAATACATGCATCACACATAAAATTAAAAAAAAAAAAGTTGGGTGTGGTGGTGCGCACCTTTAATCCCAGCACTTAGGAGGTAGAGGCAGTATGATCTCTGTGAGACTGAGGCCAGCCTGCCTGGTCTACATGGTGAGTTCTAGGTCAGCTGGGGCTTCAGGGGGACCCTATCTTAACCCCCGCTCCCCCGCAAAAAACAGATAGAAAGATACAAAAATAGATAAAAACATCTTTATGCAGAGATTGTGCTTGTTTGAGACACAGTGTCTCCCTGTGTAGCTTAGGTTAGCCTAAATATCTTGACCTTCCTGCCTCAGCCTCCGTGTGCTAGGATTACAGATGTCTCCATATCTAGCTATAACTGTACTTCTTCTTAACCAGGTCATTTAAAATCACTGCAATATAATAAGTACTGTTTTTCTCTCTTTAAAAGTAGTTTTTATCCTATTTTGTTGGTGCTGGATATTGAACCCAGAGGCTTGTACAAGTTAAACATTCTTTGTGCTACTGAGATATACCTAGAGCCTCCAGTGTTGTAAGTGCATGTGTGTGTAAGTTTGTTTGAGATGAGGGTCTCATTGTATTGCCTAGGCTGACTTAAAGCTTCTGGGCTTAAGGGATCCTCCTGCCTCAGCCTCCTCAGTAGCTATCACATTACTATCACTGCCACTCTGACCACCAGCCCCTGCTCTGTATTTTTAGTCTTAATTGATACATAGTAATTGTGTGTGTGTGTGTGTGTGTGTGTGTGTGTGTGTGTGTGTGTGACATGCAGAGGTCAGAGGATAACTCGCAGGAGTCAGTTCTCTCCTTCCACCAAGTGGTTCCCAGGGATCAAACTCAGGTCATCAGGCTTAGAGGCAAGCGCCTTTACCCACTAAGCCATCTCACTGGCCTATAATGATACATATCTATGGGGCACTGGGTGGCATTTCGGTAAGTAGGTTCTGTCCACATGCCTGTCCTACAGGGGAAGAAACTGAGACTGAGCCACCTGGAGTGACATGCCTAGGGTCACACAGCCAGCCACCTGTACCTTACTCAAACATCGTTCTCTCTCCTTTTGCCCCCTTGCTTCCCCACCCCCCACCGCCGTCCTGGCAGGAGGGAATTAAATCAATGATTCTGCTTGCCCAGCGGAGAACAACCACAGTCAGTCAGACCTGCTGACTCCCCCACTTTTTCCCTTTCTCACTGTCGGTTCCAATGACAGCCAGAGCGGGTTTGATGTGTTGGTGAAAGGGGGGATGCTTTCAGAGTTTTATGGTTTCAGCAACTGAAGTTGCCTCTCAGTGGTAATTAACTATTTGATTTAGTCTGGTCAATTAATAACCCACAATTCAGGAGCTAAAGATGAAGGTGCTAAAAGCACTCTTTCCTTCCTTTCTTTCTTTCTTTCTTTCTTTCTTTCTTTCTTTCTTTCTTTCTTTCTTTCATTTATTTGTTTATTTTTGATCTTTTTGAGACAGGGTCTCCCTGTAGCTGCAGCTGGCCTGGATTCCCTATGGAGACCAGGCTGGCCTCGAACTCACAGAGATCCGCCTGCCTCTGACTCCCGAGTGCTGGGATTAAAGGCGTGTACCACTACGCCCGGCCAGCACACTTTATTTTTTAAAAAATTTTAAGTGTTTATTCTGGGAAACTGCAGACCTGGAGAACTGAAACCGTAGGTCTGTGGGCAGTGCCTGTGGGGGAGGGGATGCCAGGCTGTTGGCAAGGGCTTCCGTTACACTTCAGGCAGGGCATAAAGATGAAGGGCTGGCTAGATGGCAGGGTCCCCTTTCTGTGCCCTCTCCCTAGAGGCCAGGTTTTCAGCTGTCCCAGGGAAATAGCTTTTGGAGTCAGTGAATAAAGTGGAAAAAGCATTAGACAGAGAGGTAGGAGCCTGGGGCTCTGTCTCTGACCTTGAAGCACTCTCTTCCCCTCCCTGAGCCCTAGTTTATTCATGTGCAAAATGGAAAGTGGCCAAATTATTCTAGAGATGAGAAATTGGTTTCAGTTTTTCTACTGACTGGCAGTGACTGAGGTTGGGCAAGGATGGAAATCTGTGATTGATAATCAGTGTCTGCCATGGATACAGGTAATGGGGAAATAGGACAAGGTGTGCTTGATGCAGTGAGCCCAAGTATCCCAAGATTTTACATCCATGAATTTAACTAGCAAAGGACTGAAAAAGAATTGTGTATGTGTATGTGTATGTGTATGTGTATGCGTGTATGTTGCTGAAAATTAGATCCAGTCTTCATGCATGTTAGGCAAACACTCTACTTCTAAGTTACACACATCTTCAACACCCCTCCCCTCCTTTCCTGTTTTTTGAAGAAAGGATCTTATTCTGCATCCCAGAACTTGCTATATAGCCCAGGCTGTCCTGGATCTCACTAATCTTCTTGCTTAGCTTCCCAAGTCCAGGATTACAGGCTTGAGCTCTCCATCACACATAGCTCCAATAATAATAATAATAATAATAATAATAATAATAATTTTGTGTGTATGAATGTATTGCCCGTAAGTGCACCTGTGTCATGCAGTGCTCAAAGAGGTCAGAAGAGGGCGTCAGATCCCCTGGAACTGGAGTCACAGACAGTTGTTAACTGCCATGTGGGTGCTGGGAATCGAACCAGGGTCCACTGCAAGAGCAGCTAGTGCTTTTTTTGAGGGGGGGGTCTTTTTGAAGCAGGGTCTCCCTGTAGCCCCAGCTGTCCTGGAACTCACTATGTAGACCAGGCTGGCCTTGAACTCACAGAGATCCGCCTGCCTCTGCCTCCCAAGTGCTGGGATTAAAGGCGTGCACCACCACGCCCGGCCTTTTTTTTCTTCAAAAATTTTATTTATTATTTTTATTTTATGTGTATGCGTGTATTGCCTGCATGTACGTAAGTGCACCCATGTCATGCAATGCCTGCAGAGGACAGAAGAGGCTGTCAGATCCCCTGGGACTGGAGCTACGGACAGTTGTTAGCTGCCATATGGGTGCTGGGAGTCCAACCTGGGTCTTCTGCATGAACAACCAGTGTTCTTAACTGTGGAGCCATCTCTCCAGCCCAGCAACCAATGCTCTTAACCACTGAACTATCTCTCCAGCCCCCCACCCCCAGCAAAAGATATGTATGTATTGTTTGGTCTTTTTGAGACAGGGTCTCCTTGTAGCTCCAGCTGGCTTGGAACTTGCTATGTAGACCAGGCTGGCTTTGAACTTACAGAGATCTGCCTGCTTCTACCTCCTGAGTGTTGGGATTAAAGGCGTGTGCCACCACACCCAGCCCCCAAATTTTTTTTTTTTAAACTTTCCCTAGGGCTGGCAAGACGGCTCAATGGGTAAAGGCTCTTATCACTCAAGTCTGACAACCTGAGTTCAAGCCCTGGAACCCCACAGTGAAAGAAGAGAAGTGACTCATGAAAGATACCCTCACACATATGCCACGGCACACATCATACATCTCTAATGGGGAATGGGGGCACACACCTACAATCCCAGTGCTCGGGAGATATGGGCAGGAGGATTGAAATTGCAAGGTCATTCTTTTGGCTCCATAGTAAATTTGAGGCCAGCCTGAGATACAGGAGACCCTGCCTTACAACAACAACAAAGCATCCCAGGGATCACACAGCCAAGGAAGGAATTGCCAAAGTGAAAATTTTAATACTGACTGTACATAGTTCTGTATGTGGAGGAAATATCTGGAAGGATTGTACCAAATGATAAACCATTAACCTGAAGTAACGAGTGTAAAATGGTCGCATTTTGAGTTAGCATAAATATGGATTTTTTTCTGTACATATGGATTCATCTTAACAACCACAAAAAAAACCAGTGAAAATAATTTAAACAAGATTATTTAAAGACTGCCCAAAAGAGTCAGGCGTGGTGGCGCACGCCTGTAGTCCCAGCACTTGGGAGGCAGAGGCAGGTGGATCTCTGTGAGTTCAAGGCCAGCCTGGTCTGTATAGTGAGTTCCAGGACAGCTGGGGCCACAGGGAGACCCTGTCTCAAAAAGACCAAAAAAAAAAAAAAAAAAAAAAAAAAAAACCTGTCCAAAAGAGGGATAGCGCAGCCATTAAAGACTGTCCAAAAGCACCAACAGCATTAGTCATAATAACCAGAAACTGGAAACAATTCTAAAAGTCCATCACCAGGAGGATGGGTAAAGCACTGTACAGTCAGTCCTACAATGGAGTACTGCGCAAAAATAAGAAGGGACAGCTGACTGGTGCATACCACAGTACAGATGCATTTCAAAAACAATTTGATGAACAAAAGAAGCCAGATGTGCATGTGTGCATGCACACACACAGAATACACGCAAAAAAATTTCCATCCATCTGAAGTTCTAAAACAGTCAAAACTTGTCTCTAAGGTGAGAAATCAGTTCTGTTTATCTCTGTCAAGAGAGGAGTAGATACTGTGGCTTGAAAGCAGGAGAAAGCTTTCTGTAGGAAGAAAATGTTTGGAGACAGGATCTTGCTATGTAGCCCAGGTTGACCTCGAATCTGCAATCCTGCCTCGCCTTCCCAAGTGCTGGCATGTACCATCTGTGAGTTAGGAATTATTCTATATCAGCACTGCCACATAGAAATAAGACACAAGGGCTTGGGGAGATGGCTCCATTGGTAAAGTGTTTCCAATGTGAGAACGAGAACTGACTTTGGATCTCCAGCACCCATGTAAAAAGCTGAGGTACATGTCTATAATCCTCACACTGGGGAAGTGGCCACAGGTGGATCAGTGAGCTCCAGGTTCAGTGAGAGACCCTGCCTCAGGAAACAGGTGGAGAGCAGTTTAGGAAGACACCTGAAGTCACCTTCTGGGCCCTATACACATGTATGCATACCCATACACATGTATACATTAAAATGTACACACACACACACCCAAATAAGAAATAACATACGTAAGCTACAAGGCGAGGTTGGCAGGCACGTGGGTAATTCTAAATTTTCTAGGAGCCATGTTAAGTGCTGTCAAGGAAGCTGGTTTGGTAGTTCACACCTGTCCATCCAGCAGCAGGGAAGCTGGAGGCCAGTTTGGTTAATAAGACAAGACCCTATCTCAAAAAATCAAGGACCAACCAGGGATGTAGCTCAGTGATAGAGTGTTTGCCTAGCCTGCACGAGGCTTTGGATTTGATCCCTAGCATCATAAAAAAAAAAAAAGGAGGGAGAAAAGGTGGTGCAGCAGACAAAAGTGCAAGCCCAAGTGCAAAGCCAGATGAGTAGTGCACATCTGTAATCCCACAACTCTTAGGGTGGGGAGATGGGAGGCAGAGACAGAATTGTCTAGACGTTCCAGGCCAGCTAACCTGGAGTGCTCAATGCAGCAAAAGAAACAAGAGGGACCCTGCCTCAATGAGATGGGAGATGAGAATTACTCCTGAAAGTTGTCCTCTGATCGCCACATCCAACCATGGTATGTACATGCCCAAACTCTCTCTCTCTCTCTCTCTCTCTCTCTCTCTCTCTCTCTCTCCCAGACATTCATACACAAAAAACTATTTTTTTTTTTGTCTCTTTTAGACAGGGTCTCCCTGTAGCCCTGACTGGTTTGGAATTCACTATGTAGACCAGGCTGACCTCTAACTCACAGAGCTCCGCCTGCCTCTGCCTCCCAAGTGCTGGAATTAAAAGCATGAGCTACCATGCCCTGGCCCTATAAAAAAATGATTTTTTCCCGGAGCTGAGGACTGAACCAGGGCCTTGCTAGGCAAGTGCTCTACCACTGAGATAAATCCCCAACCCCATAAAAAATGATTTTTAAAGTAAAATTTATTTAATAATATATTCAAGCCAGGTGTAGTAGTGCACACCTATAATCCCAGCACTTTTGAAGCTGAGACAGGAAGATTATCAGTTTGAGGCCACCTGAGTCTCCTGCCTCCACTTCCCAATTGCTAGGATTACAGATGTGTACCACTGTGCCCCTCTTATACCTATTTCACGATACATGTCCTTAGCTTCTGGCCTGATTTTTTAAAAAAATTTTTATTTATGTGTATGAGTGTATTGCCTGCACGTATGTGAGTGCATCTGTGTCATGCAATGCTGTAGGGGTCAGAAGAGGGCTTCGGATTCCCCTGGAAGTGGAGTTAAGGATGTTTCATACTGCCGTGTGGGTGCTGGGAATTGAACCCAGGTCCTCTGCAAGAGCAGTCAGTGCTCTTAACTGCTGAGCCATCTCTCTAGCCCCTGGCCTGATTTTCTTAACCACTGCCTCTACTAAATCTTGGAAAGGCTTTTCCTTGCTTAAAAAAAACCAGACAATTCGGGCTAGAAAGATGGCTCAGCACTTAAGAGCACTGGCTGCTCTTGCAGAGAACCAGGTTCGATTCCCAGCACCCAGGTGATGGCTAACAACCATCTGTAACTCCAGTTCCAGGGGATCTGATGCCCTCTTCTGACCTCCATGTGCATTGCACACCATGGGTGCAATCAATACACTCACACACATAATAAAAATAATAAAATATTCAAAAAATAATCGGCAGGTGCAGAAGAAGAATAAAGAAAGGTTGAATTGTGTATTTATCCCCCCGTCCAACTACTGCCTCTAGTGTCTGCCATGGTGCTCAGTCTACATTAAGGCTCAACCAGAGTAGGTTGGTTTATATAGGATAGATCTCATTCATCAGAATTGGTGAGAGAAAGCCAAGTATGCCTATAATTCTAGCTTTTAGGAGGTGGAGGCAGCAGGCTCAGGAGATTAAGCTCATCCTTGCTACATAGTGAGTTTGAATCCAGCCTAAAACATGTGAGACCTTGTCTTAAAAAAAAAAAGTAAAGATGGCACATCGGTTAAGAGCATTTGCTGTTCTTCCAGAGGACCTGAGTTTGGTTCCCAGTACTCGTGTTGGGTGACTCAAAACCACCTGTAACTCCAGCTCCAGGGAATCTGACCTGTCTTCTGGCCTCCAAAGACACCTAAACACGTGTGCACATACACACACACAGAAACATACACTTACACATAATTATTTTTTATTAAATTAAAAAAAAATGGGGGAGCATTTTTTGAGACAGGGTCTCCCTGTAGCCCCAGCTGTCCTGGAACTCACTATGTAGACCGGGCTGGCCTTGAACTCACAGAGATCCGCCTGCCTCTGCCTCCCAAGTGCTGGGATTAAAGGCGTGCACCACCACGCCCAGCCCATAAATAATTTTTATAAAGGAAAAAAAGGTGAGTGAGTTCATTCATTCAACAAATATTTAACAAATGTGTATTATGTTCAAACACAATGCTAAATGCTCTCCTTGGGACTTGATTCAAATTTCTCT
>NW_008329642.1:456076-481861 GCF_000622305.1 Nannospalax galili
GCCACACACACACATAAAGCAGTGATTAGTAGCAGTCATCTACAATGTGCGAGGTGTTTGCTAAGCGGTTTGTCAGTTGATTCATTTAGTCATGCCCCTCCTAAGAAAATGAGGCTTTTTCTGTTGTTTGGTACTCGGACCCCAGTATACTAAGCTTGTCTCCACCACGAACACCCTCAGCTCCCATCATCTTTGCTCGACAGAGAAAACCCAGCCCAGAGAGTGTCTGTAGATCAAGGAAGCAAGGAGCTGGGATTTGAATTCAGACTCTAAATCACACGAGTCCAAGCTCTTCTGTCCATCTCCCTGCCATCAGATAAATCCAGGAACCACCTTCCTTCAGCAAGACTAGTGTGGCTGACAAGATGGCACATTTGGTAAAAGGGCTTGCTACACAAAGGTGAGGACCTGACTCCAGATCCCTAACACCCACATAAAAGCCAGTATGGTAATGTATGCCTATAACCCTAGCACTGCGGAGGCAGAGACAGGGGAAATCCCTAGCCCACTGCCCAGAATGTCTAGATGAGTCAGGTTCAATGAGAGATCATGTCTCAAAAAATAAGGTGGAGCAGGGCTTGGTACTATACCCTGTTAGTTCCAGCATTTGGGAGGCAGAGACAGGTGGATCTCTGTGAGATCCAAGCCAGTCTGGTCTACACTGCAAGTTATAGGTAGCAGGGGTCCAGGGAGACCCTGTCTCAGAAAAAAACAAAAAACTATCACCACCACCACCAATAATAATATAAGGTGGAAAACTATAAAGGAAGACCCAACATTGGCCTCTGGCACATGCACATGCACATACATGCCACACATAAACATGTGCACATGTATACACTACATGTACATGCATACATACATACAAATATTATCTTAGTCAGATGTGATGTTGTGATCTTCTGGTGACGTTGTCTTCCACTCCCCAATGACTCCCTTGCTTAGATAGAACAAACCTCTAACTCTCCCAGTAGGTGACAAAACCCCATGTAGCCTGGCCCCTGTCTCTTTCTTCACCTCACCTCTCCTACAGCCCATTTCACCTTTTCCTTATCCACACATTTTGCAGAGGCTAGAAGTCACCAAACGCATCCTCAGAATAGGATCTTGGAACAGCCTTCTCCCAGCCTGGAATATCCATCCCTTAAGTTTGGGACAGTCTTTCCTCTACTGAAGCATGTATCTTTCAGCCTGGGGCATCCTTCCTCACTCTTAAGCATCCTTCTTCAGCCTGGAGCATCGTCCCTCAGCCTGGTGCATCATTATCCTGCCAGGGATAACCCTACCTTTGCTTGAACATCCTTCCTCAGCCTGAGTTTTCTTCCCCTAGACTGTAGCACCCTGCTCTCCCACCTGTGTCTCATGAATTCCTTTTTCCTTTTCAGTGTTCGACATGAAAGTCATTTCCCCACAGAGACCTTCCAGGATCACCTTCTGATCCCTTTGCCTGATTTTGTTTCCCTGTAGTCCTTGCTGCAATGTATTTCTGTGGATGTATGAGTGTGTATGCATGTGTCACTTGGTTAAAGCCTGTGAATCCTTAGGTTATAAGTTTATTGTTCTTTATACAGAGTCTAGGCTGGCTTTGAACTTGATATGTAGCTGAGGATGACCCTGAACTTCTGAACCCCCTGTTTCTCTCTCCCCAGTGTAAACCACACCTGGCTCATGGACCACTGAAGATGGTACCCAGGTTTTATGTATCCTAGACAAGCACTCTACCAACTGAGTCACACCCCCAGTCTCCTTTATATCCTTCTTGAAAGTAAGAACTGTTTCTCCTGCTCCCCACAGTGTGGCCAGCCCATGGAAGGAAATCTGTACATCTTGGTTGAATGAACAATGAGGTGGACATATTGTCCTCCTTAGGCCTTCAATAGTAATAATAACCACTGTGGTTTATTAGGCTCTTATTGCAGGCTAAGCACATTCTCATGTTATTTCATTGGCTAATCACATAACTCTATGATGCTGTTTTAATTATTAGTAGAGTATTCTGAGGTTCAGAGTTGTGCCACCCCTTGGCTAAGAGCACATGACAGGTAAAAAGGGCAGGATTTCTGCCCAGGCCTTTCTACACCAACTGCACTTTGCCAATCACTCAGTGCGGTTTCAGGGCTCTCTCTGTTGCTGTCTTCTGCTCCTTACTTCAGTTCCTCCAGTGCGGGACTTCTGCCTTGAATTCTGCAGCTAGCATCAGATCAGAAGTCTGTCAGAACACAGCTCCTAAATTTAATAATATGCAACTAAGAAATGGATGACAGTAGGGTTCAAACACCTATCCTTCTGACATCAGACCTTGTAACCCAGAAAACGGAAATCAGAATTGGGGAGCTCTGGGTTCATTGAGAGTCCCTGCCTCAGTAAATAATGTGGAGTGCAGCCAAAGAAGACATCTGATGTCAACTTTGGACCTCCACACAGACACACATGTGCATGTGCACCTATATGCAAATGGGCGCTCACACACATGACCATCATACATACATGCTCACATACCACACACACACAAACATTTAAAATTAGAAGGGCTGAAGAAATGGCTCAGTGGTTAAAAGCACATACTGCTCTTCCACAGGACCCAAGTTCAGTTTCCAGCACCCACATTGGGTGGCTCACAGCTACCTGTAATTCCAAGTCCAAAGAGAATGTGACCCTTCTGCCCTCTGTGGGCACCTGTACTCACGTATACATACCCTCATAAATACACATAATTAAAAATAAATCTTTAAAAATTTTAGCTAGGTACTTGTGTGGTGGCACATGCCTTTAATCCCAGCACTGGGGAGGCAGGGGCAGGCCAATCTCTGAGAGATCAAGACCAGCCTGGTCTACATAGAGAGTTCCAGGCCAGCAGGGTCACAGGGAGACCCTGTCTCAAACAAACACACAAACAAACAAACAACTTTAAAATAAAAGATGGGGCACTATTGAGGAAGACACTCAACATTGACCTCTGGCCTCCACATATACATGCATGTACACCTGTACACACATGTACACATACACACAAAATCACACTAAGCATAGATACCTTTTGCTATTGCTACGCACAAAAGATTCCATATTATATGGTACCATTTATGTGAGCTATCAAAAGTAGACAAAATCTGGAGACTCAGAAGGCAGGTGGGGGATGCCAGGGGAGGGGAGGAAAACGGGGAGTAAGGCTAAATAAGCCACAGGTTTGTCATAGAGGCAATGAAAACATGGACCTAGATGGGAACAGTAGCTGCGCAGGCTGTGAAGGTGGCTAACTGGGGCTGGGGATGCACTTCACTGGTCAGATGTTTGCCTAGTATTCAAAAGAAAGGCCCTGGGTTCAAGCCCCAGTACCAGAAAAAATACATAGTCTTGTATTTGGCCAGTGCGGTGGCTCATAACTGCAATCCCAGTGCTAAGGAGACTGAGGCAGGAAGATGAATTTTTAAAAATTAAAACAAATAAAATGGATAACCTTATGGGTGTGGGGACATCTATAATCTCAACAATCAGGAGCGTCAGGAGTTCAAGGTCATTTTTTTCATTCTTTTGGATTTATTTATTTTTATTTTATATGTATGAGTGTTTTGCCTTCATGTATATAAGTACACCCATGCATACAATGCCTGTGGAGGTCAGAGGAGGGCATGATGATCTCCTAGAACTGCAGTTATTAATGGTTGTTGGCCGCCATGTGGGTGCTAAGAACCAAACCCGAATCCTCTTATCTACTGAGCCATCTCTCCAGTCCCTCAAGGTCATCTTTGACTACACAGGGCTACACAGTGAATTTGACTTCATGGCCATCCAGGGTTTTTGGGTTTTTGAGGACTTTGCCTCAAAAACAAAACAAAACAAGCCCAGCATGATGCCACATGACTTTAGTCTCAGCACTTGGGAGGCAGAGGCCAGTGGATCTCTGTGAGTTTCAGGCCAGCTTAGTTCACATGGCAAGTTCCAGGTCAGCCAAGGCTACACAAGTAAGATCTTGTCTCAAGAAACAAAATAAAATAATAAAATAAAATAGTGAGCCTGAGTAAAACAAAATAATAATTATGATTTATAAAATAAACATAAGCCAGGTAAGAAAGAACAGTTACTACAGTTTATGATATATTCTTCTTTTAAAAAGTTTATTATTTTTATTTTCATTTTATGTTTATGAATGTATTACCTGCATGCATGTAAGTGTACCCATGTCATTCAATACCTCCGGAGGCCAGAAGAGGTCCTTGGATCCCCTGGAACTGGAGTTACAGATGGGTTATGAGCTACCATGTGGATGCTGGGAACCAAACCTGGGTCTTCTACAAGAAGCCAGTGCTCTTAACTGCTGAGTCATCTCTCCAGCCCCTGACTTTTTTTTTTTTTGAGACATGTGCCTAGGCTGGCTTTAAACTCACTATTTAGCCAAGGGTGACTTTGAACTTTTTTTTTTTTTTTTTTTTTTGTTTTTTCAGGGTCTCCTTGTAGGCCTGGCTGGCCTGAACTCTCTATGTAGCCCAGGCTGGGCTCAAACTCACAGCAATCTGCCTGCCCTGGCCTCTGCCTCTGCCTCCTGTGGAAAGTTTTAAGTGCTGGGACTCACTATGTAGACCAGGTTGGCCTTGAACTCACAGAGATCCACCTGCTTCTGCCTCCTGAGTGCTGGGATTAAAGGCATATGCCACCACACCCGGCCTGACTTTGACCTTTTAAGAAACAAATTTATTTTTGTTTATGTGTATGAATGTTTTTCTTGTATGTATGTAAGTGTACCCATGTCATGCAGCGCCCATGGAGGCCAGAAGAGTGTGTCAAATCCCCTAGAACTGTAGCTTAAGGATAGTTGTTAGCCATCATGTGGGTGCTGGGAACTGAACCTGAATCCTCTAAAGGACAGTCAGTGTTCTTAACCATCTTTCTGTACTTCCAGCCCTTTTTTGTTTGGGGATTTTTGGTTTGTTTGTTTTTGTTTTTGAGACAGGGTCCCCTTGTAGCTCCTGTTGGCTTGGAATTCACTATGTAGACCAGGCTGAATTCAGTCTCAGAGATCTGCCTGCCTGCTTCTGCCTCCCAAATGTTGGGATCAAAAGCCTATATCACCATGTGACCTTGAACATTTGATTCTACCTCTATCAAGTGAGCCACCTTACCGCTTCCTCTTTTCTAATTTTCTTCTGTACATATAGAAATCTGTGTGTGTGTGTGTGTGTGGTGTGTGTGTGTGTGTGTGTGTGTGAGAAGAGTTTCCTTGTTTGGAATAGACTACACTCAGCAAGTTGCCTTTTTTCCTGGCAACATATTAGTGACCACTCCCTGTCAGCATGTTCTTTTCCATAATTAAGTTTTAAACATTTATTTATTTTATGTGTATGAATGTTTTGCCTGCATATATGTAAGTGTACCTGTGTCATGCAATACCTGCAGAGGCCAGAAGAAGACGTTGGATCCCCCGGAACTGGGGTTACAGACAGTTGTTAGCCACTATGTGGGTGGTGGGAACTGAACCCAGGCCCTCTGCAAGAGTGCTCTTAACCACCGAGCCACCTCTCTAGCCCCAACACATTCTTCTTAATGGCTCCATTATGTGACTGGCCCTCTCTGGTTCCTCTTCCATAGACCTCAGGGCCCTACTATTTCCCTCAAAGATTAAGTTCCTGCCCTGCTGCACACTTGCCCGTAGCTTTGACCCCCTTCACATGGCATTTGAAGGCTCTCTAAATCCCAGAAGGTGCCAGGCTCCTGGGTTTTACGGGTATAGCAGGTTCTCCCTCAACCTATCCTCTTCTGGGACCAGCAGAGAGTCCAGACCTCCTGCATGACATTCTCTTCGGAGGAAAAGGCGGGCAGAGCCCTGGATGTATAGCCACCCGCATTTGGGCAGGGCATTGATGAGGGGTGCTGAGGCAGGAAGGTGAAGCCAAGCGGGGGCAGCCCTGGGAACCCGGGAAGGAGGCAAGGCAGCAGTGGAAACGATTAGAATGAGAACAAACTGGTTCCTGAATAGCAGCTTTTATTCCTGCCGGGGAGGGCTTTGTTCCCCCAAACACGTGACACACAAAAGCCTCCACTTGAATTCAGGAACCCTAATTGGGTCTCAGGTCGGGGAGGAGACTGGTGTCGGGATTTCGGGATTCCTTAAAGGGATAATACCGTGGCTAACTGCTCTCAGGGTTCAGGCCTCATGGTCAGGAGGGGAGGGAAGAACTGGACCAGTGGGGGTGGGACAGCTGTTCAAAGGAGGATGAAGAGGAGAGAGGAAGGGATATGGGAAGAGGTGGAGAAGATAAGAAACTCAGAAGCCCTCAGCCTTGGCCCAGGGCCTGGGAAATAGAAAGCACCAGAGGAAGGGAGAAAGGAATGGAGGGAGGGGAGGAAGAAGGGAAGGAAAGGGAAGGACAGAGTTCTTACTACACCCATGGCCCTGCTGGTTAAGGCCTTTCCTCTTTCTCCAGCCTCTCCGTGGTAACCCTCTCCCAGGGTGCCAGGCACACTGCCTGCCTTCCAGTTCCTCAATGCCCCAAGTTGGACCTGGCCTCTGGGTCTTTGCAGCTGCTCTTCCCTCCCACCCCACCCACAATGATCCCGTAGTCCAGGTACCACCTCCTCAGAGGAAGACTTCTCTCCAGGAGCCTGGAGAGCTATCTCTCCTCTGTTTTGTGCCTAGCGGTCTCCCAGAGGTCAGCACAGTGCTTAAGGCTGAGGCTAAGTGGGGCAAGGGTGGTTTGCTGCAACAGTTCTCATCCCTCCAGTCTAAAAGCCATAGTTTCTAGGGTCCACTGGGCTTGAGCGTCCCTTTGAAACTAATTTTCCTCCCTCCCGAGCAGCATATACACAGACCAAAAGGAGCTCACTGCTTCTCTCTCTCTCTCTCTCTCTCTCTCTCTCTCTCTCTTTCTCCTTGCCTGTTTTGGGTTTTTCTTTTTTCTTTTCTTGGTCTTTTTGAGACAGGGTCTCCCTGTAGCCCCAGCTGGCCTGGAACTCACTATGTAGACCAGACTGGCCTTGAACTCACTCAGATCCGCCAGCCTCTGCCTCCCAAATGCTGGATTAAAGGCATGTGCCACCACTACTACCGGCTCACTTTGAATTTCTTACATGAGCATTGTATTTGCAGGAGGATCAGAAATTTAAAGTCTTCCTTGGAGTTTGAGGTCAGCCTGGGATCTTGTCTCAAAAAAAAAGTTGTATTTCAAAGCCTGGCCAATGACTGTTGTCCTAACTACTTGAGACACTGAGGCTGGAGGTTTATTGAACCCAGAAATTCAAGGTCACCCTGAGCAACAACAAGAGTTGAATTTGAGCCCTTAACCTGTGCAAAGCCTGGGATACAACTAAGCAGGGCATTTCTGCCTGATTATTGGGCAGGAAGGCATTGAAGATAGTGCAAACAGAGTAGGGCTCTACTGGGCTGAAGGGATTGTCAGGGCATCTTCAGCTCCCAGCTGTGGACAGAGGCCCCTTAAGAAGGTTGTGCCCCCACACCCCCTCCCTAATTAGCCAGCTAAAGAAAGAGCTGGCTTGAAATGGGATTGTACAGACCCAGTTTTGGGCACCAGAGGACTCAGGATTGGGATTGTTATGCTAATCCCCTGAGATCAGCAGTTCTCCTGTCCTTCAGATGACAGGTAGTGATTCTGGGCTCAACCCAGAGGCTGCCACTGGAGGAAGGCTAGGTCTCTTAGGCTCCTGCTTTCTCTTACCCTGCATATCCACCCACCTGCCATTGCGTATCCACCCACCCGCCTTTTGGATGACAGTCTTGGCCTCTTCTAAAAATGTCCAGCCAAGCTCCTCCCACCCTCCAAAAAGAAAGCCGCTTGCCTTTGGTTGGGTGCTAATAGGGAACACAGGCAGGAAGAAGGAGGTACCCAGCTCCTTAGAACCCATTCTTATCTCCATGCAGGAGCCTCATATCCCTCGTGGCACCTGGCCAAGGAAACCACACTGGGAGTTGCTGTTGCCACTTAACTTACTATGCCATCTTAGCAAGTGACTTTGCTTCCCACAGCTTGTTTCCTCATCCGTGAAACAAATGGATAAGAACAGTACCTACCTTGAAGGATGCGCATGTGGTGGTATAAAGCAGGCATCTAACACACCCAGATCACCAGTTGCCTTTGTGGTTCAAGAACTTGATATGGGGACCTGAGAGATGGCTCAACAGGCAAAAGTACTTGCCGCCAAGACTGAGTTCGATCCCCCAGACCCATATGGTGAGGTTGTCCTCTGACCTCCTTGTGTGTGCTGTGTGTGGTCACACAAGTCCATTCATTCCCCCTCCTAAAGAAAGTAAGTAAACAAATGTAAATATTGCTTTAAAAAAAAACTTGATAGTGGTTGTTCTTGTAGAAGACCTGAGTTCGAATCCCAGCACCCTCATGGCAGCTAACTGTCCGTAACTTCAGTCCCAGGGGATCTGACAGCCTCTTCTGACCATCTCAGGCATTGTTTGACACTGGAGTACTTACGTGCATTCAGGCAATACATGAATACACATAAAATAAAAAAAATAATAATAAAAAGAAAACTTGATAGTGGTTCCCATGTGGAGCACCCACTATAGGCTAGCCTTGTCCTGTTTTTTCTTTTTTCTTTTTTTAAGACAGGGTCTCACTATGTAGCCCTGTAGACCAGGCTGGCCTTGAACTCACAGAGATCCAGCTGCCTCTCCCTCTTGAGCTAGCATTAAAGGTGTGGACCACCATGCCCAACTCCTGGTGCTGTTGCTGTTGTAGTTGCTGTTGTAGTCATTTGGAGACAGGATCTCATATAGCCCAGGCTGGCCCAGAATTTGGCACTATCTCTTGTTGTCTAGGACAGCCTTGAACTTTTAATCCTCTTGCCTCTGCCTCCAGAGTGCAGGGATTACAATACCACCATGCTGTTTGTGCTTTGTATTTTCATAAGGCATTATCCCATGCTGCCTTTTCAACCACCTAGGGAGATAATTAGCATTATTGTGTCCCTTTTTACAGACAGAGAAACTGATACACAGAGGGTCTTTATGGCTCAGGGTTCACACTAAGCCAGCCTGCTATGTCTTTTTCCAATGGTTCAGTGCTGAGAATAGAACCAAGAACCGCATGCATCCTAAGCAGCTGCACTAACACTGAGCTGCACTCCACTAATGCTGAGCTGCACTCCTGGCCTTGTTTGTTCTCCTAACCTTTGTTCTTCTTCAGTAAGTCACATGATCACTGCTGGTACAGAAGATGACAGCCTTGGTCTTCACAGAGGTGCTCACACACAAACATGCATTATAGTTTAAGGCATAGTTAAGGTACAGGAGAAGAAAACAAAGTCATGTTTGAAGTCTTTGATCATAGTTTTCTTAGGTTAAACATACTGAAGTCCCTGTAATGACTGGTACAAATACAGTCATAGAAACTTTATTCATGGTAACTCAGAACTGGGAAGATCTGAGGTAAGGCATGGCTGTGAGACAGAATACTCCTCAGCCAGCACTGAAAGGCATCAAGTGATGGATCCAGCCACAGCGTGAACAAACCTCAGACACAATGTTGAGCAAAAAAGACCAGACTCAAGAGAGTACAGACCATACAACTCCATTTAGATGAAGTTCAAGGACAGCTAAACTGAATCTTTGGTGACAGATGTCAAAACAGTGACTGTTCTCCCAGGAGGGTACTTCCAATCAATCCAAGAGAATCTTCTGGTATAATGGTCCCAATCCTGATGTGGATGCAGTCACAGTCACAGCAGTGTTCCCATAGGTAACCAATACATCAGGAGGTACATTTAATATTTATTCAAGTTTGGAGTACTTGCTGCTCTTTCAGAAGACCTGAGTTTGGTTCCTAGCATCCACACTGGGTTGCTTACAACTGCCTATAACTCCAACTCCAGGGGATCTGACACCCTCTTCTGGCCTCTGAGTGTACCTGTATGCGTGAGCATGTGTGTGTGTGTGTGTGTGTGTGTGTGTCTCTGTGTGTGACACACACACACATCTATATAAGTAAATAATAAATCTTTAAAATATTTCATTTAAGTTAATGTATGTCAGAAATGTATCAATATATTACTGTTAATAAATTAAAATTTAGCCAGGTATGGTGGTGGTACAGGCCTTTAATCCCAGCACTCAGGAGGCAGAAGCAGGCAATTTCTGTGAGTTTGAGGCCAGCCTGGTCTATGTAACAAGTTCTTGGCCAGCCAGGACTACATAGTGAGGCCCTGTCACCAAAAAAAAGATAAAATAAAATAAAAATAATAATAATAGTAATAATAATAATAATGATAATAAAATTTTAAAAATAATTTCATTCAAGCTATTCTGTAATTCCAGCACTCTGGAAGCTAAGGCAGGAGGTTGGAGAATTCCATTCTAGCCTAGGCTACATAGTGAGATCCTGACTCAAACAACAAGAAAGCTGGGCATGGTGACACACACCTTTAGTTCCAGCCCTTGGGAAGCAGAGGCAGGTGTCTCTCTGTGAGATTAAGGCCAGCCTAGTCTACATACTGAGTTCCAGGCCTGCTGGGGCAACAGGGAGGCTCTCAAAAATACCACTACTACCACCACCAACAACAACAAGAACAATTTTTATTTCAAGAGAAACAGTTCTGGGGCTAGAAGATAGTTCAGCCATTAAGAGCACTGACTGCTCTTGCACAGGACCTCATTCAGTTCCCAGCACCCACATGGCAGCTAACAACCATCTTTAACTTCAGTTTCAGAGAATCTGAAAGTCTCTTCTGGCTTCTGAGGGCATTACATGCACACATATGGTGGTGCACTTACATACATGCAGGTTAAACAGTCATACACATAAAAAAAAAAAAAGTTCAAAGAGAAATGGTGCTGGGCATGGTATTGCACACCGTAATCCCAGAATTTGGGAGATGGAAGCAGGAGGATCAGGAATTCCTCTACTTAATGAGTTTGAGGCCAGGCTATCATGGAAGACTTTGTCCAAGGAGGGGGGTGGGTGGGAGGGTAGGTTGGGAAAAAGAGGGGATGAGAAGGAAAAGGAGAGGAAGGAGTAGAGGAGAAGAAAGAAGGGAGGGAGGGAAGGAGGGAGGGAAAGAAGGAAGGAAGGAAGGAAGGAAGGAAGGAAGGAAGGAAGGAAGGAAGGAAATAAAAAGTAGCTCATGGCTAGGGGTGTAGCTCAGTGGTAGAGCGGTTGTCTTAGCTGGAGAGTTCAATCCCCATCCCCATTTAAATTAAATTTAAAATAGTAATCTAGCTGGGTGTTGTGTTGAAGGCCTGTGTAATCCTAGTTCTTAGGAGGTTGAGTGATGTTGAATTTGAGGTTAGTCTGGGCTGCATTGCAAGTTCTAGGCCAGCCTAATGTGACCCTGTCTTGGAGGGTGTGTGTGTGTGTGTGTGTGTGTGTGTGTGTGTGTGTGTAGGGGTGGGGGTTCAGAGAGTGTGCAGAAATGTCCAATACAAAAAACAAACAAGACCCACGGGGAGGAAATGTAAATGCAGGCCTTGGAGCTTCAGTCTCCTAGGATGACAAATAAAATACAGGAGCCTAGCAAAGTTTAAATGTCAGGTAAGGACCGGTTCTTCAGTGGAAGCATGCCCCATACAATATCTGGTCCACACTTCCACTTAAAAAAAAAAAAATCTTCTTTGCTTTTGTTATTTGTCCTGCCTTTTTACTTACTAAATCTGGTCCTCTCCACCCTCTCGGGACCCCACCCGTCGCACAGCCCGGTGCCCACCGCAGGCAGGAGCGCCCTGGCCACGCAGTCACACCGCCGGGCGCAGCCTGGCAACGCGGCCACAAAGGGAGCCCGGGAGGCGGAATCTTTCCACATGCCTGATCAATGGGGGCGCGGAGACGGCGGCGCAAACAGGCCAGAGACAGCCGCACAAAGAGGAGGCCCCTCGGCCGCTCCCGCCTTCCATTGATCCCTCTCCTTTGTGGCTGGACAACGAGAGAGGCGCCTCCCGGGAACTCGGCCTATTCTCTTTAGGGGAGAAGGGCCTCGAGGACCCTCCAGCCCTCAGCAGAGTGCCCTCTCCTTAAGCTCCAGGCTGCAGATCTGGGGGGATCCAGAGTCTATCTGGGGAGCAGGGTGGGGTTGGAACGTGCCAATAGGACCAGCCACCCACATGCCACCTCTTGAGGACTCCCCAGTCTGCTTGGCAGGTCTTTTCTGTCCCCCTGGTTACCAGAAGGCCTTGCATGGTCTCCGGGTTTATTATTATTATTATTATTATTATTATTATTATTATTATTGTTGTTGTTGTTGTTGTTATTATTATTTATTGAGCAAATATTTATTGAGCGTTTGCTCCAAGCTGTTCCCACTCCCTCCTACCCCCACCACCACTTGAACTGACAATCCCTCCTTCAGGCATCACCTCTCTGGGAAAGCATCCCTGGCCCATCTCCCACCCCAGGTTGGGTAGAAGATCCGCCCCCTCCCCTTTTCCCTCTCTAGCTCCAGGCTCTTCAATCACAATAAGGGCAGCTAACAATTACTGAGTACTTACTGTGCCTACTGGTCCCAAGCATTTGACATTGGCTGGCTCCTTGTTTGTTTTCCTTTCTTTGGTTTTTAAAAACAGAGCCTCAGAGTATATCAAAGTTTAAGAGTGAACTCTGTGTAGCCCAGGCTGGCTTCAAATTTGCAATCTTCCTGCTTTGGCTTCTCAGGGACTGGAACGACAGGTTTGCATCATCATGCTGGGCTCTATGACTCATTTAGTTTTATACAACATCCCTCTCAATGCGATCTCCATTTTCCAGAGGCTGAAACTGAGGTCTGGTATGCTGGGGGGGGGGGGGGCCCCCACACAATTAGCAAGTGGCAGAGTAGAGATTTGAACCCAGGCAGTAGATGCAGAACTCGAACTTCAGCACTCCAAGTTCAGGCTCACTTAGGGATTTATTAAGATTAATGCAGCTCCACATCACCCTGTACTGTATCTATTTGTCCATTTTCTTTTGGTTCCCTACTAGGCTGATTGTTGTGACCTCGGCACCCAGCAAAAATAAGTGGTTTATGGTATATTTGTTTATTTGGTTTAAAACAATATTTTATCTATTATTTTTTATTTTTAAGTGTTTGGGTGTATTGCTTGCATGTATGTAAGTGCACCTGAGTCATGCAATGTCCTTGGAGGTCAGAAGAGGGTGTCAGATCCCCTGGAACTGGAGTTAGGATGGTTGTTAGCTGCCATGTGGGTGCTGGGACTTGAACTCAGGTTCTCTGTAAGAGTGCTCTTAATGGCTGAGCCATCTCTCCAGCCACCTTTAACCCCAGCACTTAGGAGGCAGAGGCAGGCGGATCTTTGTGAGTTCAAGGCCAGCCTGATCTACATAGTGAGTTCCAGGACAGCTGGTGCTACAGGGAGATCTTGTCTCAAACAAACAAATAAACAAACAAACAAACAAAAGAATTTGGCTGGAAAGGCTGGAGAAATGGTTTCCTGGTTAGCACTTGTTGCTCTTGCAAAGGACCCAAGTTTGGTTTCCAGCACCCACATGGCAGCTCCCAACTATCCCTAACTCCAGTTCCAGGGAAATCTGATGCCCTCTTCTGGCCTCTGACAGCATTATATGATACAGGTACACATACACATGCAGGCAATACACTCATACACATAAAAATAAAATAAAAATTTACTGTTATTTTTATGTATATGAGTGTCTTACCTAAATGTATAGGCACCACATGCAGGCCTGGTCACCAAGGAGGTGAGACTTGAACCTCGGTCCTTTGCAAGAGCAGCCAGCTCTTAACCTCTGAGCCATCTCTCCAGCCCCAATAAATAAAAAGTTTTAAAAAGAATCTGACTGGGGGCTGGAGGCTGAGGGTATAGCTCAGTGGTAGGACACTTGCCTGGTATGCACAAGGCTGGAGGTTCCTTCTCCAGCACTGAAGAAGAAAAAAAAGAATTTTGCTGGGAAGTGAGGAGAATCTGATATGGTTTCTGCCCACAAATGAGGTTGAAATCAGACACTTAAATAATGTAAGAAGGTTACAAGGATCTGGAATCTGGTGCACAGTTCTACTTTCAAAAAGCCAGTTTTGTTGAGGTATAATTTACATGCACTGAAAACACACCCATTTTGAGTTGTCTAGTTCAATGAGCATTGACAAATTCTCACCCAAGTTTCTACTGTCCTATGAAAAACATTTCCATCTCCCCCAGAAAGGTCCCATGTACCCCAGACAGTCCACATCCCTCCCTCCCCTGATCCTAGGCAACCCCTGATCTGTTTTCTGTCACTGTAGGTTAGTTTGCATTTTCTAGAATTTCGTATACATGAAATCATACGATGTGAACTCATTCATGTCTGGCTCTTTCTATGCTGCTAAGTGACATTCTTGCTCTGCTCCTGACCTTGTCGAAGTTTTCAGCCTCTTTGTCCATAAAATGGGGGTGGACATTACAACTTAGCTGTGAGAAGTCCATAGCATGCATAGAACCTGTACACAGTAGGCATACAATAAATGCTTTTGATTATTATAAGCTTTCTTCACTAGACTGTGAGGAAGCAACATTGTTCTTCACTAATTGCAAAGCTACAGTTTATTATGGTTAAAAGGATACAGCAACTGGGGCTGGAGAGATGGCTTAGCTGTTAAAAGCACTGACTGCTCTTGCAGAGGACCCGGGTTCCATTCCCAGAACCCACATGGTAGCTATGAACCGTCCTTAACTCCAGTTCCAGGGGAATCTGAAACTCTCTTCTGACCTCCATGGCATTGCAAGACACGGGTGCACTCACATACATGCAGGCAACACACTCATACACATAAAATAAGAATAATAAAGAAAATTAAAAAAAAGAAAAGATACAGCAACTTTCCCAAGATTATTCAATTAGTAAAAGGCAGAGTTGACATTTGAGCTGGGCAGACTAGACCTGTCATCCTTGTTTTATTTATCAAAAGAGGGCCTCCTGTAGCCCAGACTGACCTTGAATTCTTTATATAGCTGATGAAGACCTTGGATTTCTAATCCTCCTGCCTCTATCTCCTGAATTCTGAGCTTATAGGTATACACCACCATTCTGATTCATATGGTGCTGGGATCAAACCCAGGGCTTCATGCACCCTAGGCAGGCATTCTACCACCTGAGCTACATCCCCAGCACATTTAAAGAATAAGTTTCAAAAAAAAGTATTGTGGCCGGCCATGGTGGTGCACGCCTTTGATCCCGGCACTTGGGAGGCAGAGGCAGGCGGATCTCCGTGAGTTCAAGGCCAGCCTGGTCTACATAGTGTGTTCCAGGACAGCTGGGGCTACAGGGAGACCCTGTCTCAAAAAGACCAAAAAAAAAGAAAAAAAGTAAAAGAAAAAGTGCTGGCCCCAGCACTCTACTCAGGAGGTAGAAGTAAGAGGGTCAGAAATTTGAGGTCAATATGGATGACATAAGGAGACTCTGTCTCAAAAAAAATTTATGTACATAATGGTATAACATATGAAGATCTTTTCTTTCTTTCTCTTTGAGTAGGGTACTGAGGAGGGAACCCAAAGCCTTGTGCATGCTAGGAAAGCACTCTACCACTGAACTACACCTCAGCACAAGGGCTGTGAATCATTATGCTAAACTGCCCCTTGTGTTTCCTTCAACAGTCTCTTTCAGCCTCCCTTTCTGTCACCTTCATTCCTGCTAACTTCTCCAAGGAGGTAGTATAATGTAAATTGTGTGTGTGTGTGTGTGTGTGTGTGTGTGTGTGTGTGTGTGCATACATACGAACATGGGGTATACTCACCTGGAGTATACTCACCTGTATGTATTGCATGAATGGAGGCCAGAGGATGCCTTTAGATAACTTTTTCGAAAATTAAAAACATTTATTTTGAGTGTGTATGTGTGTGGGTGCACATGTCACAGTACATGTGTGGAAGTTAGAGGACAACTTGTGGGAGTTCTTCCTTGGGTCCTGGGGATCCAACTTAGATGGTCAGGCTTGGTGTCAAGCCCTTTACCCACTGAGCCATCTAGTGGGTTGAGATAACTTCCTCTATTGCTCTCCATGATCTCTCACTGGACCCCAGAGCAAGTCATTTGGGCTAGGCTTCCTGGTCAGCAACCCCCTTCCAACCACCAGTCTCCCCCTACCACACCAGTGCTGGTATTACAGGTATATACCACCATACCCAAATTTTATGTGGGTGCTGGGGACCCAAACTCAGTTCCTCGTGAATATGTAGCAAGCACTTTGGCTGCTGAGTCACCTCCCCAGCCCCCCCGTCCCCGAATACATATTTTTAGTTTGTGTACCCGGCAACATTCTGAGCACTGTGCCTGTGTTAACTCCTGTAACTCCCCAGGCTCACTGTGCCGTGGGGGCAAACCGTCTCCCATTTTACAGATGGGCGATTGTGAAGGAGCTTCTGCCTTTAGAGCCAGAACATCCTACTTTGGAACCCACATTTCCCTGCTCATCATGGGACTTTGGGAAACCTCTTCCTTCCATGACCCATCACTTCTGTGTACCAGGTCTTCCCTGAGTACCTCCCTGACCTGACATTTTTCTGGATGCTTCTCTGACCTCTTTGCAGGTTTTTCTCTTCTTGTCCGTGGATTCTAAGTTTCTTTCTCTGGTCCCTCCTGCACTTTTGTCTGACCAAGGCTACAATTTCAAAAGGAGTTGAGTTCTTTCTGGAAAGGGGTTGGGATGCAGCCCCTCCCCTCCAGTCTCTTCCCATAAATACCTCCTGTGTGTAGTGCCCAGGGGCCCTGGGAGCCTAGCTGCCTGATCTGTAATTAGAAACTCTTCTCCCTTCCCTGGCAGGAGGAGGGAGGCCCCAGGTCCAGCCCAGCCATCTTATTTGTCATGAATTATTCAGGGGATGAGAAATGGAGTGGAGAGGGCCCCTGTGCATACCATACCTTTACTGGTTACTGCCCAAAGCATCCTGGCCCACGTAGCCTTGTCCCTTTGCATGCTCAATCCCAGTGAACAAACAAACCCCAGGAGTCAGTCACCTCTAAGGACAGGGTTTACTTGTGGAGAGGTGCCTGCTCACCTGGAGGAGTTACAGGGACTTAAGAGGGACAAGGTTAGGAAGAGAGTGGTGGAGCTGGCACTCGAACTCAGAACTCAGGGAGTGGATGGCCATTGCGCTCAGGTCCCAGTACAGTTGTCCATGCTGGAAGAAGGAGGAAGGAGAGAGGAGAGTCCCACAGGCTGGCTACAGAAGGCAAAAGGGGCTTGCTCATTCCTGCTTACTCTTGCAAAGACTCCCCAACAAGGAGGAAAGGAAAAGAGTCAAAAGTAAGGAAGCAGCTGGGAGCAACTGGGCGACAGGCAGGTCTAGTTATTTATTTATTTTTGAGACAATCTCTGGCTACGTAGTCCCTACTGACCTGGAATTTGCTAGGCTAGCCTCAAACTTATAGTCTTCCTCCTGCCTCAGCCTCCCAAGTGTTGGGATTACAGATGTGAACCACCACACTCAGATAAGGTCTTATTTTAAAAGAATCAGCACAAGCCATAAATTGGACTGGAAAGACAGCTCAGTGGTTAAGAGCACTGGCTGCTCTTGCAGAGAGGTGTTCCCAGCACCTACATGGTCGCTTACAACCATCTGTAAGTGCAATTCCAGGGGGATCCAATACCCTTCTTCTGGCCTTCATAGGCATTGAATGCACATGGTGCACCTACATACATAGAGCAAAAAGCATAAAATAAAAATATACAAATAATTTAAAAAAGAATCAGCACATAGGCCCCAGCACTCCCAAGAGAAAGAAGGAAGAAAGAGAATAAAAAAACAAGGGACAAAAAATTCCCATAACCCTCAAGGAAGATGCAATTATGCCCATTTAATGGATGTGGAAATAGAGTCTGGAAGACATTAAAGGAGTTTATTGAAGGACACAAATAGCTAGTTAGTAGTAGAACAGGAAGTCAGCCCTAGTACATCCCTGCATGGCACACCCTTTGCCACCACTCCTGGTGGGTGGGGAGACGGGTACCGAGGATTGAATTGTTCTTCCCTTGTCAAACTTCTTGGCATCCAGATGCTGCTCCAGAACAAGACTTCTAGAAATCATAAATGACTCTCACTGGTCATCTCAGGCTAGTCAGACTTGCAAGGAGTTCCTTTAGGAGGCTGTCAGCGTCCTCATTAGCACAAAGCCAGAAATTCTGAGACAGATCACCCTCACTATAGTCCCAGAAAAGCTAAGTGCTTAAGGTTTGGACAGTAACTGTACTTTCACTTCCTACTGTCTATATGAACTTAGGTCAATTCCTTCAACTCTCAGTGAGGTGAGATGAAGATAAGAAATAAACATGGACTGTTGCAAGGAGTAGATATAATCATGCATATAAAACATTTGGTATAATGCCTAGCACACAGTGAGTGCCCAAGGAGCACCAGTATTATTACTATTATTATCATTATTGTTATTGACAGCCTTTCCTTAGACTGGGTTAATAGGAATTCCTAAAAGGTGAATGCGTGCTTTCTTCTGGAATCAGCTCTGCTTTCTCCCAAAGAACTCCCTCTCTCTCCATCAGTCCCTGTAGTTTCCGTGGAGCATCCTTCACGCAATGCCTGCAGCCAGCCACAGATGGGAGACCCAGCCCAGACGCAAAATTGTTGGAAGAATGTGCATGTGACCTAGTGAAAGCCAATTAGAGGGAGCCCTGAGATTTATCTCCAGAGATGCAATTTTCCCACAGGTGGGAAAAGCAGGCATGAGACTTCTGAGCGGCATATTGTCTCCCTAGGGAGGAGAGGATCTGTGTGAGATGGAAGCCACCAAAGAAAGCAGAGGCAAGGGCACTGACATCTTTGAGCTTGTGGATCCAGGTGTAAGCCAGTAAGGAATAATTTGTTGTTGTTGTTGTCTTTTTTGAGACAGGGTCCCCTTGTAGCCCCAGCTGTCCTGGAACTCACTATGTAGGCTAGGCTGGCCTTGAACTCACAAAGATCCGCCTGCCTCTGCCTCCCAAGTGCTGGGATTAAAGGCATGCGCCACCACGCCTGGTGGTGGTGTTGTTTTATAAATGACAGGACTGAAGAGTTTTTTTATTTAAAGGTTTACTTATTTTATGTGTATGTGTATGTGTGTCTGCATGTATGTATATATACCATATATGTGCCTGGTGCCCATGAAGACCATAAGAAGGTATTGGATTCCCTGAAGCTGAAATTACAGGCTGTTATGAGCAGTCATGTGAGTGCTGGAAACCAAACCTGGGTCCTCTGCAAGAGCAGCAAGTGCTGTTAATTAATTGTTGAGCTGTTTCTCCAACCCCTGTTGTTTGTGTTTTGAGTCAGGGTCTCATGTAGCCCACCCAGATGGCTTCAAGTTAACTATGTAGCTAAGGACGGCCTTAAACTCCTGATCCTCCTGCCTCTACCTCCCAAACACCAGAATTACAATCTTGCACCACCATATCCAGTGGAATAACTATTATTATTAATTTTTTGTTCACATCAGTTTTCTTTCTTAACCAAGAGTTCTGACTAACTATACTAATAGCATGCATACTCTGCCACACTCTCCAGATATATATAGAAATAGAGCAACATAAATATAAAAATGATGCATGCATCTTTAAAATGACAGTCTATGTTGAAGACTCCTAATCATTACTTTTGTTTTACACACTTAGGTTAAGAAAGAATGTCCAGTAAGACCTTAAGATTCACAACACCTAGGTACAAATTAAGGGCCTTTACTCACTAAGCTTACACTGTCATGGAGTTGCAGACTTCGAGTCATGGCTTGGGTTTAGCCATGATTTTCTTTTCTGCTTTCAGGAAAACATTTAATTTCTACCCTGGATGTAGGCTATGCCCAGCTTCCTTGCAGTGCCTGTTTCTGTCTGCCTTTTGTCTGTGTGTTGGTGGTGTCAGAGCCAGTAACTATTTGTTTACAGTTTCAGAGAGAAACATTCATTGCCTTTTGAACCTCCCATTTTTCTCTAAGAGCTTGCTGCTCAACTAGGTTAACTGGCTCACTTTCATTTCTCTCATCACAAAGAGGAACATCCATTCCCCCCATAAATATCTGACCACCTGTGAATCCCCACATACTCTCTTGTGAGTAGGCAACTTGAGAGACACAGATGCAGAGAATACATGTCTTCATAAAAGAGTCTATGGGACAAGTTGTCATAATCCAGAAGCTTCTAGGCCAAACAGCAGGGCAGTTGTGGGGTAGAAGGGAGAACTCTGGGATTAGAGTCAGACCGGCATTTGAAATCTGGTTTTGTCCCTCACTTGCTGTGTGACCTGAGGCAGATCCTCAGTTTCCTCATCTATAAAATGGGCATAATAGCACCTGCTTCTTAAGGCAGGATAATATAAATGCTTGACAGAAGACTTCCTTCTGGAAAATCATGTTTCTCTGCCCTTTACTTAACTGGGATAGGTTCAAAGTAATAAGAGAACTGACGTCTGTTGAGTACTTACTATGGGATTGGCATTATTTCAAGTGGCACTCAGCCTTGCAACAAATCCTTCAATGTTATTGCTGTTATAATCCTGCTTTACAAGGCCAGCAAGACGGCTCAGTGGGTAAAGGCGCTTGCCACCTAGACTTAGATTTGAGTTTGAGCCCCAGGATCCACATAGTAGAAGGAGAGAACTGACCCCGTGAAAATTGTTCTCTGACCTCTGCACATACACTGTGACATGTACACACACACACACACACACACACACACACATACACACACACACACAATAAATAATTGTAATAAGAAATTTAAAAAAATAACAATCCTACTTTACAGACAGTGGATTGGAGACACTAAGCTGGTAAATTCACACAGCTCAGGTTTCTAGCTGTACTCCTGCCCAGCCCGCTGCCCCTGGAGATGAACTCAATGAACTACTCTTCCTAAAATAAATAAATAAATAATAAATAAATCACAAAAACTTAAACCACACAGAAGCAAAGATGGGATTGAAAACAACAGTCTCCCTCCATAGCTGGTTTGCTTGTGTGTTGGTCTGTAGCTCCAGCTAGATTCCAACTCTGATCTTCCTTCCTCTGCCTGCCAACTGCTATTGTTACAGGAATGAGGGTTGACAAGATGGTCCAGTGGGTAAAAGCGCTTGCCACATAAGCCTAATGATCTTGAGTTTGATCTCCTGAACCCATAGTGGAAGGAGAGAATTGACTCCTGAAAGTTGTATTCTGACCTCCACATGCACCTGCATTCACACACACACACACACACACACACACACACTAATAATAATAAGTAAAAAAAAATTTTTTGTCTTTTTGACAGGGTCTCCCTGTAGCCCCAGCTGGTCTAGAGCTCACTATGTAGACCAGGCTGGCCTCGAACTCGCAGAGATCCGCCTGCCTCTGCCTCCCTAGAGGCATGTGCCACCACGTCAGGCATAAATAAAAATTTTAAAATTATGGGCATGTACCACCATGCCAGTCACTCCTACCATGATCTCTCTCTCTCTCTCTCTCTCTCTCTCTCTCTCTCTCTCTCTTGCTCTCAGACAGGGTCACACTATATATCCCTAGCTGACCTGGAACTCACTATGTAGACTAGGCTGGCCTGGAACTTACTATGTAACTAGGCTGGCCTCAAACTCACAGAAATCTGCCTGCCTCTGTCTCCCCAGTGCTGGGATTAGAGGAGTGAGCCACCACACCTGACCAAAATTTCTTTCTCTTACCCATAATTATATGGCCTCCACTGTGGTAGGAGACCAGCCACTCTTGTGGAAGGCCAGAAAGGTCTTTAAAAACAACTGGAGAGGCTGGAGAGATGGCTTAGCGGTTAAGAACACTGACTGCTCTCGCAGAAGACCTGGGTTCGAATCTCAGCACCCACATGGCAACTAACAACTGTTGGTAATTCCAGTTCCAGGGGATCCAACAGCCCCTTCTGTCCTCCTCGGGCATTGCACGACACGGGTGCACTTACCTTCATTCAGGCGATACATAGCATATACGTAAAATAAAAATAATAAATAAAAAATACTAAAAAAAAATTGGAAAGAAAGGAAGGAAGAAAAATAAAAACATTAACTTGGTTTTAAGACCCAAATCCTGGTATCTCCTGGCCATTCATGCCCTGCCCACTAAGAGGAAGGAAGGAGTAGAGGAAACCAAAGATGTGTCCTAGGGGAACCTGAACTGGGAGTCAGCGGGTACATACATCCATACATGCCGTCCACCATCACTAGTATGTCACTAGTATGCCGGCATAGCATGACCTCACAAGCACACACATCCAACCTCTCACACATCCACCCAGCCTGAGTTGGGTTCCTGGACTTGGTCAGAACCCATTAGGCAGGTCCACGTGGAAATCAAGAGCACAGACTCTGCTCTTGGCTGTGGGGTTTGAATCCTGATTCTGACACATTCCAGCCATGTCTTTGAAGGAATCCTCTGACTGTTCTGAGCTTCGGTTTCTCCATCTGCAAATAGGAGTAACAATACTCACTCCCTGGGGTTCCTGTGCATACACAGCACATAATCAAACACCTTTAATTGATTGTGCATTCTTTGTCCACCAGACCAGCTTTGATGGAAACAGATTCAGGGATGGAGTTTTGTTGGCTTGAAGAATTTTATTACGAGGTTCTCCTTGTGTCACCTGTGGAAAGGAGGCAGGTGGGGAGGGGAAGAGAGGGGCTGTAATATAGTCTCAGTGGAGGCTCTGAAACTCAGATGTTCCATCACAGGGTTGGCCTGAGTTGACTTGAGGGGGCAGAGCAATTAGACCTATGTGGACCCATCCAAGGATATGAGTTGTTACCCAGAGCAGGGACTGTGGCTTTTTTCACTTGTAGGCATGTCATATAGAGAGGAATTGAGCTGAGAGCTGTCAGCAGCCAATGCCTCCAACAAATAGGAAAATGTATGCCTTCATCCTAAAAGGGGATCAGCCCTAACCCCTCAGGTTACATCTAGCAGGGGGATCCATTTTTTCTCTCATCCTTGGATTTTAAATAGTGACCCTTGAAAACAAGAGAGTCAAACAGGAGCCTCAGCATTCCCAGACTTGGTCTCTTATCCAGCCGTTTGCTCCCTGGCACCTTGTTCAAACCTCAGGATCCCGATGAGCACATATTTGATTAACAAGTGGTGATAACATTAACAAGCATTTGTTTCATAGATACATACCAGTTCTAAGTACTTTAAATGGATTCATTTATTCAATGCTTACAATAACCCAATGAGATGGGTATTATAGTATCTGTACTTTACACATGAGGAAATTAAAGTACAGAGAGACTATTTTTTAATTTGTTTTGTTTCTCAATTTGCTATGTAACCCAGGCTGGACTTGAATTGACAAGCCTCACACCTCAGCCTCCTGAGCGCTGGGATTACAGGGTACCACCTTGTACCACCTTGCCTGCTGAGGCTAGGTAATTTGCCCAAGGCTATACGGTTTGTCTGTGTTGGAGCCAGACTGGCTTCAGAATGTGGTCTTAGCTGAGTCCAGTATTGTTCATCTGTAGTCTCAGCTAGTTGGAAAGCTGAGGCAGGAGTGTCATTTGAGCCCAGAAGTTGGAGGAGACGGGGAGGAAGTCAAGAAATGTACATTTTGTCTTTCTTTTTAAAATTTTTCCTTTCTTTTTGAATAAATGTCACTTTTTGAGGTTAAAAAGAAAAGAAAAACCATGGGGGAAAACAAGAACCTACATATTTAAGTTCAGTCTGGGAAATGCAGTAAGATCCCATTTGTGAAAAGGCAGGCAAGGTATGGTACACCTGCATTTCCAGCACTTGGGAGATGGTAGCAGGAAGATCAGGAGTTCAAAGTTATTCCCTTTGCTCTACAACAAGTTAACGTTAGTCTAGTCTACATGAGACCCTGCTCAAAAAACAAAACAAAACAAAAACTTTAAAAAACTAAGTGAAGGAAGGAAGGAAAGGAAGGAGGGAGGAAGGAAGGAAGGCCTGGGATGGTGGCACTTGCTTGTAATCTCAGCACTTGAGAGGCTGAGGCAGGATGCCAGCCTGTATTACATAGGGAGATCATGTCTCAAAAAAGGACCAGGAGAAAGTTGGGCATGGTGGCACATGCCTTTAATCCCAGCACTCAGGAGGCAGAAGCAGGCAGATCTTCTGTGAGATTGAGGCCAGCCTGGTCTACTTAGCAAGTTCCAGGCCAACTAGATCTGAAGGGAAAGAGACATGGAGGGAAAGAGGAAGATATTTTAAAGATTTATTTTATTTTTAATTATGTGTATATGTGGAGAGGGGACATGTGTGTGTCAGAGAAGAGGGTGACACATCCTCCTGAAACTGGAGTTACAGGTATTGGTATGCTGCCTGACGTGGGTGTTTGGGAATCAAACTCCAGTCCTCTGTAGGAGCAACAACACTCAACCACTGAGGCATCTCTCTAGCCCAGGAAGAATCTTTTCTTACATTTATTTATTATATGTGTATGTATGCAATGTGTGTGGGTAAGTGTACCACTGTGTGTGTGTGTGTGTGTGTGTGTGTGTGTGCGCGCATGCAATGTGTGTGGGTGAGTGTACCACAGTGTATGTGTGGATGTCAGAGGACAACTTGTGGGAGCTGATTCTCTTCCATCATTTGGGTTCTGGGAATTAAACTCAGGTTATCGGGCTTGGCAGCCTGTGCCTTTACCTGCTAAGCCATCTCGATGGCCTGGAAGGAAGAATCTTAACCAGCATGTCTCTGTGATTAGTGGGTACCTATGAATCAATGAGTAGGTAGAAGGATGGGTGGTTAGATGAATAGATGGGTAAAAGTAGAGGGATAGATGGTTGGAATCTTAGCTAATTGAATACCTGAGTGGATGGGTAAATGGATGAGTAGATGGATGGATGGGTGGGTGGATGGATGGATGGATGAATGGATAGATGGATGGATGGATGAATGTATAGAGTAGGTGGGTGGATGTATAGGATGGGTAGATGGATGGGTGGGTGGATGGATGGATAGGTGGGTGGGTGGATGGATGGATAGGGTGAACAGACAGATGTATAGGGTGGGTGGATGGATGGATGAGTGGGTGGATGGATGGATAGGGTGGGTGGATGGATACCTAGTATACTGCCATTTCTGGAATTCTCCAGCCCTACTACTTCCCTCTCCATCCTTGAAAAATGAGCATCTGAATCCATATCTATGGAATATGGGGCTTAGCCCCTTGTAAGGCAAAAATATCTAGATCTTTACCTTCTGGGGGCTCTGACTTCCAGCCCAGAGATGACAGACAGTGTGACCGACGAATCCCAGCCTGGTGGAAGCTTTCTTCCTCTTACTGCAGAGACTGGGGATGTAGCTCAGTTGGTAGAGCATTTGCCCAGCATGCTTGAAGTCCTGGGTTTGATCTTCAGGATTGCATAAACTATATGCACTGTAATTCTATAATTCTAGCACTGGGGAGGTAGAGATAAAGGAATCGGAAGTTCAAGATTATGACCTACTATGCAGTGACTTTGAGGCCAACTTGTACAACATGAAAAATCTTGTCTCAAAAACACAAAAGGGGGCTAGAAAAATCTTCATTAAGAACACTAGCTGCTCTTTCAAAAGAGAGGGGTTCAGTTCTCAGCACCTATGTGGGGGCTAACAGCCATCAATAACTCCAGTTCCAGGGGATCTGACTCCTTCTTCTGGACTCTGTGGGCATTGCATGTACATAGTGCATTTATACACATTTAGGTAAAACACTCATACACATAAAATAAAAATTAAAAAAACTCCCCTCCCCTCAAAAAACAGTGTCTGGAACCTGTAGGCTAGACGCTCACTCTACAATCCTTTAAGGTAGGAACTCTGGCCAGGCAGTTGGCCCTCCTCCCTGGAAGGGCCAGCTAATTCCCAGTTTTCCCAGTTTATTTCTCCCAGGCACTCTCTCTCTCTCCCTCCCTCCCTCCCTCCCTCTCCT